>NW_008824864.1:2259596-2278700 GCF_000699105.1 Pygoscelis adeliae | reverse complement strand
AAACCATTTAATAATTGAAATAAAATAATAATAATAATAATAATAATAATAATAATAATAATAAGAAGAAGAAGACGAAGAAGAAGATGAAGAAGAAAAAGAAGAAGAAGAATACACAAAGCAAGTGATGCACAATGCAATTGCTCACCACCCACCGACCGATGCCCAGACAGTCCCCAAGCAGTGGCCCCCCGGCCAGCTTTCCCCAGTTTATGTACTGAGCATGATGTCACATGGTATGGAATGTCCCTTTGGCCAGTTTGGGTCAGCTGTCCTGGCTGTGCCCCCTACCAGCTTCTTGTGCACCTCCAGCCTTCTCAGTCGGTAGAGCATGGGAAGCTGAAAAGTCCTTGACTAACGTAAGCACTGCTCAGCAACAACTAAAACATCGGTGTGTTATCAACATTGTTCTCATCCTAAATCCAAAACACAGCACTGTACCAGCTACTAGGAACAAAATTAACTCTATCCCAACCAAAACCAGGACACATGGCTGTGCCATATCAGAGAGTTGGCTGTGGGCCCAGTCAGCAAAACTCTTTGGGATGGGGAGATGCACTCAGGGACCTGATGCATGGTTTGCTGGGAGCTGTGGCCTTCTTTTATCAAACCAAGTGATGATACAAAGAGAAAAAGTGTACAGGCTTTCGGGTTCATCAGCTTTTCTGTCCACACACTGCATCTCACATCACCTCATCTCATTTCTTCCTACTCATGTGATTGAGAATCGCAAAGTGAAATGTTTCCCACAGTCACAGAAGTGAGGGCTAGCAGACTTTGAACTTAAAAGCCCCAGCATTGTTGTTATGCTGTTTATTGACTAGCATTTCAGTTCCTTAACGATGAGTGAGATTATTCCAGTATGAGATTATTATGATATTATGAACATAATATTAAGATATTATGAGATCTCACAACATTTTGTGTTGGAGCCCGTGTTTTGATCAAGAACCAAGAGATTGCTAATCCTGTAGAAGCTTTAAATCTGAAAAGAATAAAGAAAATCATTCATCTCTCCCTTTCTCAATAAAAGGGTGTAATCAATGGGGAACATGCCAGTTGCCCAGTTGAAAGATATAACATTCCTGTTTATGATGGCAGGAGAGACATAAAAATCTTCACAGTCCTTGGCATACCTTCCATGTGGGTCTTGGCACCCGGGGCAATGCCATTTCACCCAGAAAACTGCTGTCTGTTTCAGTGTGGTAACCATGTACACTAGCCAGGGATAATTTTGGAATAAATCCTTACTTCTTTCTCTTAAAAAAAAAAATCCTTTAAAAAGAGAGATAGAGGTTTTTTTTTTGGTCAAATTAAAAAATGAAGGAGATGTACTTATTCACAGTGTAAATTCTTTGAGAAGCACAGAGTTCTAATTGTTGGAGTGGAAAAATCAACTATTTAAGAAACATAAAAACCCACTTTTTATTTCAGGTTTGAAACATAGTGGTTCTCTGAGCCAGGACACACAAATTTTAGCTTTACCTTCTAGGGTTTGGCATCTTGTGTGTATCCTGGCAATTAGTTTGGCCTCTACAGTAAAATTCTGGGCCTGAGCTTGATTAAGAGAACATTTATGAATAACATCCTCAGAAAAAGTAAGGCTATGGCCAGGACCAGGCCACAGTGGCAGTGAAGTAGGTATGCTCTATGGCTAAGCTGTTCCATAAAACAGAAGAACTAGGCAGCTCGTAACTCTTTACGTCGATAGCAGTCATCACTCTTCTTTCACAACTTGCTAAGCCCAATTGGAAATTCCTGAAATTTTCATTTCACTTCTTTCTAAGTACATTTGCCAATTTCAGTGGAAAACACCAGACACGGTGGTATATTTATGAATATGATGCTATTGGCATGATGCATGATAAATGGTTTTACATAGGGAGAGAAAGACCAACCTATTTAATCCCCCTAAAAAAAATTTTGAAATTAAAAAGGCTATTACCCATGTAGGACCAGATCCTGCAGCCCTTACTCCCACTGTTATGACTGAGAAGAAAAGAAGACTACCAGTCTCGTAAGTATTTGGATTTTTTCACACTTTGATAACCATTTACTACAAATGCTTTTTCAGTTACCAGTGCTCTTTTTAATCCTTCATCAGTCTGGCTACTGAGCTGGTTATTTTGACAGCAAGCAGGTTGAACTGCCTTGTACCTTAAGAAGCTGGCTTATTGGACAAAAGGTCCTCAAGATCCCAGTGGGGTGCTCCCTGCACTCTGCACCAGTCCTCAGATCAGCGTGACTGCGCAAAGAATGGTAAGGGTGCTGATGCCCACCAAATCCACACACTTAGAAAGCCTGTCACCTTAAGAGTCATACCTTCTAGAGGCAGTAGCAAGGTTGTTATTTCCACCCATTAGTTTCCTCCTCCCATTGGAGGCACCCTTGCTGCATCAGAGGTGAGGGAATACTTCTCAGGCACTATTGAATAATTAACTTTGGTGACTGTTCTCATGCTGTGCCCTGTACATCTGGTCCTTCTATCCTCTGGTCAGAGGTACTCTGGCAGAAGGCAGCACAGATCTTGATAGTGCTCTCTTGGCAACATAAAATCCACCTAGAAAGAAATGATGGTTGTGCAAAAAATGCCACAACCTCTTCCACCAGGAGATGAGCTATATTGTAATATGTAATGCACAAACAACACTACACGTTAAAGATGTGGTTCGTGTGACCTAGCTTTTGCCATTTTTATATTAGGAATCTTTTCTAGAGTAGTTGCCTGGAGTCTTTCTATGCTCCTTGAAGAGAAATGGTCACTCTCAAGAGGTTCTTAGAATACACATCTGGGATAAGAGGGCTCTGGGATGTACGCATCTGTTTGTTGACACAAAGGCATGTTATTTCGACTAGGCACCTTGCTTTTAAAACCTGATTCAAAGAATCCCACCCTTACTATGAAAGGTGGAATGCAGTCAGAGGTATCAGAAAGTATCTCTATAGCAAACTGTATGGTCTAGGATTTAAACAGGTAGGGGTTTTTAATCTGTTCCAGTATCCCACAGAAAGGAAGGGCGGTATCTCAGTATGGTATTAAACAGGAGGTGACAGATGTCTGTGAGGATCCTCTACCATCTAACATGCAGAAGGTTCATTTTCTTAGCCAAAGGGCATAAAATATCTCAGGGCCATTCATGAGGTTTTACAAGCTCACCCGTACCTGAACCTTGTCTGCCAGAACTGCTTCCCTTCTTCAGGCACTCCCTTTTAGACTTCGAAGGATGGTTCTCACAATACTAGGGTCAAGTCCCTAGTTACTTCTCTCATTGTCCTGTGACCACTTGCAAGAAGAGTGAGCGGTTATGTTGCTCCAAGGGGCACACATATCTCTGTACTTGTCAACAAGGCAAAACTTTCTAGAAGCATATGGAGTTCCTGGCTTTCTAGTAAGCACTTCTGAGATGTGGCTCAGTCCTGATCTTGTGACTCTAACTCTCCAGTGGCCACCAAAGGAAAGCAAGTGAGATGCCTTTTCTGTGCCAGATGGAAGAGTTGACAAAGCTAGGGCAGGCAGTATGGGTAGACTGTGTCAGAAATAAGGGACATTTTCAAGCTGTCTAGAAGACGGACTTCTAAGGGGGCCTATCCACAGCTCATCACTAGACTGCCCAACCACATTTCAAGGGGAAAAACACAACCCTTGTACACTGCAAAAGTGGATAGGCAGAGTCTCAGAGAAGAATCATTCCAGAGTGTCATGAAGTCATAATGTATGTCAAGGGGAAAAATGGGTAAGTCTTTGTCGTGGTTTAACCCCATCCGGCAACTAAGCCCCACACAGCTGCTCGCTCACTCCCCCCCAGTGCGAAGGGGGAGAGAATAGGAAGAGTAAAAGTAAGAAAACTCGTGGGTTGAGATAAAGACAGTTTAATAGGGAAAGCAAAAGCCACTAAAGCAGGGCTCCATCACGCATAATGGTTACTTGGGAAGACAAACTCCATCACTCCGAATGTCCCCCCCTTCCTCCTTCTTCCCCCAACTTTATATGCTGAGCATGACGTTGTATGGCATGGAATATGCCTTTGGTCAGTTGGGGTCCGCTGTCCCGCCTGTGTCCCCTCCCAACTTCTTGTGCAGCCCCAGCCTACTTGCTGTTGGGGTGGGGTGAGAAGCAGACAAGGCCTTGACTCTGTGTAAGCACTGCTCAGCAGTAACTAAAACATCCCCATGTTATCAACACTGTTTCCAGCACAAATCCAAAACATAGCCCCGTACTAGTTACTATGAAGCAAATTAACTCTATCCCAAGCCAAAACCAGCACACTCTTGCTGCAATTCTTTTATTGTATATAACAGGGTAACAATACTCCTTCCCACACTGTGACATGGCTCTGAGCATCACATTAGGAATGTTGCAAACACAGAGAAAATGGTTCAAACGAGAAAACCACATCTCTATGGCTGAAACTGACACATTTTCACTCTCATCTGCTAATAAATTTTGGCTCTAACCTAATTCATTATATTGCTAGCTGTGAAGACGTGCTAGGAGAAAACTGTTCTAGGCAGTGCAGTTAAAAGCATGTCATTCTCTTCAGAAGACACATATTCTGCACAGTCCATTGAGTCAGCCTGCAAATCATCTGGTTTAATTATTTTCTCCTTCCTGTTTATAAGACTTTTGTGCAAGTGTTGTAACAAATATTCATGAGTATTTTCTTCCACTTTAGAGGAGATTTTTCTAATGCAAATAAATACTGTTCTAATTATGTAGCACTTTTCAATAATTATTCTTGTAATCTCTTTCTTCTTATAACCCCAGACTCTAAGGCCATAGCTATCCACACTGGTACGACTTGCAATATTCCATACCAAACAATGGGAACTATGCCTTCAGGTCTTGAGTTAAAAGTCTGAATGCATTTTTCGAATACACTTGGGGCATTTATATGCCTGACAATAAAAATGAGTGTAAACTCTATGACAGTTTTCTGTGCAGCTTGCAAAAGTCATACTGGGTTTATATACACATGTATGTGTACACGTACTTAATTTAGGAGAGATTTTTTTTTCAGAAAGTTCTTTTCTTATAAAGAACTTCTAGCTTCTTCAGAGCAGAGGTTTGAGGTCAAAGATATTAGGTACATTGGTTGTTGCCACATATATATAAACTAAGGCTTGTTTGAGCACAACTCTGGTGTTACAAATTAAGTGGAAAATGTGGTCTCCTTACTGTTAAGACCTGCCACTGAAGTTGTTTCACACACAAGCTGTGTTTACGAAGATTTCTTTCCAACAAGTACTGATTATGACTCTTCATCGAAATATAAGTTGGTGATAAACCGAGCATTCAAAACACAAGAAAAATGTGTTATAAAAAAAAAAGTAGAATTGCCTACAATTTACCAGGTTGCAAAAGATATTGTTAATGTTCATCTTATTTTTTATTTTGAGAAAGTTTTAATTGAAAACTGTTTTAAATTTTAAATATCAAGAATTTTCAATAGAAATTGTTTTAAGTAGTACAAAATTCTTTTTGAGGGTGTACTGTGACAAATAAAGTATCTCACTTACTTTTTTGATGTAATCCTTGATGGATGGGCAGGGCTTCACTCTCTGAAGAAAACAGTGCAGTGTCGGACACTCAGAAAGTAGTTCTTGTTTTAGAGGAATTAGGCAAGAATGCTACTTCCAGCATCATCTGTTCTATTTTTTTTTTTTTTTTTTTTTTGCATACAACTATATAAATGAGTAGGTATTTAATTTTCTTCATCCAAAAAAATAGCTTGAAAAAATAAATTCAGAAGGCTCAAATAGAAAAAGCACTAACATTGATCCCCAAGCATACTATTAAAAGAACTTTTGGGAGCTAACTGTTTTTCAGCCAGGTTTGGGATTTAGAAGTCTGGCTCAAGATTGTTAACCTCTGATATCAGCAACAGTGGCATGGCACCTCCCAACACATTCGTACATTCATTTCCTTGCAAACGACTCCCTAACCTTGTTTGTGGTTTGAAGGTTAATAATAATTATAAAACACTAATGTTACCAAAACTCTATTTTGAAATAAAGGCAGATTAATAAATCATGACTCACTATTACCTAAACTTTGAGAGCAAGGTATAGAATACATTTTTTTTCAGTTAAAGTGGCATCCTCAAAGTGAGATTTGTCACTTATATGCTTGGAGGAAATGTCAGTTCCATAAAAATGCTATTTTTGTGGTACTGTATAGGATTTATTTGCCCTTCTTGGATTAAAAGCATACAAATACTCAGTAATTCAGATCCAGTCTACCTCAGGTTGTTGCTGATAGTAAACTTAACACCTTTTTTGTTATAGCTATGTTTTCTCCTCTGAGAGGTACATACTCTGGCAACTTGGTCTAGTGGAAGATGTCCCTCCCTACAGCAGGGGGGCTGGACTAGATGATCTTTAAAGGTCCCTTCCAACCCAAACCATTCTATGATTCTACGCCTACATGGACACAGCTTTTGATACATCATCTTGAGCTGCATCTTGGCATGGTTGCACTAATGCATACAAAAGGCATTCAGATGGCAGACAATGCTCTAGTATTAACAATCCAGTTTCCCCTCACTGCTATCTTCACGGTAAACTCTTCTTGGGAGTATTTTTTTTTTTTTAAGTGGAAGAGGGATCAAGGATAAAAAAAAGCCATACAAAGGGGCTTATTTTTTTGCCCAGAGCAAAACAAATAATCTTCAGCAGTTTTGCAGATCACAGATTAGATTAGTATGAGACCATGGTACTTACAAACATTTCTCTCCCTGCCTGTGAGACAGCTGGGCCTCGTCCCAGGTTCTGAAGGATGGCATCAGTTGTGCCAGTTCTGGCCAGGGGTGTAAGGGGGTGGCTGGGGCAGGGGATTGCTATTTTCAAGAACTTGAATTTCCCACCTATGCCAAGCCTGGGTGGGAAAGAGGGATAGAAGCTACTATAAGCAAATGCTTTAATTTCCATGGAACATGAAATGACAGAACCACAGAATAAGAAAAAAGAATGTTGTCCCTTTTTCCCAGCCTGGCACTAGATTTTTTTCTTTCCTCTCCTTCTGTCAGTGAAAAGCTTTGGAGAGTTCCTTCTCTGGCTACAGCTTTGCTTCCAGCAAAAATACCATTTCACCTTCTACTCCAGGGATAGGTGCTCTACTTCAGAAAGCAAAAAGAACCAGAAATGGTCTGAAAAACCAGAAATTTAAGTGGAATTTTGAGTCAAGAATTTGGACAATGTATGCTGGAAAACTGTTGGAATAGCTTCTTTTCCAGAGATTGGCTCCCATGGCCATCTTTCTCGTGAACACAGACTGATTAGATGTTTCTGCTTACAACTTGGGACTTTGCCTGTTCCGTTTGTGAATTGCAGTCATAATCCCAGAATTGTTCAGACTGGAAAGGAGTGAGAAGGTCACCTAATCCAACCTCCTGTTCAAAGTGAAATCAACACTGAACTCAGGTGAGGCTGCTTAAGTCTTTGTCCAGTTGGATCTTGAAAACCTCCAAGGACAGATATTCCACAACATCTCTGGGCAGCTGTTCCAGTGATTAGTTGTCCTTACCATGATTTTTTCCTTATACACAACTTAAACCTCAGTTGTTTCAGTTTATAATCATGGTTGCTCATTCCAGGGAAGTGGTTGAGTCACCATCCCTGGAAGTATTTAAAAGACGGGTAGATGAGGCGCTTAGGGACATGGTTTAGTGGACATGGTGTTGTTGGGTTGATGGTTGGACTCGATGATCTTGGAGGTCTCTTCCAACCTTTAATGATTCTATGATTCTATGATTCTATGATTCTCCCGCTGTGTACCTTCCTAAAGTCTTGGATCCATTTTCTGAATAACTTCCTTGTAGATATGGGAAGTTATTAGGTCTCCTCTCCTCCCACCAAGCCTTCTCTTCACCAGGTTAAATAAGCCATGTTCCCTCAGCTTCTTCTCATAGTTGATGGGTCTCAGCTCCGTGACTATCTTGGTGGCCTTCAACTGGACCGGCTCAAGTTTATAACTATCTTTCTTGTTTGAGGGGGTAGGGAGGTGTGGGGACAAATCTGGGTGCAGTATTTTGGATGTGGCCAAACAGGTGCTGAGTACAGGGAAATAATCACTTCCCTCAATCAACTGACTATGTTCCTGTTGTTATTAGTCAGGACACTGTTAGCCTTCATTGCTGCCAGAGTGCAATGCTGACTCCTGTCCAGCCTTCTGTCCACCAGGACCCCAGGACTTCTGAGTCCTTTTCAGCAGAACTTCTACCCGTCCAATCAGTCCCCTGGATGTACAATTACATGGGGTTTGTCCATCCCACGTACAGGACTTTGCAATTGTCCCTCCTGAATTTCATAAGGTTCCTGTCAGCCCATTCCTCCACTTCTCCAGCCCATTCTCCAGCTGAATGACAGCTCTGCATGAGGACTATGTAGACTGTCCTCAACCAGCTTGGTGAGGCTGCATTCCCTCTTCTTCTCTAGGTCACTGATAAATGGTGAAATGCTGGGACCCTAGTACCCACTATTTTATGGATAAATGAGAATTTACACACTATACTGGACTTTTAAGGGAACTAGAGACCTTTACATGTGCATGCATGCCAGTTGTAAGGCACTTACAGAGAACAAATTAAGGTATATGTATAGACATTTCCTTTATGAAAACAGAGGGCCTGAGTCCTTCATATAAAATTATTCCCCCTGCAGGTATTCTTGTTAGAAATCTTGAGAGAGTGAGTGGCATTTGAAGAGTTATATATAATAAGGTCTTGGTATTGCTATCCCTAAATATTTCCATATAGTAAGTCAAGACTCCTTAAAGCATTGAGGTTTTCTTCAAATCAAGTTTTCTTATGTGGTAAAGGCTTGGCCCTTTTTTATGTCTCTTGAGTTCTGAACCATATCAAAGTTTCTCTACAAAAAAAAGTAAAAGTCAGAAAATGGCAAGTGTCCCCAAGACTATGAGTCAGAGAAATATTTTATTGTGAAATTCAGCATAAAAGTGTGAAGGCCAAGAACTCTAAAATCCTCTAGGAAAGGCAGTTCTTCCTGGGTGAATTTAATCATGTTAATGTCATCTTAAATATTTGCAAACCCTGTGCCATGAAGTTCTAGAAAGAAAAAAAAATATTCTTTGCACTTGTCAACTGGTGGCAAAGGGGAAGAACAGCCACAGAGAGCACTTTATTCAGATGAAGTTTCTGTCTGGAGTTCCTCTGGTGACACATGCAGAGGTACTGCAACTTGACCAAAGCTTAGATTTGCTTGGGTGATAAAACTGTGGAAAGGAGAGCTTCTTCTGTCTCTCTCTCTCTTCCTTTTATTACTTTAACTAAAATTTGTGGATTTTTTTTATTGTTGTTATTATATTTTTTTAAAATAAAGAGTAGACAAGTGGCTTGCAGAACCTAAGATATTTATTTCTCAAGGTGAAGACTTTAACTCTAGGCTGCAAATTCACACATCTAAGCTCTGCTAAGAGACAAACTTTGATATACAGCCCATACTCAGCATTTCTTGTCTAGAATCTCTAGGTAACTCCCCACCAGCATGCAATCTTATCGTCTTATGTGGAGGTGCCTAATTCTCTTCATTCAGTCTTGTGGAGGCCTAGGTGGCTAACAGAAACACCTGTGTTTCCCTTTAGGAGTCAAGGTGCTGTAACTTAGACACTTTGTTCTTTATTGGATCTGGGTCTTGCATACTTGCTTGATTGTAAGAACATCCCTGATTCAGCTGAGACAGGAGTTTTACAGGTGCTATAGCTGAACTGGCATAAATCAATGCATGGAGGTACATCACCTCTTCCATGGCTTTTAGCCAGAAATTTACCCCAATACAGTAAATGAACATAGGCATGCAAGTCAGTCTTTGCACTGACATGCTGTAAGGTAGTGGTAAAGGCATCCAGCATGAGTAGAGCTCAGTTTTGAGTCCTCACTAAGCCCCTTTTGCACCAGTACAGTAGAAGAAGAGGCAATGAAGACTGACTTAGAGAGAGTACTCAAATTGCTCTCTTTTTGGTAGGAAGTTCTTCAGTAGCCAAGAGTTATCATTGTAGACCAGTGCTACCCACTGATACATAGCGGACATGCTGGGGTCCTTCCTCCTCTCTAGGTAAGTGTGCTGGATTAACAGTGGTGGTGTCTCTCTTTCTTCTTTCCCAGTTTGCATATAAGGGTTGCTAAAGAGTGCAGCTCTTAACAGCAGAATTAAAAATAGCAGCTGAGGTTACAGGGGAACATACACAAAGAGCGGGGCAGGGTGGGGGTTAGAAGCAGGGTCTTAAGTAAGCTTCACATAAAGTCCTGTTTCTCATCTTCCAAAAGCTATGACACAAACAATAGTCAGCTTCAAATCCCTGCAGAATGTGCTTATCTTGACAACGTCTCCTAAGATCCTAATCAATGCTGAGTTTTTAGTAAAGAACATATTTCTGATACATATCTTTCCCCAGACCACTTTACTTGAACAAACATCCAAAGAGAAGGTACCCACTGACTCTCTCCAATCTTGTGGTTTAGAGCTTCAGCCACACGTTTATACAGTTTCACTCCTCAGCTCCTTGTCTTTGCAAGGGCCTCAGGCACTGGTGACAATTCAATCTCTCCTGGTCTCCCCTCACAGTATTCAGACTGATCTTGTGGGAACAGAAACTTTTCAGCTCAAGTGTCTGGGTTTAGTATGAGGGGATTTGGGTGACACTTAATAAGCAACACTATACAGGAGATGATGCAGTGGTCTCTTGTGGCTTTTAAATTTTCTAAACGTGTGAAAATCTAATCAGGTTTATCCAGGTCTCCAACCCCAAAATGATATCATTAACTGTTGTATTAATAAATAATAGTGATAGGGTTGTCATTCATATATATATATCTAAACCTTGTTTACATCTTGCTAAATTCTTTGTTTCAAGCACATCCTGTAGCAATGACTAATTATATGTTCTGCAAAAAAGTGTTTACTTTCATCATATTTAAGTGACTTACCTTTTAACTTCCCTGAATGTGACTATTCTCCCTTTTCAGAGCATCTGTGATATTGTATACTCTTCTCTTGTCCTTTGTTATTTACTTCTTCTCTAAAGTGTGGGAATCCTTTCTTTTTCACTAATTTTCCAAACCTGGAAACTATCTGATATCTTTGCTGAGGCAGAACTGATTATAGATAACACCACATGTGATATAAGTGGCTTTATACCAATTTCTGTATTATTTATTCCATGTGTCCTCAGGTTGCCCAGCTCTGTTGTCTAACAGCTAAACAATATCCTCTCCTGCTTTGAGGGAAAAAAAACCCAAAAAAACCACTAAGTATTTCACATGTACTCATTTAAAAACAGAGCAAAGCAGATGGAATATTTGAATAGCTCTAACCATTATGCTTCAGAGTCAGAACTTTTGGTTTGTCTTTCATGGGGTGCACCCATGGCTTTAGTGTCCCAAACCATCAGCCTGCAGGCTCATGCAAACCCATAAAGAATGTGAAACATTGGTTTTTAAATTTAATTTATATTTCTTTGTTTGCAGAGAAACTTTTGTTCCCCAGCTTCAAGCAGAGTTTGAAGCTGCTTCCATCCTTACAGCATGCTGCTTCCCCTCCAGAAGATAGCATTATAGAAAAAATTATATCCTAATAGTGTTAATCTGGGTTTTTTTGAGACTTAAAAGCTGATTCTCATTAGAGCAAAGTATCTTTTAAATACTGGTAGCTAGGGAGGGATTGGGGAGGCAAAAAGATTTTGCCTTCTTCAAGACCTCTCTAATTTACTAGGGTGATTTAAAGTGTCCTCAGCATATGGTTGAGTCTAGACTATATGTAACACAAGACTGGAAAACCGTACAAGTAAAATTGAAATCTTTCTTTATTTTATCTCTTTTCCTTATTTATTTGATCTTGGGGTGTTTTTTTTTTTCACCCTCAGCTAATTACATTATAGGTCATTAAGGGATTGATGGAAGAGGATGGAACTAGGGCATTAATCTGGGGTTTGGAACTACATTCAGCTCCTTTCTTTTCCATGAACTTCTGGTAAGTCCTTGGTTGAGGCCTGTGATTCCAATTTCTCAGATGTACATAAGTAATTAAATACTCCTGAAAACCACAGAAACTGGATACTTCACTAGGATGCTGATCTTTGAGAGTCTTCAGCTCTTCACCTGAAAAACAGAAATAAAATTACTTTCCTATCTTACAGAGTAGAAAATATGGTTTGTAGAAAACACATGAAAGATGGTGAAGAGCTTGGAACCTGAAATTATGCAGAAATAGGGGTGGAGGGTCCTACACGTGCAACTACATGAGGCATATGTGTGTACACTGATATCACTTCTTCACTGATCGCCTGGCAGCCACCTCAAAAGACTCAGAGAAACTTAGACGAGCCTTACACAGGCGAGTAACTTTAGTTACGTGAATCGTAGGTGAAAATGAAACCCACTGTACCTGCAGAGTTGACTCATCAGTGCATCCGTGGATAGCTCTATAGTTTTGATTCATTTACTACCGCTCTTAAAGGCTCCTGTGGTAGGGTTATTTTTAGGCTGATTTTCTAAAGAAATAATGTTTCTCTGGTCCATCCATCCTTCCCAATAACTTTCGAACTGACTAGTCCATTTCAGTTCAGTTTGGCAGCAGGGTAGAAGTGAAGACAAGTGCCTGTGAATTTTCATGAAAAGGGGTATCTGGGTAGAGGAAGAAGATTCAGATTAGTGCTTTCACTGAGGAAAAGGCAACTAAAACTTAGTTCTTTATCCATCTGAAAAAGTAGCAACCAGCTGAGCAGGCAGCACATGCATTGCCCTAAAACAGCTGGGACCACTGTCCTAGCTGACCGCTAAGGCATACGGCATGGCACCATGGAGAGGGAGAAGAGGGGAGATGCTGTGGATGAGGTAAAGATGGTGGGAATGGGGAATATGAGAACAGGGGACAGGGCATGAATCCATAGGAAACCAGGCATCCAGAGCTGTTCTGCTCACTTTTTTTGTGTTGTTTTCTCTTGTGTTGGTGCTATCAAAACCTCTTTCTGTGAGGGCAAGGGCAAGGAGAGAGAAAAGCATGGCAGGTGCTAACTTAAAACTTATAAAACAAGGAAGCAGAGGCAAGACTGGCGCCTGTGGCAATGAAGGTCCTGGACACAAAAAAAGCAGCTGCCCTGCAAGCGTGTGAGTTAGAGATCTGGTTTTGTGGGAATGGGAGAGAGGATACGGTTGCAAGCCTCCTATTTAGTTTGTGGGACTTAATAGCTCTGCTGTGCATTTGGGGCCCACCGAAAAGCAGCCAATATTATCTATACGCTCTACTCTTTTCCTCAGGGGTGAAGTAAGGACAAGCTTTCATTCAGACCTTACCGTGTTTCCCAGCTTTTGTGGGTTTCAGTCAGCCCCTTGTAGTTTAGTGGAGGAGATTTTTTTTCGCTGTGGTTTGAATACTTAAGGAATATACTCTAACGTACCATTGTAATTTCAATTGGTTTGCATGTTAGCCTGATTATATAAAGTTCCAAATGCAAGGAAGTCCGTTAGACAGCACGTAAGATTCACCCCCTCGGTCTCATTTATAGCCGTAGGGAGGGTGGGGGCGGGGGGGGAAGCTATTGTGCGAAGAAATAAGAGATTCTCGGTGAAATGTGGTGATGCATGTCACATTGTTGGAGGGAAGCAATGGGAGCCCTGGTCTGAAGCACATGAAAATCTTTGGATCCACTCTCAGTCCCCTTCTGCACCCTTTGTTCACAGAGGAGCCTGCAGTGGCAGCCTCTGCACCGGAGGTTCCCGGCTTTGTGGAACAGTTCGGCCAGGATATTTTTGAATACCCAACACTTCATGCCAGCTGTTTATCTAACTCTGTGAATAGCATCAGTCAGCTCCTCTCTGGTGTTAGCATGCTGCTGCAGCTTCACAATGCAATTGTGCCTGTGCTTGCATTCAGCACGAGTGGGGCCATTACAGTGTAGATTGCTCACTGGCCTGATGGTGCAAATATTCTTGGAGGCAGGATGCACCCTTGCAGCACTGGGACTCCCAAGCGAGTGTGTGTAGCTCTAGCTGCTTCCATGGCTTTGTGCAGGTGTACACGAGCTGAGGATCTAACCCAGAAATACCACCTTTCCTACTCCTTTCCCTCCCCATGGTGACACGCAAAATACCATTTATTTTTTTTTAATTTTAGGAAGAAACACTTCTCAGGATCCCCTTTCTTTACAAAATGAAATAATCATTTTTCCATTATACTGACATATTTCTCTGTGGGAACTGCAAAGGAAAGAGCTCTGCCAAATACATTCTGCTTTTTCTTCTTTTTTTAACATATGTTGTGTTGAATCAGTGAGAGGTCTCCTATGCCCAAACATGATTAAAAACCATATAAGTTAAGTCTTTTTCAGCTGAGTGCATGTTATAAAAGCCACTGTGAGTCAACGGCAATTTTACAGTCTTAGTTTTGTGTGGTCCTTGTTTGGAGAGTATTAGGCATAAGGTTGTCATACTGGAGCTCTAATGGGTGCACTCAGTAGGTGTGATTTATGGGACTTGTTGCCTTGTGAGAATGAAGTCATGTAGTGTATCAGGGTTGCCCTGCAAACGAAGCAATTAAATTCTCTCATCTTTCTTCCAAAGGTGTCCTGAGCAGGGGCAACAGCAAGCATGGGGGAATGTAAAATGGGAGGTGGGAGAGAAAGGTGATTATATTCTATCTGTTGATGAACACACACAACACCTTTTCTAAAGTCTTCAGTTGAATTTCATTTGCTGAAGCCTAGTGCCACGTCTGGAGGCAAACAGCACAGTTCTATTTATATGCCTGTGAAGTAGATCATTGTAATGAATACAGATGGGCAATAACTACAAAGTTATTGCATAATTTTTCAAAATTTTATGATTGCCTTTCCTACTTCCTCTTAGAATAATGGCTCCACTGTACAGCCTGCAGACCATTCACTATATCTTTCGTACATTTTACCACTTCAGCAGATTTTAATTTATTGGAGACACACTAGAAGTGGTAGGTAAACAATCTACAGAAAGAATCCGATTTATAAGACAAGGAAGACTTGAACCAGTATTAAGTTGCTTTGGAGATCACTTGCTGAATGCAAGTATATATGATTTTTCGTCTTTCTGACTTGGCAGCAAAGGGCAGTGAGTGTGTGTGTGGGGAGGAAGTCAACTAAAAGCCACCCACCGCCAGCTTTACAGAATATAGAACAGGTTTGTAATAGGATGTCTAGCCGGATGGTAAGTGTTTTTGTACAATTTGCAGGTTTAAACCTGCCTCAGGGAAAGTTTCAGACCTGCTATGAGAAATCCAATTCTCTTTCACAGGGATGAAGCAGGCTTGGTTTTGCCACCCTGGTGCTAGCTGGAGTAGTCTTGATCTGTGACTGTCATTCTGTTTTCTCCCCCCTCCAGTCCAATCCATTCTACTTCCACTTCTGAAATAATGAAGTGGAGCACTTTTTCCTGAGCTGTGATTGTGAGTAAACTGACTTCTGACAGTACAATCCATCTCCCATTTAAGTCAGTGGAAGTCTTGGAGATGATAAAATGGGTATTGGATGTGTCCCTAAAACAACTCGGATTAAATCCTGGCCACACTGAAGGTGATGGCAAAGAGAAATTGGAATTTCACCCCAGTGTCTATGCATTATCTGCTGTATTGGCAAAGATTATCACAAAGTCTGCTTCCCCTTGAAGGCAGAGCTGAGTGCTTTTGAACCACATGCAGCTTTTCTTAGTCTCACTTCTGAAACCAGTCCCAACTCAAGTCTGCGATCCTCAGGACCACCAATAATGAACTGTATGAATGCCAGTTAAGCTGGTCTTTGAACCCCATTTTGGGACTGGCTTATGATTACATAATTGACTCTCAAAACCAAAGACCTTTGACCTAAATATTCAGAAATGTATTGAATTTTGGGTGCCCAGCTAGAAATCTGTCAGAGACACTTGGTTTTCAGAAGGGTCCCTGCATCTAAAAATCTTGACTTCTCAAATTGCTTCATGGTATATAATAAAAAATTTGGATACCTCAGTCACTTTTGGTAACTGAAACATCCTTTCATTTATCAAATTTTTGCAGCACACAACACCAATGAATGCTTACACCACAGAAGTATGCTTTGGGGTTGAATTCCCATTCACCTTTCTTTGGCTGATCTTTCTAAATAAAACTACCAGGACTGATAACTGATTATGGCGGCAAAAGTGTTTCTGTAAGCTCATTTTGCCAGCACAGCCAACACTATATCCCCATCCAGCAATAATGGAATTTTGTCATTGTTGTCTGTTTTTTATTCAAATCTGGCATACAAAAGACCATTTCTCATTGTGTTTTTTTCCCATAATTCTGTGGTATTTCATTTATTATCTACTATTATAATAAATTTGACCCTTGCTACCCACTCTGAATAAAGGGCATCTGTTGTGTTTTGTTCGCCTTTCCTTAAAGCATAAGGACTCCAACTTTGCTAGATGAATTGTCTCAAGAAACCACAAACACACTTAGTAATGCGCCAGCAACTTCATAATACATTGTGAACAGATCTAAAATGTTTTTGATGTATTTTTTTTCATTCTCATCAACAGTTTAAAATTGGAAGAAGAACTGAAGCTGGCAGTTTCACGCTCTCTCAGCAGCCTCCCGTCCTCCGACTGGAATCTTTCAGCCTTCAGCCTGAATCGCGCGTAGAGCAGAGGAAGGTAAATCTTTCTAACCTTCACCCCTGCTCCAAACACTGAAACCTACATTATCAGCATTTCAAATCTTAAGTTTCCCTTTCACATGCAGACAACCGTTTCCTTCATATGAGGTCACAAGCACTTTAGATTCCCCATCTCCTCAATAGATTTTACTCTTGCTTTTCCCTCTTTCCATATTTTTTAAATACTTTGGCATAGTCAGTTCTTTCACCATATGGAACTACTTCTACCTCCTTATCCCCTGTACACACTTTCCCACTCAACATGATGACATGTGACCACTCAACTCATAAACAGGAGTTAGGGAAACAGAGGTTAAACCACGGGCACCAAAAGTGGTTTTGAGAATGCAAATGTGGAAAAAGTGGGATAATCCACAAGCATGTGGTTTGTTACCATCTGCCTCATGTTCTGAATGTATAAGCACATTCACCCAGAGTTTACAATTGAAGGGATACAATGTTTTTTTTTTCCTGGTAAAATACTGTGCATTTTGGCTTGAAAAGCATGCTTGCTTCCCTTCCCGTGGTGAGATTACAGGTGCTGCACGCTGCTATTATGGTCGATCTTTTTCAATAAAGATCCCACACAGGCCAGGATACTAAACACGCGACTTGGTTTGATCCTGATGGATTGCCTATAATCCCACATCTATCTTCTTCCTTCTGTAGCCCCATCTAGCGGCTTGCTATATCTGTACATCTGCCGTATCGCCTATCTACATATGTATGTGAATGAGAAATGTGTAAATAGAGGTACACATATGTGTAGAAATACACGTAAGCAGATGCATATCTTCACCCGCATGCATACAGTATGGGGCAGATTTCAAAAAGTGTTTAGCATCACCTGGGCATTATTTCGGTGACTGGCAGCTGCCGTGCACAGACAACAAACTTGCCTTGCGGCGGTAGGGAGGGTTATAGCTGAGGTAGCATAGTCTATAAGGTACATGGAAATGTACCCCTGCGTATACATACCAGGTACAGCTCCAGACTGCTCGGGAAGTGCTGTCACCAGCTGGGGCTGCCTCAGAGCTGGCCAGCAAGGCTGGCAGCTCAGGGGCCATCTGCACCACTGCTGCATGGAATTGCCTCAAAAAGGAGCTGACTTTTCAGAAAGCTCAGGCCCAGTAGATCATGAGTGGCTCCAAGGTGCCCCAGGGATTATATATCTCTTAAAAGGGGTGAAAGTTAACATGTACCAAAAGAGTATAATGCATACCGGCAGGGGAAAAGAGGGACGGCTGAATATGGAAGTAGCCCACCAGCTTTTGCACTTTGAATTTTCTTTGCTGTAAATGTCCATCCCAAAGATGAACACTCAAAGCTGAATATTCTTTCTTAACTCGTCTTGTTTTCTTATTCTTTCATTAATTTAGAGTTTCCACTGGGAATAGGCTTAAGGTGATTAAACAAAGGAAGATGATTGGCTAAGATGATGGGAGAATATAGGAAATGGTGGGGCATCTGATGGAAGATGTGGTGTCTAAGGCAGGACTTAAAAGCAGATAATGAAACATAGGTCTCATGAGAAGCGATGCTTGGCACCCCTTTCCAAAGAGTCAGTCTTCAGCTTCGGACTTCACCTCCTTTGGCTGGGACTTACCGGCTAACAGAGGTGGTCCTAGGAGCATCTCTCAGTGCCAGCCCTCGGTGCCTCAGTTTCTGGCACTCAGTGAGTGTTTCAGCTGAGACACTTCACCACGGCCACTTATTCGGAAGGAGGAGTTAACTGGAAGCAGGAGGGGAAAGGCTGTGTGAGGCACTTGAAACAGGTAGAGCCTTTTCAAAGAAACACTAGACCCAAAAATTTATCAAAGGCACAGAGCTGGCTTAAATGCCTGACTTGTTTGTGAAATCTGGCACCAGAGGTGTTAGCAACAGAGTATCTGGGCAAACCAGAATCAGGGCTATAATTAACTTCAGAGGCTGCAATTAGTCAAGAGCTGCTCCAAGGTCTGGGGGACACATGACACAAGGCCATGTTAGCAGCACAGTCTAGGGAATCGCTCCTCCTGCCAGCCACACTTCTGTCATGTGGGTGACACGCTACGTGGTTTCTGGTTCTGCTGTTCAAATTTTCACGTGCTTTCATCATACTCCACAAGGTAACCATGCCTTTTCACAATGCAAATGTCTAATGAAGCAGAGAGCTGGTGAGCTGAAATTTGTAGGTTTGGGGCTCAGGTCTGCTGCTGACAGACTTCATCCAGGTCATTTCACCCTCTGTGTCATAGTCTCCCACCTGCAGAAAACAGTGTTAATATTTAACTACCTCATGGTACTAAATTGCAGCTTAATTAATGGTTTGCAAAGCACTTCGAAATGCTCACTTGAAATAGGCAAAGGATAATTAACATCACGTATTTATTTAGTGAGCTTTCCTTGCCAGGCACAATCTTCCTAAAATTCCTCTTGCAATAACTGTTTGCACTGCTCTAGGAAAAAAA
>NW_008824864.1:2234051-2259557 GCF_000699105.1 Pygoscelis adeliae | reverse complement strand
TTTTGTTTTCTGTGGGGAGACTTTTTGCTGCATGAATCAGATGGTTGAAACTTGAAGAGAGCAGTTGCCAAGACGAGGGGCAGACATATTCCTGAACGGGGGGAGGAGATGAACAGATGTACAAGTGTTTGCGCTCCCTCAGAGGTGTGTGCATTGTACCAGGCAACCTTAATGACAGAACTACAAGGCTGTTGTTCACTTCTGAGCTTGGGCAAAACAGGCCCCTGTTCTTCTGTAGGACTGCTGCTTGTGTCTCATGGGTGAATGCAGGCATCAGCTAGACAGCAAGGTCTTCAGAGCTGACCTGTTTCTATGAGAGATTTCATACCTCCCCTTCGCTGTGCTTTCCAAATTTTGCTAAATATGGAACGATGGCTTCAAGACCAGGACAGGAAAAATCTTAAATCTGAATCATTCTTGCCACAGTGAAGCTTGTACCTCTACCCAGGAAAAGTCACAGATTCAGATAGCTGCCACACCAAGTTGTGCTCTCTGTTTATGCAACGGATGCAACACAGGTGACTGACGCAAGTGGGATGCAGCCCCCAACAGCGAATGAGGCAGCACACAAGCAAACACAGCCTACCTGGGAGTCTTTTCAGGCTCCTGATTTCTAGGTGTACCTGCAGCGTTGGAGAGAAGGCTAAGCATTAAGTTTGGCTTGAATGATGAACAAATAATTTCCAGTAAGAAGCTGCTTATTCTTGGATAGGACTGCACAAACTGAATTTTACATCTCATTTTTGAGTTGTCCATGGAGAGGTCATGGTCACTCACTCCAGAAAGGAATGACTGACGTTTTCATAACGCCCTGCCGATGCTCTTTTTTCACTTCCTCTTCCCTGAGCTGAGATTGGGAGAAAACACTCAAACAGTTCCTACAACCCTTCCCTGGCATTATGAGTGAGAAATGGGAGGTTCAAAGCAAATAGGGGAATTTGGTGCCTAAACCAAGCAGGCTTTGCCCAGTTAGTCTGTACAATAACAAACGCTGAAGATTGCTCTTGAGGCATATTGTGAAATCCTGCCTCCTAACGGGGACAGAGGCTTAGGATAAATAGTAACTGCATTTCACCGGTAGTCTGGGTTCAAGAGCTCGGTTCCAAAGGTCAGGCCACGAAAAACAGTAAACAGGAAAATAAGCCCAGTAAGGCCTCTGTACATGTGCTGATAATTTTGTGCGACTCTTTCGAAGAGATCACATCATTGAAGAAAAGTACATATTGAAAAGGCTGCTTAGAGGCTTTTGGATAAACTAGAGCTATATAATTACATTGATGATTTTTGTTTGCTTATGTCAGCATTGCTAACCTGAAACTTCCATAAAATGTGAGTCAGCACTCTCAAAATAAGGAAATTAGTGTAAAAAGCATGGCATTTCTAAAATAAATAAATAAATATAGCCTGAGTTTTTACTTTCCCTCCCAATGACCTTCTGATTTTTAAGTTTTTAGATCTCCTTTTCAAGCTGTTCTCTATAATCACACAGGTTGGAGAGGTTTTTTTGGTGGGGTTTTTTTCAGTGAAAGCAGAGATTATAACTTAATCACGTGCCTTTGTCAACTGAAGCTGTAAAAGCATCAAATGTAGAAAAACTCAAAACAAATCAGCGAAGCTGTCAAAACTGTCACATCTGCCTGTTGCACCCCGCATTGCAGATCTCACACCTGCCTTTGATCCAGCACCCCCAGCCCTGGGTGGGAGCTCGCAAGGGCAGGGCCACTTTGGTGCAGGGACACAGGAATGTGGGGCAGGACAGGAGCCCACGTCTCAGCCTCACCTCCCCGACCACTGACCTACTTATAAAGCACCAGGTCCCACCTTCTCTCACAGCAGGTCATGCCTTACTCCAGGATCAGCTTTGATGAGATCAAAGAGGCTGCCTGCATAAGTTATTAATCCGGGTAAGGCTGGAGCAGATCTCAGGTTGCCTCTGAATTCAAGCGCAATTCAGCCAGTAAGGTCAGGCTTGTCCCTTTCTTTTGACTTAAGCCTACCACAATGCAGAAGTGCCCTCTAATGTTGTTCATGAGATAGAAGGCCTGCATGCTCAAGCGAAGGTCCTGATAGCTGCAGGTGTATTTTTCTTGGGAAGCTAAATTGCTAGAGAAACAAAAGTTTTGGTTAGTTTAATTTGGCAAGACAAAAATGCCGTCCTAAGGGAAGACTTTATTTAGAAACTTTATTTTTCCCCTGTTAACTTAGATACTTTGTTGAAAAAAAGTTTAAAGGTTCAAAAGTTCACAAGAGACTTTTTTCTGTTGTATTAAAAAAAGTAATTTCCCAGTTGGGCAGGACACTCCATAGATTAATTTGTTGTTACAGAACATGTTGAACCCTAAAGTGACTTTTCATTTAGTTTTGTGCTATAGTTTTAAATCTTTTTCTGTATAACTCATTTGCCTATGTCTTTAGCCCCAGTGCAAAAGGAAAAGGAGACTGCTTGCCTCTAACAAAAATCCTGGCTTTGCTAGCATGAGCTATGCAACATGTAATTGTACCAGCCATTCTTTTTCTTTAGTGGAATGAGGTCTAACGATTTTAATTGCTGATATTTCCTTACTCTAATTAAGAAATACTCTTCACCATTGGAAGCTTCATCATGACATGAATGATTCTTCTCCAGACAAAGCCAAGAATGTTCAGCCAACCTCGAGGTCAGCTACCAGGTGACAGCTGGCACTTGAAACCAGGAGACAAAAATAGTATACACTCTTCATGTGTGCACAATGGGCAATGAGTCTGCAGGATGTTTTTGATGGGGGAAATATGGAGGTCACCATGGAGTGAAATATTAATTTGACAATTTTCTACACAGCCTGAGTTCACAGAAGCAAAAAAATTGCTGCATGCAGCACCTTTTAATATTATACTAAAAATAAGATTCCCCTACCAAACACAGTATATCTCATTCTGGGTACTTTGGTTTTAGGAATACTGTAACACAGACTTTGATAATTGAGAGAAGGCCCAGAAAAGACAAAAATAAGGTTCACTACAGTCTTAGGAAAAAAAAGAAGCCATAGAGGAGCCACCATCATCTAACTACCTGGGACAGACCTAAAAAAAAGAAAGAGAGCCTGGAGAAAAGGTGCAAGAACATAACACAGGATAATTAACAAAGAGCTCCAAACAAAGCTCACCGCTTGGGATTCAGTAAATATTTCACTCTGTGTTGCATGTACCTGCTAGGACGAGTGAAAATGCCATATTTGAGCTTGCTGCTTCTGGCCTCCAGGTGGTCAGTTCTGGGGGCAGGTTCATGGCACAGAGAACGGCAAGGAGATTCATCAGAGCATCGAAAAATAAACCTGTGTATAAAAATGTAGTGAGTACTTTGAAGGGCAGTTATGGGCAGTGCAGAATAAGACTTCTGGCTCATTGCATGAATGGCAGGACACGTCTGTGCCTCCTCTGATCAAACCAGGCAAACGCTAAGAGAGGGGGTGAATGACATTGGGTGCATGGGAAGCTGCTTACTTGTGACTTGAGAGAGCCTGGAGCTCTCTCACGGGGAGGCTTGACCTTCGGAGGGCAGCTGGGAGGTATTACTGTGGGTGGTTTCTTAGTTTATATTTCCTCAGAGGATCCTCAGACACTTCAAGCAGCTACAGCCAGATTAGATGACCAGTCAGCCTTTTCAATTCCCACTGTATAGCAGGTGAAACAATAAAAAAAGTATTGAGTAAGGAACATTAATCTGTATTCAGAGCTTTTTAATAAATTATAAATAAATATATCTGCTTCATTCCTTTGAATTCTACCCGCTTGTGTTTAGCTATGTGTTTTTAGTGGCAACACAATCTCCGTGAGCTGTAGGCCCAACGAAATCATGAGCTATTTTTAAAAAAATAAAAATAATCTGAGCTGGGATTTAAAATAGGGTGTGGTGGAACGGCAAGGGTGAAAAGTTTGACGGCGTATCAATAGGCAGTTGGGACCTCTTGGCAATCCCTTCACTTCCTCTTCAGTGAACACAAGATTTTCGCAGAGGTGCATTTTTGCTGCCACATTTTTGCAGCTTCCCATTTCAGCCCTGGTTTATGTATTCCCCAGCAAGAAATCAAAAACTATCACATGCTACCTCTCATCCTCTGAACAAACTTTTTCTTTTAGGCACTTTGGCTGAAGCAGACAGAATGCCACAGAATTTTAAATTTAAAATTGAAGTGTACCCTTTAGCGTTATGTTTAACTCCTTGTGGGAGATGGGCTGGGAGAATATATCCAAAGTAGTTTCTGGCCTGCCTGAAGCACAAGCCAGAGGAGACACATAACCTCAGGAAGGCAGGAGGGGGAGAATGGAGAGGAGATGGAAAAGGAAGTTGTTACAAAAATTAAATAAAGTGAAAGCTCTGGGGGGGGGAAATGGGATAGGGCAGGGAATAGAGGATAGAGGATCCAGACAAGCTGTCCATCCAATTAGGAGGAGGGAATAAGAATCATGAACCAAAGCTTAAACAAAAAAAGCAATCTCAAAGCGTAGATGGTCACCTTCATCCCTTGTTTTCATTGAACTCTATCTGGATAAGGGGAAGAATGAATGCTGTAAGAGCTGTACAGGACAAAATGGGATTAGCAAACCAGAGTAGCCATTCACTGCTTTGCTTGTGATGATTTACAAACAGGTTTCGTGCCCCGACTCATTGAATACTATGTCGGTGTTTTTTGCAAATAAGTAGGTTCAGTAAAAACGTAGGTTTTGGTACTTTATTTCTTTGCAGTCTATCTTCCCTCTCCTCTTCCTTACCCCTTTTTACTTCCAGTTTTTCCTGAGCCACATTTGTGAGGACGTGGCCTCATATCTAGGCATGGCAAAGCACAAAACAAGGCAGGAAGAGTGATTGATAGAAGGACAACTTTTTATGAGTTTGAAAGGTAGAATTAAATGTTCATTTCCATGTCATTGTTGTTGTGGGGAAGTATCTTATTTTTCTTTTTGAAGCATTCCTAATAAGTTCAGCAGTTTTGTGTTGCCTGGTGTTGGTATCAGTGAAATCCAATGTTATTGATTAAAACAATTTGGTTATTTTTTGGTGAACTTGACATGATTATAGTTTTAGTAAAAAAGCGATAGTGGTTCCAGGCAGCTATTTTTCCTGAATTCCCTGTAGCAGATTCTTTTTCTCTAGGCAGGAAACTCTAACAACCCTAGGTGAATGGGCCAAAGGAAAGCAGTGGTTTTGTACACTTCCCTAACATTCATGTGGCTTGGGCCATTCCAGAGGCTTGGAAGTCTTGCTTGGGGACTCTGAAACTTGCGTTTTCAGAGTACTCGACAGACATTTTGGATAGATGACAACCGCCTCTTTCCCCTGAAGTCCTTCTTTCTAACTTTTCCGTTAACATGTACTTTTTCCAGTTACCACATCTCACAGAAGAGTTGGGGGTTTTCATTCACTCCTAAAGCTGTCAGTCAAAATTGCTGGTTTTCTTTTTTTTCTTTAGATTGTCTCTAAAGTCCATCTTCCCATCTCCATACACAGGATTAAAGTTGGTGACAAAGCTCGTGTCATTCAAAGCCTGTGTCTTTCTTCCGTGCAGTCTCTCTGATACTAACATGACCCCTCACAGCAGTCAGGTCTTTTTTATCTCACCTTCAGTTTTCTTCATGGTTTCTTGCCTTCCACATCTAATCAGAGATCATTGTCTTCTTTTTCATACTCCTATGGCTGTGCTAACATACTTAAATCTGGGGTGGACCAGCAAACACCAACAGCCTGTTGCCACCTCGGAAAGGAAGATCCTGGACTAGTAGGGCAGATCAAAATGAACAGGAAGTCTTAGGTACTCTTATTTAATACATCTGAATGCTATTCCAGCTCTCCCTCTCCTAATGTAAAAAGTAATACAGTTTTTCCCAGGTTCCCACCTCATTCCCACTGTCCTGCAAGCAACATTTCTTTCTTACAAAACTGGTGATTTAAAGAAAAATACATTTTTAGAACTAATTTTTTAAGGTTGTAAGCCAATTAAGGATGCCTCCAGGCTTTCTTTAGTTTTTCTGTATTAAGCTGTGATGGACTGAAGAGAACTGCTCTCAATTCAGTTTAAGATTATCATGAGAAAACAGAATGCTGAGGACTGGGCCTGTAAGTAAATCTTCTGCGAACATGGGGTCTCAGGAGAGCTGCAAGGTTTGGCTATGATTTCTCCTTCACTTTGATTAACCTGTTTGTTCACCAGGGTACTACACTTCTTGGGTATCTATCTCCTCCACCATCTCTTTCGACCATATCCCCAGTGTGCATTCTTAAAAGGTGTTTTTGAAGTCAGAATCTTCTTTCTATAACAAAAATAAGAACAACTTAGAAGTGTCAACACATGAAGCACTTCAAAAAATGTGACTAACACACCAAAATTATTAGTCTTAGTTTTGTCACATTGCTTCACTCAGCTATACTTGTGGCTGTTACCTGGCACAGTGTAACCTGTCTGGATAGTGATTGGCATTCATTTGGGCACAACAGTGAAGTCTGTCTAATAGGTGACCCCACCTTTGTTGAATGTGCTAATCCTTGAAAAGCCAGAGAATTGTGTAAAAGAGTGGAAACTCAAGGGTCATCTTAAGACCAGCTCACAAAAGTTACGTTTATCTTGTCCAGGGAAGGGCTTATCTTCGCTCTGAAAATTATTCTAATGCAGATGTGTGGGAATACTTAAGCCACATGTGGCATCTGGTGAAAATAAAGATTTATTTTGGCTGAACTGGCTGTATTAGCAGATAGAGATCAGGCTTTGAACTAGATCTTAGTTCATAGCCTGCTGCTGCCTTGGGATTAATTTCAGAATTTCTGTTTGTTTTTAATATGGAGAAATTACTTGCAGCTGATTTTTTAAGGTCTTTGTATTCTTCAAACAGGCAAGCTACTGAAAAGGGATGGGAAAGTCAGAAAAGACTCAAAATGACAGTAATTTTAGTTCACATCAACTACAACTTTTCGGTTTCAGTTTTGAAGAAGGGTTATCCTAACCTTGTAGAAATTAAAAGCCGTCTTGACAAGAGCTGGAGTTTCATACATTTATCCTCGCCATGCTGTATCTTCACTAAAGAATGCTCTCTTGCTTTGTGGACATGTTTGAGCTTCACCACTGCCTTCTGCTCAGAAGTGTCACTGTGACAATGCACTGACACATTTTCAGTCTGCGTCCTGCTGTCTTTTGCTGTGACTCTCCTTTCCCAGGGCATTCTTCGGGCTGTTGGACCATCCTTTGCCTGGCTTTGCCCAGGAGGCAAAGTGAATGCTTGCAGAGGCAGACAGATAGGCAGCAAGATATCTGGTGTTGCCGTTGATTTCTGCTGTTTTACTCTGTTTTGAACATGTCTTGCTTCCAATGGTGAAATAGAAAACATAGCGGGCGGCAGTGGAGTTTAGCAGGGGGAATTAGCACAGCAGAGGAGAGGAACAGAGCAGAGCTCCTTTGGTGGCAGAATTCAGACTGGACAAGTTTCAGTGATGGAGAGTGAGACTCAAGCAAGCTTTCAGACTCTCACTCTCATGCAAATAGGCCTGTACATGCCCAATTACCTCTGTAGCACCTTTCACTCTGTGATATAACCGGTTGCCTCATCTGTGAATTTCCTGCATCTTGCACACAAGGTTGCAAAGCAAGAAAGGTGTCCCAAGGGGTGTTGCCAGCTGTGCATGCCTACATTGAAAGTAGCATTGCTAACAATCTCCAAATGCAACCCAGCAGTGTTGCCTGTCCCCATGTGAAGTCTCCCTACTCCCCTCCTTTCACATCTCCAAATAACCCTATGCACATCACTGGATTAAAATGAAACCCCAAGCTTTAAAGCTGTGAGAATGTCTTTGCATATCGGGAACATACGTTCTCATGGCTAGTCTGAGTTTCTGTCCCTCAAAGCTGCTGTCTTCCCAGCACATCTGCTGGCACTACTGGCATAGAAAAAAAGAAATCTGTTCACCTTCCCCCCACTAGAAGGAGGGGATTGTGGGTGGGCAGATGAGGTGGGCAATGAAAGGTAGTTCTATGTCTTCACTCCTGTTGTGGTTTAACCCTGCAGGCAGCTAAACACCACACAGCCGTTCGCTCACTACCCCGCCGCAGTGGGATGGGGGAGAGAATCAGGAAAAAAAAAGGTAAAATTAATGGCTTCAGATAAAGACAGTGTAATAGGACAGAAAAGGAAGGGAAAATAATAATAATTATTAATAATAATCATAATAACGATCAAAGAATATACAAAATAAGTGATGCACAATGCAATTGCTCACCACCCGCTGACCAATGCCCAGCCAGTTCCCAAGCAGCCATTGCCACCCACCAGCCAACTGCCCCCAGTTTATATACTGAGCATGATGCCATATGGTGTGGAACATCCCTTTGGCCAGTTTGGGTCAGCTGTCCTGGCTGTGCCCCCTCCCAGCTTCTCGCTGGCAGGGCATGAGAAGCTGAAAAGCCCTTGACTAGTGTAAGCACTACTTAGCGACAACTAAAACATCAGTGTGTTATCACATCATTCCCATCCTAAATCCAAAACACAGCACTGTACCAGCTACTAGGAAGAAATTTAACTCTATCCCAGCTGAAACCAGGACAACTCCATGTATAATACTCAAACTGAAGTTGTTTTTGTTCTGCGATTCAAGTAAAAGATTTCAAAGTTATTCATTATACATCCCACTTTACTGTGGGATGTCTTCAAATCTGACAAACCAACCAAGTGTAGGCCATCATTTGGCCTTCTAGGCAAACCACAGCATACTGTGGAGACGGTTTTGAGTGGGTGGCACTTACCACTAACATTAATGCCCAGGGATGTTATTAAGAGAATAGCACTTCCTGGGGCTTCGTTCTTTTGACTAAAATGTAATATTTCAAGTACTGACCACAATTTATAATATCTCTTAATCAAAGAGACCAGGATGTTACCACTGCAACTGTGATTTGTCTACCTAGAGCTCACTCGAAGTTTTAACTGAACTTGGTTTGTTCTAAATTTTCTGAGCTAGTTTTCTGTAGTGCATGTAGTCCCACTGAGCTCACTTTTCTACTGCAAAAAATCAAATAGAAGGAAACCTTTAAGAATTGCATATATTTGTCTGCATTTATGCCATCATGTCTGACAGTAAAACTTGACCTATACAGAAACAGCTTGCTGCTCCAGTCCATCACAGAGACTAGACCAAGTAATTTCACCTGAAAGTATATATCATAGAGTGCTATAGGATCCCTCAGAAGGAAAGGCAACATATGAAAGACAATGCAATCTAGAATAGGGGTTTTTTTAACCATTTTGCATACTCCTTCCAGTTAAATGAATCTGCAGAGCCAAGAGTCAATTGAATACTTCAAGGAGTAAGTGAACTTCTGAAAAAAATATAACTATCGTCTTTTAGACCTGTAGCCACCCCAAAATAGTCTTGCCTCTTCTTATACTCTTCTAGTTCCTGAGGATTTATGAACCACATTTCTACTCTGCATTAGCTCCAAATAATTGAGATAAATCAATTTCTTGCCCAGCTGAGCTCTCACCCCTGTGACTTCACCAGTCCACACAAACCCAGCCATCCTGTAGTATATTTACAACTGGGCTAGTCAGTGGAGCAAGATTTCCACATTGGTGCAGAGCTTTTCACTCTTAATCCTTACTTGAGGTCCTGCTTAGATTGTTCAAAAGTTATTCACAATCTAACAACTGGTCAGACGTTGACGGTTGGACTCGATGATCCTAGAGGTCTTTTCCAGCCTTAATGATTCTATGATTCTATGGTCTGTCTGACATATTGTCTGTCTGGTCTACGTGAAATTAGTTGGTGACCTCAGACTAGTTCCATCTGAACAGATGCAGTTTCCTTCAAGCCACTGTCATGGATGGCTTCAATTGAAGAAATCAGAGGAATGATCAAACCTCTTCTTCAAAGAAGAGTTTGTTACAGGTACAAAGCCACCTTTTGGGATGCGTGCAGCAAGGTTGTAATCTGAGGGTTAGGCTCACCTGTGACAAGGTTGTCTGCCCCTTTTCAGGGAACGTTTGCTGAGAGGACAGAAAGGGTAAAAGGATTTATGTGGAGAAGGATGAGAGAAGGGGGATATACTCAGGCTATCATTTCAGACAATCATGTTGAAATGCAAAAACTAGACTTGGTCTTGCTAGAGAACTGGCCTGCCTGTCCATCACTCCTGACTTGGCATCTTTCATCAATAATGTATTAATAGTACATTAAATCTAAAAAGACATCAAAGAAGGAAACTGGACACTAATGAAAAACAAGGCTTTCTGCTATACATAGTACTTAAATACCACTGTAGAGACAGGCAAGGTGAAGAACTTTGGGGAAGGTCAGGCTTTAGAAGATGTGGGAAGGATGGATTATGTTTTGCTGCTTTAGATTCTTGGCTGCTCTGCTGCCCACGAGTTACTTCTAGATGGAGAGTACCATGGAGTCTGGAATGGCAGAGAGGTGTCTTATTTTACTTTGCATTTAAATCTAAATATGTAAAGTAAGACAGTTGCCATGGTCTTTTTCCCACTGAAAGAAATCTCACTGGCCAATATTTGAAGTGATCAAGGAGACAAAATAGTCTCATCGCAGACTGAAAATCACAGTAGTTCATAATTTTAAAACCAAGCACAAAACAGCTAGGGGACTTAACAAGTTACTTTTTTATTCTCACTCCTAAAATGCTGGATCCATTTCAATCACAGCTGGGGACAAGGACAGCCAACAACAACATATCACTCCTAGCGTGAGACCTTTTTATGTCCTCTTCTGGGATGCAGCAAATGTTGGTGACCAAATTATGACCCTTTCCACCTCCCTTCCTGAAAGCATAGCATTTTTGCCAATAGCCATCAGACAAGGTTTTAAAAAATGTGAAGCATAGGTTTATGCCTAAAATATTAAAGCACCTTCCATATTATCCAACAGGTTGGTTCGTAAGCAGCTGTTGGTGACCTCAAAGTTGTCAAGTACTTGGCACCTTAAAGATAAGATCCCAGTTAGGTATTGGTACAGGTTGAGTACCTCAGTGTCAGGTTCCTTCTCTTTGAAAACTTCAGGCTGGTGGCCTTAACCCTATGTCGTGGTTTAACCCCAGTCGGCAACTAAGTACCACACAGCCGCTCGCTCCCCCTCCCCCCCCCCCGGCCCCGGTGGGATGGGGGATAGAGTCAAGAAAAAAAGTAAAACCTGTGGGTTGAGATAAAAACAGTTTACTAGGACAGCAAAGGAAGAGGAAAAAAAAAGATAAAATAATATACAAAACAAGTGATGTACAATACAATTGCTCACCACTTGCTGACCGATGCCCAGCCAGTTCCTGAGCAGCGATCACTGCCCCCAGGTCAACTCCCCCCAGATAATATACTCAGCGTGACGTCATATGGTATGGAATATCCCTTTGGCCAGTTTGGGTCAGCTGTCCTGGCTGTGCCCCCTCCCAGCTTCTTGTGCACCTCCAGCCTTCTCAGTCGGTAGCGCATGGGAAGCTGAAAAGTCCTTGACTTAGTATAAGCACTACTTAGCAACAACTAAAACATCGGTGTGTTATCAACATTATTCTTGTGCTATATCCAAAACACAGCACTGTACCAGCTACTAGGAAGAAAATTAACTCTATCCCAGCCAAAACCAGGACACCCTACCTTTGACTTTCCTTACAGAGAGGTAGTGGCTTTTTTTAATAAGTATCCCCTGTTTTCAACAGCAGTAAATCTGTACAGGAGGTGCAGCGTCAAATTTTAATGTTGTTATGGTACAGAGAAAATGCAGAGCACTCCTGTTTACTTTCCAAAATCATGGTGTGCTTGTGGCTTATCCAGTGATATATTCAATGTTCCCTGAAGGAAAATGAGACAGAATGTGTCACTGAGGCTTACGCAATTTTGACTGAGACATTGGGATCTGTTTCATTCTGCTCTCATAAGTGGGCAAGCAGTGATAATGAATGACCTGAAAAAGATTTAGAGGTAGAGCTTAAAGAATCACTGAAACATTTGTTGCCACAACTTTACAGTTTATTCAAGGCTTTCAGCCTTTCTCGTTCTGCAGAATTGAGTGGGATGGTTTATGGGAATAAACTTCCCTTGTGAGGTTAGGATCAAATTCTACTGTAGCTACTGCAGAAAAACCTTCAAACTTTCTTCTTCCCTCCACTTTCAAAAATAGGCTGGGCTAAGGAGCAAGGCAGTGGTGGAAAGTTATAACCCAAACCTTCCTGAAAGAGAAGGCATATCAGGTTTGGTTCAACATTCTTCATTCTCCCATTTGTTGTGCTCCAGTTAGTCATGAGAGCATTTGTCTACAACCAGAAAATGTAATTTTGTTTTCTCAAAAAGTAGATCAAAGAAGTTGTATTTAAAACTCGATGTGTGATCACTGAGATGATAGAAGGTCTTTGAAGGACTTCAGAGGAGTATAATTTAGGTCGTGAGGCAAAACCTGGAGTTTAGTAAAGTCAATAGGTTTTGACCTTTAACTTAAAGTTTCACTTCTGTCTGCCAACTTGATGCACTCTCCCTTTACTTCAGGCTTTCCCAGAACAAAATACAGAAGAAAACTACTCCCCACCCAGGGACCTTTTACAACCAGCCAATAGGGGGAAAAAAGAAACAACAAGAGTGTTCAGTGTCTGGGTAGTGCAAAAACTATTTTTAAATTAGAAGTTAGTGTAGGTTGGTCTTTTCACTTTTGAGCACTTCTGAGTCTGAACAAAACCAGTAATGATGCCGGCAAAATTTCATCAGCCAGCATGAATTTCTGTGAATGTTAGTGATGTTTTTGCTACAAAACTTTTACTCATTAATGATGTATGGAATCATTCAAAGGTTTTTCAATTTATTCTTGATGAAATAGTTTATGATTTTTTTCACCCTCAGCTGTTCTATAACAGCCCTTGGGAATCCTGAAACTGAAAAATCTGTGTCTTTATAAACATGTTTTTATTTCAGTGGGGCATACATGTTAGTTTGTCATTGAAGAGTTACTCCAGAAATAGTGAGTTGTTCCCAGCTGACATGCTGTTCAAGGGCTGTTGTAACACTGTTCATGTGTGCTAGAGTGTGAAGACCAATTATTTGGTTTAGGGACTGGTTACATGTGCTGAGATACATGAAATATTGACTGGCACTGGTTTTGATTTAAAAATCATAACAGAGAAACCACTAACAACCTTTAAGCAATGCCTCAACTATTTAGAGTGCATAATAAGAAATTACAGAAAATTTGTAAACTACACAAAACCCCACTAGAATGTCAAAATATATCACAGCTGTGGGACTAGGAGTCATCTAGTTGAACAGAAGGGACATAAATTACCATGTTTTAATTAAGTTCAGATAAACTAATGCCTCAAAAGCAGCAATCTATGATGGCTGTCCAGTAAGCTATCCGAAATAAATGTTGGCACAATCACCTTAAAGACAGGCTTCTTCCTTAGCATTAATATCATTAGTACAACAGATTGCACTGTCATAAGAAATCTGAAGAGAAAGTGCAAGAATAAATAGATGACATCTTAGCTACAGTCTTGCCATTGGAGGAAGACTCGCTGCTCACAGAGGAGGTAAATTGGCCAGTAGCACCCCACATGACACAGCTGAAAAATTAATGCCTGATACCTTGCTCTGTCAATCAGATACCCACCTTCGGGCTGTCAATCCAGCTTATCAAGCACTAAACCACTTTCTTGAAATAGATTTATTTAAAATAATTTGACTCTTCCTATCCCTTTCATATGTTCTCCCTTTGAATGTGGTATATAGTTCTTTGCTTTGCATGGTCAGACACACTTACTTCTTCAATACATCCAGAGATTGCAGAATGAGATTGATTTTGTGTTACTTCAGTACAGTGAAAGGGTTTAAAAAGAGCAACAGAACTGGATTGAGCTACCATCATCGCCAGTTCTGCTGCAGAACAACATAATATCAAATCCATTTATGAGCATATATCAGATTCAAGAAACTCAATAAATAGGCCATGGCCTTAAGGTAGTATAGTCTACTGTAGCCAGAGGAGAAACACAGCATAGAGCAGAGGATCAATCCTCTGTTTGGAGCATTTTATGGAAAACTACGGCACATTCCATTCCTTTCTGTAGGAGCTCACACAGACATGAGAAGTGAATGTCTTTAGGGAAATTTTTGGACAGCTGAGCTATTTGACTCATTAAGTAAAAATTTCTGCACTCATCCCCGCCCCCCCCGATCTCCTCTTTTCTACTCCACTCCCCCATTTTCAAAATGGCATGCTGAACCACCTTCTAAAATGAAAGGCTACCTTTGATTAAAACACAGCAAAAGTGGGCAAGATCCCTGCAGAATCAGAAGTACTGTAAAGTATTCCAGGCTGCTGTTGCCCGATTCATTTTGTTTGCTTAGAAGGTGGTGCAAACACTTGTAAGCTTTTCCTCAGGTGCAAACAGAAGGAAAATAACTATTCACTCAAAATCTGATTAAGGATATAAAGTCATCCAGCCATCCCACGCTAGGCTGACTCAGCCTGGTCTGTAAAATCCATGTATGAGCTTAAGGAAGCCACAGACTTACTAACACCCTAGTCTAAACGCTTTATCTAAAGAGAATGTTGTTTGGTTATTTCAAAACTGTTTCACCTTTTTTTCCTACTCCCTGTGAAGTATGAATTTCAGAGGAGATGAAGGCATTTCAGAGTAAGTGCTTGTTCTAAAGGCCAGATCTAAAAGGCATTTAGTCCCCTAACATGCGTTTGAATACTTTGCTTCCACGGGGAAATTACTATTCTACATGTTGAGTGGCATACCAGTAAGAATACCAGTAGGAGAATTTCAAGTGGCTTTTACATGCACAGTTAGAACCTTATATTGTTTGTGTTTTGTTTGGGTTTTTTTTTGCTAAGCCAAACTTCAGTAGTCAGCTTCCTTTTCTCCTAATCTGCAGCTGCTTCATTGACTATTTATCGTCTTTATTACAGTGTCATTTCTATACGTCATTCTCTTACACTAATCAGAAGCAGACCAAGTGGGAAAGAAATTGCTCCACAGGGATGAGGTCTGTTGCTGTAAACGGTACGTTGAATAAGAGTGGAATTCAATGCAAGAGACACTATGGTTGTTTACACATGTTGAACTGGTGTCTTTTATCTGTAAGACACATTGCAGCTCTTTGTTGTGGTCATTTATGGCCATAATCCAACAACGCTCTGCAGAAAGCCTGTAAGCAGTGAAGCAGTTCCACTGTTTCCACTTATTGTCATTAAGTTGCATAAAGCCAATCACCCACCATAGCGCTGCGATGAACTGGGGCCCAGCAGCTTGATAACAGAAGTTGGTCTATGAGCACTAGGACTGATGAAGGCTAGTTTCTTATGAATACATATTCTGCATGCCCTATATCCTCACACTACAGTAACCCCAGCCTTCTCCACCACCCTGAAGAATGTTCCCAAATGTGGCAGTGATTTGTTCCACCTTGCCCAAACCACCCACTCCCATGACATCTTCAGCCCATTTCACCTCCTGCTTACCATTGGGAGCCTTGCTAGCTCAGCAGGAGATGGGCAGTACTGTGAGAGTTTCAGACTATGGCTTTCCTGATCACTTGACTGACTGCTACTTCTCACTTGTTACATGCAGCAAAGGCAGCAAGTAAAGGTCGAGCCCTTCCTTCAGGGCTCTGTCAGGGTGTCTTCCTTCCTCCTGCCCCCAAGATATCAATTTTCACAAGTAATAGTAGCTTACTGTCTTTGAGACCACTATTACTCTGTCAGGTTTACTTAATGGATTCAGCCTGTGGGTTCAAAGATTATTAGAAAGATGCAGGTGGTCAAACAGGTATAATGAGCAAAGAAGTCCCATTTCCTTAGAAAACCAGACTAGTTTGTATTCTTCAGCTAAGACAGCCTTCACTGTAGTTGTTCCATCACTTTTGCCTTCGGAGCAAATTTTGTCATCTTACCAAATGCCTATTTCTGAAGGCAGGTATTATTAATGGAAGTGCTTGAAATGTGTAGTCACGGTGAACAGCAATACTTGGAATCGGGAGGATTTTAGGAACTCCATTTCTTCACTTTTAAGTCATGGTGTGGGTAAAAGCAAGGATCAGCATGACCAGATAGGACATTGCTGGGGAACTGGAAAGAAAAATCAATAAAGAAGTCATATAAAAAGAAGTTAAAACAAACATAAACAGAAAGACAACCTTGGAAAAAATAAGAATTCTTTAGACTGTCGTTTACCCCTTGGGGCCATTACTGGCCACCTGTCACTTGGACAGGTTTTAAATATTAATGAGAATATTAATAATAAGTAGGAGTTTATATATAACCCAAATGTACATTTTCCTTGTGATTTGCATGCAGTTGTCCACTGCACACTAAATACATTGGTAATGTTTTCAGAGGGTCCCTCTGGTGTCTAAATGAGAGATATTCTGTATAAATTTCCAGATGGTATTGGAGCTTTTATATCTTTATCAACTAGTGTGTGACTTCAAGAGTATAGCAGTGGTTATGGGAAACTCCCAGTCACATCTGTAAACAAAAGTATGTAATTATACATAATTATACATGTCTAATTTATATAGTTATAAATACACATACAAACACAGATAAAATACATAATCAAACATATTATTCAATGCTGCTGAAAGGCATGCTGTGATCTATGAATTAATTATGGATGTTTTGCCACCCACTACTGATGCCAAACCTTTGAAGTCTTCTCACATACTAAGGCTTTAATTTTTCAGTAACTACCCAGTTGTTAAATGCTGATCTTGCATTCAATTAAGTCCACTGGAAATCAGGATTGTTGATGCAGTTCAACAGTTTAGTCCTTAAAAGCTGGATGCATTGGCAGTGATAATATTAAGATGTTCTCCCTTATTTGCAAGGCTATGATTTTGTAAAAGTCAGTTGCCTAGGATAACTGCAGATAAATAGGAAGACTTTGGAAGGGGAAAAGAACACAGCAACAGAAAATATGCTACTTTTTCAGTTGTCTGAAGTCATAGCTTTTTCCTTGGGTAGGAGTGATAACCTCATCCAAGATTATGTTAAGCACTTTGTCCAAAGCTGTAAGGAAAGACACGGCTTTCCATTCTCTTCCAGGAGCAAAAGTAGGGAAACAGGGTGTGAGTGAAGAGAAACTAATAACACATCTGCCAAGGGAAGGAGTTTCTTCCTTAAGCCTGAGAAATACCCTGTCCTGAAGCCTGGGAGGCATGACATTAGGCTTCTCACAGTGAAGAGAAAGGGAAGTTACATATGTGAAGCTCAGTAAAGCAAACCAAAAGGAAAGCAAGGAAGGATTTCCCCTCCTCCCGTTCAGGTGATTCTGTGATGTTTGCTTCAGAATCTGGGTAGATTTGTAGACATTTCCAAACCCATCTTATTCCTAAACATTGCCATCCTAGAGCATCTTTTCTACAATTAGTCCCAATATATACTGTTCTGAACTATCTAAAATATATTGACAAGGCTTAACTTTAACTTTCATAAAGAAACTGGACAAAATCCCCCCCTCCCCCCTGCCCCCAGATGCCAGAGGCCCAATTTGTATAGCATTGTTTGAGGCTTTTCTTTCTAGTAGAATAATGCTCACTCCAAATTTCATCAATCCACAACACTTCTAAGGACTAGGCTAACTCCGTGGGTCCCATTTTCCTAGCAGATGCCAGGCTGTTGTCTACAGAGGCCAAGTCTTTTATTAATGGTACAAATGGTGCCTGACCAGCAGCACAACAAACTTGCCCTCTTCTCCTCCCCACTTCCATCCCCGAATTCTCACCAAGTGACTCTCCTGAACCAGTGAGAGTGCACGTCAGTCCTTGCACTGCAGCTGCCAAGAAGCCTGTGAATGGTGCTTGTGGTTTCTGTAACGTGGACACCTGCCCCATAAGGTCTGGCCTGAGACCACCAGCTAATTCTGTGTTGGCCACCTGACAGTAAGGCGCAGCCATTTGCCTTCCTTTCAAAGTGCATAACTGTGTGTGTCTGTGTGTGTGTGTGTGTGTGTGAAAGGCCATATTTCTTCTCTTTTATTGGTCTTTTTTTCACCTGCTGCCAGATAAACAGCATGGGATAAGAGTCTGCTTCATGCCAGACATAATTTTGAATTTATTAACTTGCCATTCTTTTTACTCTTGATAGAACTTGACAGGCAAGCAGACAAGCACCTAAATTAACTTAGCTCCCAACCGGCACCTAGACAGGCCAAGAATAACACAGAGATAAATTGGAGGGGTTGAGGATGGCGATGGAGTCAAAAAGGAGGGGGGGGAAGAGCATGAGAGAAGGGAAAAAAGTGAACTTTGGACTGGAGAAGTTTTAAAAAAATAATTATTCAAAGCATAACAACATGACAGAAGTTTGCCAGAAAAACCTCATCTGTGTGAGGAGGGCAGCGCATACGCAGTGGGAAAAACCCAGATGCACATTTGCCTCTGGGACAACATGGATTTAAACGCGAGACAACTTCGTAAATGGAAATGAATGCAATGACCTCAGCTCAGGTCGCAAGAGAGTAGAAGCCCACCAGGTTATGAAACGACTGCCGAATTAGGCATGTTTGGCAGCACGAGCATTTGGGAGAGGCCCAAGGATGAGCAAGTTCTGAGGATTTGATTTCATTTCGAAGGAGGGTGGTCTTTCCATTTCAGGGTCAGCAGCAGGACAGTGTAGTGGGTGTAGAGGTGGAAAGGGAAGCACACAATTTGGCTGACTGTCATGACCTCTTGATAATTGGAGATTCAACTTTCCATGTCTCAACACTCCCTAAATCTTCCCACACAAGCCAAGTCACCAAAAAAATAGATGGAGGAAAATCTTCCTAGGTGGAGGAAGGTACATAATAGATGTCTTATGACATTCTTCCTCATCAGCTGTCCTGTCACAACAGACACCAGTTATTAAAGTCTATAATACAAGGCGGCGGGGGGGCGGTGTTTGCTGTTCACAACTGAAGCTGTAATAGATAACGTGTCAAACTGGAAGTACTTGGAGTATGCGGGAAGAGAGTGCAGTGAGTATTGGTTAGACTTGTAAAGAACAGTGAGTTATGTCTGGAGCAAAGGGCTGTGTGCACGTACACACGTACTTGGAGATACAAGTTGTGTTTCAGATGCATCACATCTCCTTTAGAGCAATCTTTATGACTTCATCCCATGCCCCTTCATGATAAGGCAAGGCAAAAGCAGTGAATCAAGGCAAAATCAGTTGCACAGTGATAATTATAGGGTGCATGAGCCTACATCTAAAGCAAAGAGAATGAAAACTTGTCATGCGGCTCAGAAGCAAAATTCCTCAAAGCTCACGGAGGTTTGACAAACAGGCTCAAGTCTGGGATGAAAAGAGGGCTTCAGAACTGTTCTCTTTGCTGTACAAAAAATGTAATTTGGTAAGGTGTCTATTGAAAAGCAATAAACTTTAAAAATGTAGATATATGTGAAATAAGAAGTAGAACTTTACTTTTATGAAGAATGAGAGAAAAATGTCCCGGCCAAGCTTGTGAGTTTGCATTTGCAGGAATCGTATAAAGTACTGCCACTTTAAATGTTTTCTCAGGAGAAGTAAATATTTAATGTTATACTTAAATATCCTAAGTAATTACCCATGTTCCTCTAAAAAAGTGCCCCACAGGGTGTCTCAAGACTGTCTCTTTCTGATAGACAGTAGCTCTGCAGAGAGGCACCTCATGCTGACATCCTGTTTCAGGATCTGCCAGTGAGCTGAAGGGTGGAGCACGATTGCTACAGCAACAGCACGTCCAGCTGCAAATGTACGTGCTACCATGAGTTTAAGCAGAGGACACATAGGTAGGCAAAAATACCTGTGGTGATAAATTACGCATGAAAAAATAAGTGGCCTCCTTCCTGCGGATGCTATCAAACCTGCTTCGCCTGTGCCAATGGCATATCGGGTATTTTAACATGCACAGAAGCAAAGAATTTACCAGTTGGACGCATGGTACTTGGCCTTCATTACTCGCCTAACTGTGGAACCAGTCTTAAAAGACTTCGTTGTGCTGTGTCAATGTTTCATGTCCCTTGAACTGTAAAAAGTGGTATCAGCATAAAGATAGAACATATCATAAATCAGGCATTTTCCTAAAGAAGTATTCCATTTTGCATTAACTGCATTTTTTGGCTATTTCCTCCCCCCATCTTCTCATTCCTTCTTTCCTACCAAAGAAATAAAAAAGGAAAATCAACGGCTAGCTCTACAGAACTCTTTGCAAATTGGTTCAGTGTACCGAAGCCCAAGAGAGCCATCAATGTTATGTGACACCGTAGCTGGAATGGTAGAAGGTAATCCATATTACAGTATTTGCTTGCTTAACTTTTTTCTCCCCGTTCCCACAACATTGCTGTGCCTCAGAAATAGGTTGCCAGTAGGTATTACATGGTTATTTCCTATTCTAAGCACAATGCTTGCAATATATCCCCTTCTAATTCCTGAATGTGACTTTGAAAGAGCCAAACAAATGATTGCCCCTCAAGAGAATTCCTCTAAAGTTTCCTACTAATTAAGTTCAAAGCATGCTTGGGCAGGCCTTTGAGAGTTTAATCGGTGCAATGTAAGAAATGATGCAGTGCAGACAGAATCATTTAATGCTTATGATGAAGTACCCACTATTGAATATCTGAGTTTTGATTTAAAGAGTTCTGAATAATCTAGGATGTATATAATCCAGGAGGTTTGGGAACTTTTGCTTTACTCTTTAATAGCAAAATTGCTTACTTATTCATCTGGGTATGGGGGAGGCACCAATAAATTTTCCACACTTAGGCAGCTTCATCATCATATATCGAAGATTAGAAACAATAGCTGATAATTCTTTGCCTATTGTATGGAAGACTTTAATAATGTTGCCTCTTTATTGTCTATATCTGGCTAAATAATTTTATGGAAAGAAGACACATTGCATAGCAGTGATATGTCCAACTCCTAAAATAAGAGGGCTGAATAGACAGTAAATGCAGCTTTAGATCTTAACTTCTGCCCTAGACAACAGATAAGGAAACCTCACTGATTCACTGTGATGTTTCCTAATTTCTTAACTTTTCTTTCTGAGAAAGATTTAAAGAAAACAACAACAACAAGTTTTAGGGGGTAATGCTTAGTGGGACTGATACAGCCATGGTTGTATCATGACATGTATGTCCATGAGTTTAAAGACAGTGAAAAGATACTTACAGTGATGATTGACTGGTATTGAGCTTGGTTTGAGTAAGAGCTGGGGTCCAACCAGCCAACCAGCTGCTCACAGAGAGTTTGGCCATTCAGGCAATGTCATCCTAAGGTGGTGTACCAAGGTGAGCCATGCCACATAGAACAGCAGCAAAGGTTTGTGAATATCCAGGTTCCTATAACTGCTTGTTGGGAAACCTAAGGTCCTATTAGGTATTATTTTACTTATTGGGTGGTAGGAGCCAAAGTGTTCTTGGCACAGTAGGAATAAGAAGACATGCCCCTTGCCCTCCTTAAACCTACCATCTGGATCTATTTATGCTTGGTGTAAAGTTCCTAGGAAATGACTCAGTATGACTGGAGGTTGAGTGCGTCTTCCCAAAGAAGCCAATGTAGACAGAAACAAATGATAATAAGTTTGACTGTTCCTTTTTCTTATTTCAGCAATCGATATATTAAAATGTTTTGAGCAAAGTTGTGGGTAGAGTTAAATTCTATATTAAATCTGACTGCATCTTAGACAGAAGTGTTAGCTTTTCTGCTGCTCACCTTGCTAAAACTTTTCCCCACGCTTGACAGCCACTTCAGCTAGGCCCTGAAAACTACTCACCCCCAGATCAGAACAGAGCACCACCTGTCTCGGACTTGGCTTCATCTCAAGTATTCTCAGTTTCAGGTTGCTGCAGTCTGCTTTTATGGGGAATTTTTTCCCCATCAAGCATATCTATAGGAGAATATATAGTTCTCCTCCTCAACAATACTCACCTGCCATGTCTCACATGTCAAATGCGTACTCAAGTGCAGAAAAAAAAGTCTCCATATAGTTTTAATTTAAGTGTTTGAAAATATCTGAAAATTAGGAACAACCTACCTGGCCAAGGCTACAGAACAAACAAGGGGACTTAACACTTTATTGAAAATATTAAGGGGTAGCTAAAACATTTGTTAGTTTCTCTTTTGCTTTTTCTAGCCATGGCTGGCTGAACTTCTGAGCTCAGGGCACAGTCTACTAACATAGCAAATAGATGAGCCCCATAGACCTGTGTTAGAAGGATACTAGCAGCATTTCTCAGGTACTTGTGGCTATTTCCATTCATTTACAACAGTTTTACTCCAGATGTTGACTTTTTTCTGTTTCAATATAGACATGTAACAAGTGGAGCTTGGGCCATGAAACACCTTTCTCACATAACTGGTGAGTTAGAGCTGGAGTTTTGCCTGGGATCATTCAGGCAGCCTGGGTATCACCTAGATTTGAAATTTTCCATGACTGCTTTTGTTACATCTGGAGCCAAGTGTTTATAGTTGAAGGAGATGAACCCATGCAAGGTTCCACTTTGTAATTCCACTGAGTGACCCTTCTCTTGCCTTTGGTCTAGTCTTCACACAGGCACTTTGTATTATTTGCAAAAGACAATAAAAATTTCTTATTGTTCTGTGACATTGTGAAATAGAGGGAAAAACACGATGCAGATAAAGCACTGTTTAGGCAGGAAGAATGAAGCGTAATCCTTATATGCTTAACATATGAGTTCACTTACTCTTACGTGTGAAGGTACAGGAAAGATAGCATGAAATCCAGAATAGTTATAGAAAGAATCAATTACTGTATGTGTGAATATGCTAAAATTTTAAACATCTCATGGTAGAAATAAGGAATGCAAACAGCATCAACCATTTCTCACATCTTTTCTCTTCATTACCTCCCCAAATTTTATTTATTTTGCCTGCTGTAGGTTAGGGAAAGACATATCTTTTCTCTTCCTTACTTCACTCAATGCTCACTTCCATTAGAGTGCCTGAGGAGTTGTGGTGCACCACTGTCACTTCTGCTGGCAGTCTCTCCAAGAGAAGCTGTGAGCTCCTGCATTCCCCACTGCCTCTGGCCCAGGAAACCTCTGTGCCACAAATTGCTGCAGACATGGGAGAGCATTCTGAGGAAGTGTCGCTGTATTTGTGCTATTATACACTTCCTTAGGCATCCAGTTTGACTGCTGGTTGAGACAAGATACCGGGCCAGTTGGCTGAGCTGCTGTGCTGGCTCTTTGGTTCACCCAGATTTTAAACTCCACTAGAAACTCGGTTTATTTTGATATTGCATACAGTAAAGAACAAAGGGTAGGCCCCCCCGGCCACCAAGATATTCACCAGTATATGTTCATGAAATAGGACACACTTGCTTTCTGCTTGTCCCTCGAGACCCTTACTGTGCTCTTCCAGAAGGGCTAAAAAAGGGACAGCAGCAGCCATAAGGGCACAGCTGCCTAGCTGAAAAGGGACTGTGACACAGATAGACAGATTACAAAACCCTTGGGCAAGCCTGGGGCAAGCAGAAGAGCAATAATGCAGGGCACTTACTCCATGTCTCATGCATGTTTGAAAACATCTAGACCACAGAGCCTTTTTTGTGTGAGGTAAGAGATGGATGCTAGCCAGTGTTTTTCCATAGATGGATTGACAGGCAAATACGCCATGTGTAAAGGCTGGATGATGAAGCAAAGCTGGATGATGTAGCAATTGCACAACTGCAGGACAGTAGTTTGACTGTGAGAAAGAAAGAGGCCTTGAATCTCTCCGTTTCAACATAGGTCTCCATAATTATAATCAAGGCTGTATAAGAAAATCAGGCAATCTATTTAAACTGGCATCATACTGTACATTTACTAATACTTTTGTCCAGAGCAGTTTGCAAATGTCATTTTAGTGACAGGAATACTTTCCTTATTTCTCATCAATTTTTCCCAGCTGAATTTAACCCTATTAATCCACAGTGTAAACCCTCTAAGTAATTTCTTTCCCTTCTAGTGTTTATATTTTTCAAGCTTCTGTAGAGTCTTACCTTTTCCCCCCCAGCCCCCCTCCTTCCTCTGTCTTAGTCATTACTAAGCCAGGCTGCAGACAAACGGTTGGTTGAATCCCTAAAGCAAGTTATGACAGACATGCATAAAACAAATACACGTATACACACCCTCAACCGCCCAGAGCGTAGACAGGATGCAGTCAAAGCTCAGCAATTACTGCTCCTCGCTGCTTCAGACTTTGACACATAATAACATGCTCTGACCTAGCTGGGAGTGTCCCGCTAATCCTAGAAATTTTTTAGTCTTTAAATTGCACAAATACAAGAAGCTGACACATCTCCAGACAGTATTAAAATCTGGAGAAAAAAAACTTTAAAACTATAATAAAATACATGTTTTGAAGCTTATTGGGTCTAATTAATTCCTTGTGCAACCTCTGTCAGATTCATAGTATAGCAGGGATGTATTTGATTCAGTAATTTCTGAACAAGATTTTATAAATCCAGGTTACTGGCATAGAGAGATATAGGCGGATAGATACACATACACACACTTTTTTAAATGTTCTGGGTTTTTGTCAGGTGCAATGTCAGGAAAGAAGACGACTGCTTGTGGACTTGGGAGATTCTCTGTTTTCTTTGCCTTGTCCTGCCAAAGATTTTCTGTACAATGGTAGTCAATTCATTTCAAGCCAAGTTTTTTTATGATATCCAGTCGCATAAATATGCACAGGCTGCCCAGAAACATTTTCAAAGGTGCCCATCTATCTAACTTTCAAAGCTGGGCACTTCTGAAAGAGCCTATCCAAAATTTCATCTGGATCTCTTTTGGGGGCATTCTCCTTTCTCCCAGCTAGAAAATAGGAATCATAAATTCTTTCTTCAGAGTGCAGGAAGGATAATGCAGAAATTAAATGAGAAAGCTCACTGAGGCTTGAATCAAAACAGAACAGCTTCTAATAATGGGTTGGGATGGAGAGATCTTGTATCAAAAGTGTACCCTGTCGTATTGGGACCATCACAGAGTGCTTTTATTCTATATTTATTTTTAGTTAATCTACATACAATTATGCCAATGTGTTCATGTTTTTAACTAAAAAGTCTCTCACTTCTTCAGCTGCAAGAATATTTCATATGACAGTGAAAGTTAACAGTAATGTACATGATCTGATGCTTTGCTAAGAGTAAGAATTGCACAGGGAATTGGTCCTGGGGATGTGTTTGTGGGACAAGAAAGCATTTCTCACCATGGCCATCCTTCCTGTTTGAACTGGAAATCTCTGTATTGAACGATTCCCTGCTTAATTTCTTGTCTATTCCTGAGAGCATTCCCCTTCCTCTTTTCTGAGTCCCATCTGCTTAGAGATGGGAAGTTAGCTGTCCCTGTTTAAATAAAAAACCAGGTTCACCTCAGACCGTTCATCCCCTGTGACAAATGGGCCTTGAATGAATTACAGCATGTTAAAATTGCTAGATTGCTAAATTGCCTTGTTTGGGCCTGCCTTGCTGGCTACAGTCCTCAGAACTGCTAATAGTATTAACAAATCATCAGGGAACACATCTTTGAGCT
>NW_008824864.1:2228734-2234032 GCF_000699105.1 Pygoscelis adeliae | reverse complement strand
CAAATAGTATTCAGCTAAAATGTTTAAAGCAGGTTCTAGATTTCGAGCAAATTCTCATATCAAACACAGATAAAGCATGGCAGTAACTGGAATAAAAGCTATTGTTGAATTAGTCCTCCCCTGGAAAACTATAAAAGCCTTTACAGAAGAGCTGCCTACAAAGAAGCCTTCATACAGATTTCACTTGCTTGCAAATACATAGAGATGCCTTTGCTGTTGTGTGACTATCTATTTGATCTTCCCTTCACTGGACATCTGTTTCACAGCACCTAGGCACACTCTTTTCACTAATGCAAGTAGGACCCACGCCAAAAAGAAGAAAGAAAAAATCAGTCAATGCACTCCAAGGACCAGTGAAAGTCTAGATGAGAAAGAAATCTCTATCTGCTGTAACCACAGGCTTGTAGGTATCCTGGAGGAAGTTTCTAAGGTAAACATGGTGCTGATAAGGTTTATCAGCAAAAGTGTCATCAAACACCACAGTGTGCAAAACAGCCTTGCTGTGAACTTACCCACAGAGACTGTAGGAACTGTAATTCTTGCTCGGCAGCACTACCCAATGCTCCGTGCATTTTTGTGGCCCTCTGATATGAATGTGTGTCTTGCCCAAGGCTATATCTGCCTGTGCCTGCCCAAATGTACGTGTTGGAGATGTACGCCACTGTACTTGCATGAATGCCCAAAAAGCCTCTTAGTAGAGATGACTCTTTTCTTGTGAAAAGTGCAGATAAAAGAGAAATTTTTCTTTTGTTTTCTCTGAAGATTTTACTATTTTTCAGCAATTATCTCAGGAGCTTTCATTTCTTGGAGTACTATTTAAAAAGAAAATTATTATGACTTTCTGATGAACACTCATTTACTTGACATAAAGTTTTCCCTAAAAGCCTAAACTGAATTGCTTGGGTGGAAAATATGTGATTTGTTCCACTCACTGGAGGTAAAGTCCTGTGAAAATACTGACTGATCATCAGCTCTCCCCGTCACCAGCAAAAAAAATCTTATGATCGGAATTCTCCTTTTTTTCTCCCTCCATGCAGTATTTTCTATATCCTTAGTAAGACCTGGAAAACAGTTGATGAAAATATAACTTTTATTTAGGCCTTATAGCAAGAGGGTTTTTTGTTAAAAAAAAAAAAAAAGATGGATCTTTGTTCCTCTGGAACTAGAAAACTCTGACTGCTGTATAGGTGAACTAGAAAACTATGACTGCTGTATAGGTAAGACATTGGCTTGCACAGTGTCTGCAATGATCTTTCAAAATTACCAAACCAAACTGGGGCAAAAGTTACGTTGAAAATCTGAGACCTGAGCATAGCTGTTGACTAGAAAGAGTGAAGTCATAACAGCATCAAAGTTAATGGGAATTCTGCCACTAACTTCTCAAAGAGCAAGCTTAAAGCTTTCTACCCAACAGCACTACATTTTTTTGTCCACAAAGTATCCTGAGCTATATGTGGTCCCTTTTTGACTCACACCTCCAATGCTGCTGTTTTGTACTTCCCTTTTTCTCCTACACCCTACATCTGTAATGACACAGAATAACCTCTAAATAGAAGCAGCAGGTAAATACAATACTTTAAAGTAAATCTTGTTTTGTTAAATATAACAGGTGAAGGGAACATCTGCTCTAGTTAAGTTCCAAAATCCAATCTAATATTATTTTTCAGATGCTCATACGTTTCTTCTCTGACACTGAATCTTTCAAAACTTATACTCATGCCATAAGGAAATGTGTTTCCATCCCTTCATTCTTGAATTGTTACACAAAAAAGCGTAGAAAAGAGACTAACCTTTCTCTGTGAAGAAGTTTAAAAATGGCTGAATCAAAAATCTTCAAGGTATGTTGCTTCCTAAAGTCTAATTTTGTAAATAATGCCAAGTTTGAGAAAATGGATACATTATTATCATATTAAGAGAGTTAAAGATAATTATCTGAATGCACGCAGTAAGAAATTTCCATTCTTTATCCTTGATGCACTTTCTAAGGATGTTAATTAAGGGATATAGGTGTTGAAGATTTGTTGACTTTGTTTTCTCACATAATTGTGTAGTAGTTGAGACTACTCTTTCCAGAAAATCTGATATTAAAATCTCACTAGCACTGATAAGCCAGAGAGGTCTTTAAGTTGTTCAGTTCAATTGTTTTTGAGTTTTACGTTTCTAACTGAGCTAACAACAACTATGGCTAAGAAACCCACCGTAAGGTGGGCACGTGGATACAGACTGGGAGTGTCACTCAAAGTCTGAGCTGTAGTTGTTCCTGTGTGCTAAGAGCCTCCCATAGCTGCTTCCAGAAATTTCACACCAATGCTTTGTGAAGGTGCAGTGTCCTCAGATACTCCTTTCCAGGCCAAACACCACAAAAAGAGTAATTAACAATCAAAATTACCATTATATGACTTTCCAGAGATTTATAGCCAGTCAAGCAAGTAGCCAGCCAGCACTGTTTAGTAAAGTTCCTGCAGTACCTTGCATTGTTGTGTATGCCTTCAGGTCTCCCTAAAATATCAGTATCACCTTTGTCCGACAAAAGCAATTAGTAAATCTACTAATTCTATTTGTGCTGGTCAACTCTGGAAATATTCATGGGCAGTTCTGCTTTTGTGTTTTACTGCCACAGTGCCTCAATAGTGCTGTCCAAAAGTGGAACTTAATGTGCACGCAGGTGGATGCTCTGTTTTCCAAAGAACAGCAGCTAGCACAGAAATGCACAGAAGAAAGAAAAATATTTGGTGCCAGACTTTTCTCCAATCACATAGCTCCATGTAGAGGGCTGCATTCTTAGGTTATTTGTGTCCATACATAAATTAATGCTTCTGTTCTTTTTTACGAGGTTATATATCAGTTCTGTAGATTCTTCCATTAGTTCTCTGATTCCCAGAAAATGACCTTACCTGCAACAGTAGCTTTCTTATATCTCCTTTACAGTCACGAAGGGCATAATGTGGGACACCTGAGTCCTTTCTTGTCTACGCTCCTCAAAGAAAATCTTCCCTGTCCTGCTTCAGTAAATTCACACACACACGCACACACACCCCAACAAAAAAAAAGCCTTGTCATTTCTTTTTTTTTAACTCATCATTGTGGGTTTTTTTCCCCAAGCAATATTAGAAAGGGTGGTTTTCCCATTAAGTTACTTACTTTTAGATGATATTATTCTTCAGTGTGGGTTACCCTATAATTTCACCTATTTAACTTCTATTACCTTGTAGCTTTATTGCAAAGATAGAATGGCTTTCTCTCTGGACCATTAAAAAGAACGTAATTTCATCTGCAGGCTCATGGTCCATTCCGGCTATGAACAATTTGTCTGATGAATGCGAAACTTTGAGAGTCAAATGTCTCAGAGTCCTCTTGTCTTTCTCCAAATACTGATTGTTGTCTTGGACTATGATGTGTGTCACAGCTCTGTTTACTGATTTTTGTGACTTCTGACAAGCTCTGCAAAGCATTCTGCCATAATTCTCTGATTTCAACACTCCCCCAGGTCCATTTTTTACAGCTTTGGAGCCTTTCTTAGAGGAGTCAAACAACATGTTTTATAGATTTGTTTTTAAACTATTTTGCTTGTGCTTCCCTTTCTCATCCCTTTAATACTGTTCTGTAATGAAATAGCCAGAAACTACTGAAAACAGCAAGTACGTCAAAAGTAATTACTGTCAAAAATCAGATTATCATCTGAGGGTCTCGCTACAGTTGGTATCTTCTGTTTACAGATGCAGACTAAGGTGCTGTTCAAAATATTATCAGTTGTCCTGCATGTACCTTAGAGAGTCCGACTTGACCAGAGTTGCTCCGTTCTTCAATTATTCAGTTAATTTTACTGCTAATATTATGTATTACCCAACATTGAAATCTGCTTCAAATGCTAGCTTACTGGTAGCGTGAAACATCCTTTTGCAAAACATAACTAAAACAAATTTAGGTCAGAGTCTCTGAAACGTGCAGATCCCTGTGGTCGCATGGTGAATGTTAGCTATAGTTTAGCAAGAACTGAACTGTGAAAAGTTTGTAAAACAGTAGAATTGCGTTCCATGATATCTGAAACGCCTGTAGCATAGTTAAAACTGGCTAGGTTTCCAAAAGGTTTGGGTAGATTTTCAAAAGACATGGACTTGACACAACTCAAGTAGGGGAGTAGGAGATTTTAACCTTTGCATCCTCTATTCCATGTCATCCTCCTCCACTTCATCTTCCAGGAAAAGGGATGGTTAGGGATGAGTCACTGTCACTCTCCAGAAGAGCACTTGCCACTTTCAAGAGCTTCATTTGTAGGCCAAAGGAACTGACAGATTTCAGCCTGGTGTTATGCCTGTGCCCTCCTCTCAATTCAGAAATACCACTGCAGAATCACTAAATGACTAAGTCACTACCATGCTAAACTGATCTTGGAGAAGAAAGAGTTTTTATGCATTTACAGCAGCTTGAAGTGGTTCATTAAAGAGGTTGCTCATAAGATTTAACCCTCTTGGGTGTATGTGCCAGAGCACGAGAAATTCACATGTTCTATAAAGAAAAGAATAAAACAAGCCTTTATCTCATTAACTTTCTCTATGCAAGGTAGAAGGTAAGGCTTCATACAAGCTTTTAAAATACCCGAGGAATTTTTTTTTACAGTTTGGTGGGAGAGGGGAGTGAGGAAAGAGGAGTTTAAATATATAATTTAAACAGCTTCCAAGAAGAAATGGAGCTTTTCAGTGATGTTTGAGATGGCAACTGCTTTTCTAATGCCATACTGGCATAGCAGTAATGGAAAATATGCCTCAGTGGAAAAAAAAAAGAAGGAGGTTTCATCATTAAAGGTGTGGCAAAAGGTTTTGTAAATTAAATCATAAATCAGTCAACTTTTACTTCAATTAGGCCAGCCAAAAATACTCCTATTAAAAAAAGTCACTTCAGAGTTTAAGGAAGGCCATAAATCATTGCCTAATCACAGATTTTAGTACCTTAGAATAAAGCACCCTCCCAGTACTGCCCACCATGCTGGCATGTGAGTGGAGTTAATAGGGAGCTTGCCAAAAGTTTTGAAGTGAAAACCATAGGGGTATTACTCTTTCATTCAAAAAACATATTAGAGACCTTGGCTATAAATCTTAGCGTGACCCGTGGCACTGTTTAATCAATTTACTTCATGCCCTCAAGGGAGATAGTGTATATGTTAGCCTGTGGTCCCTTTCTGAACATACACAGTAGACCCTATCACGTTCCTGACAAATGTAACTGCTAATTATCAAACAAATTCACTCTAGTGTTTTAATTAAAGCAGTATTTCTTATTTTAATTTGTGACACTGCATCA
>NW_008824864.1:2217749-2228699 GCF_000699105.1 Pygoscelis adeliae | reverse complement strand
CAAGTCAAGATGTTATGGCAGTCGGCAAGCTCTAAGAAATAAAAGTTGGTTTCCTTTCCAATTTTCAGTAATGTTGTGTATTATGGACACCAGCCTTGTACATTTGATTCAGGACAAAACCTACATCCCACTTTTCAGAGAAAATCATCCACACCTGAGATGGTCTCTTGGAAGTGGACAATGGATGTATGCCAGATAACATAAAACATTCTTTTTCTGAATCCAGCTGGTTCAGAGAGCAGAAAGTCATAGAAACACTGCAGAAAAAGTGACTCTGCTGTGTACTGTACCTTTGATTAGTGACAGAGATGACAGCATTTGAGCCTCTTACTAATGGTGAATGTCAGCTCCTCATTCAAGGAAGGAAGCCTGCCACAGTTATGCCTGCTCTTCATCCTCCAGAGCACCCAACAATTAACTGTTGTTCATTATCACCCAGCATGTAACCTGCTGCTCTGCAAATCACTGCACAGCTTAACCATGGCCATCTCCATCTACAGCTCAGTATTGCCAGCACCCTAAAGCCCATACTTCTATCAGGACAAAGAAGGAGCAAGAATGGGAGAACCTGTGGCTTAGAGTCACATCATGGTGTCTATATTGCTGAGACTTTCCTCAGCATTTCATATAGGACTTCTGCTGGCCTTCCTCAGGGGAATAGATTTTGATTAAGCTGAGAAAGCTGGTTATTTTTCTGTCTGTACTCAGATTTATGATGAGCAAACTCTTTCTCTCTCAAGCCCTTGGGAGCTGGAAGTATGTATATAATTCCATTACATTGTTCTACAGTTAGAGCGTGTTCCTGATGGCAACATGATACAGTAATGCAAAGATCCACTATTCCTTATTACTTTCACAGAAGACGTGAATAACTAGCTATCTCTAAGCTATCAAGAGATTTAGCTGATATTCATCTGAGCTCAGCAGTTAGTGAGGTGAATCTGTTTGGGGGAAAAGAAGCTCTTCAAAAAACTGTCATCTAATATGATGTGATCTTCAACAAAATAAATCTGGTCTCAAAATTTTATGACCATCTGCAACTTTGATTTTCTTCTGAAAGCCAAATATTTCTGACCACAAAAAACAAAACAAAACAAAAAACATCCTTTCCATTTGCAATTGGGAAAAAAAGACTAAGGTCAGCCTAATGGATTCAGGATTAGTCATTATGATTCACTTCATAAATAGCAGTCCTGGTTATTGTAAATTTCCTATATCTAGCTATCTAGTTTCCTTCGGGAAACATATACTTAGTTGAAAACAGAACAAATCTAAGGCCTCAGTCTTTATATTTTAGGCTTGATATTGAGTGACGTTTTGTGGCCTCTTACTGGCTGAGGATCCATAACTTATTTTCTGTGAAAAGTCCAAGAAGTCCCTTGTGACTTTAGCAACCATTAATCTTCAAAGCCCTCCATTGTTCTGCATTCCCACCAGGCACAGAGCACTGTGGTCGGGACAAGCTCTGTGCTAGTAGAGAAGACTGCAAAGTTACTGTTTGGTTTTGTTTTAATTCCTCTTTTAATGTGTACGGTTTTCAGCATCCAGCCTCCTTTTGTTTCAGCTCTAGGGTTGGGTTTTCTTTTAGTCATTAATTACTTGATTTAGTTTTCTCCATTTTTCTTATACTTTTCCCTCTTTATGATACTGTTGCCTGCTACAAAGGGAATTGGATTTCTTTTATGGCATGTTTCAAACACTGGCTTTTTTTCATAGTATATTTTAAAATGTTTGTCAGCTTTGACTTTTTATTCTTTATAGTGGTTTGAAAAATGTATTTGCTGATCATGAAAGGTACCAGACCATGACAGCACTGGAGACAGAAATCTTCTCTTTCTGCTATCCTTAGAGTACCTATTCAAATTCTACAGCATGAGGCACTTCTATAAAGTTTTCCATCTTCACAACTACCTCAAATACTGTATAATCCTCCACGTGCTAAGAAAAGGATAGTATCTTTTACCTTCATGAACAGAGTGTGTGAAGGTCTTGATTAATTACAAAGAAACATCCAAAGTCTGTGCATGATCTTTAAAGTTTTGCTGATACCCTCTCAGGGGAGGCAATGAAGCAGAAAAGAAGGAATTTAAATAGGGAAACAGAGGCCATACCCAAGTAATTTGCTGGCAGAAAAGGGGGAACCAGTGCCGTAGCCACAAAATGCAGTCAAAAGGATCTGTCTTGTCTTCTGTGGTAGGCATAGAGGACAGGAATAAATGTCCTTTGCCTAGCAAATAGCTCTTCCCATTACTCCGTGTGTAGCTTGGAAGAAAGTCCCCATTTTCCTTGCTCCAGTAAGTCCTTAAAGCCTTAATTACAGAGCTCTGAGAATAGGCTGAGAGAACTTGAGGAGAAAACAGAACAAAGAGCCATGCTCAGTGTAACATAGCATGCTTATGTTTGGAGACCTTGTATTATTGTACTGGCCAACATGTGCTCCATGTACCTTGTGTGTCCTTTCTCAGTAGAAAGACTCTTCTTTTCAGGGGACTGAGACCACCCAGGTGAATGGGAAAGTGCCTTGGGATATATGGTCACCTCAGACAGGCCCGCTGAACAAGTTTCCCTACTGCTGCTGAGAATTGAATTCATACTCATAAAAGGGTCTCAAGACAGCAGATCTGGACACCCAAGCTGGAGAGACGCCCTTTCCAGGAGTTTCTTAGGACTCTCTTGTATAATTCAAGTTTCTGCTTACATACCACCGGTGAGAGTAAAGAGCAGCTGTTAAATTTTTTTCCCCTGTGTGTGAGTAATAAAAAATCCTGGTTTACCTTGAAGCCCCTCTAATTGACTCCCTAATACTGCCAGTGAATCCCGTATAATCCTGCACTCTGCCTGCTTGAAAGTCAGCAGCAGATTCAAGCATTGCAGGGCTGTCCAAGTCTGTGCGGTCACCCCATTCATTACTCATGAAAGAGACAGCGAAAGACCCGAATCTCAGGGGACCCTCTCATCTTTACTTTACTCTGTTTGTTTGTTTATTTTGCCACAACACAAGCAGTAGCCCAGGCAGTCCCAGAGGACACCACTGCTCTTAAGACCAGGTTTTCTAGAAAGAGCATTCAACTTTTGGGTTGCCATGAGCCTTGTTTTTGAACTAGTTAAGCCAAGATTTTTCTCCCCTCCACCACACCTCCTTTCTTAGCGTGAAATCTAGTAGAAGCAAAGTAAAAGTATCTCTGTTTATTTGTTTAATAAATAAAAATAATGATAACACTGTACATAAATGAAAAGCAAAGGTACTTCCTGTAAATTTCTGAAAGCTTCTGAAAATAGTCTCAGAACTCAGCTAAAATTAACACTGTTATGTAGCCAGAGTTTCCATGAAAGCATCTGTACCTGGGTGCCTGTACAATTAAAATTCTGCAAATAACTACAGCCTCTTTGCTGGCCAAAATTCTGTTACATCTCAACAAATGAACTCCCTTTTTTTCTTGCTGGAAAGTTGGCAGTAACCTTTTTCACTTTTCCCCAAAAGCTATTCAAAACAGTTCTGATATAAAGAAAAGTGTGTTGTTTCATTAAAAGTTTTATTACTGTCATGGTGTATTCAGTGCAGTAGCCAGCTGCCACTGCTTGGTTATTCAAGGCACAGACTCACATGCACTGATGGCTTTAGCATGCCATGGCTGTCTGGCAGAGTTTGCTGCCAAGTAGAGGGAGTGGTAGGATAGGACATATGTCCATGGCTCAGACTACTCATTTCAAGGTCCAAAATATTAGTGCAAGCTCTCCTTCTTCTGCAGTACCACAGATTACTAATGAAGATGTTGCAAGGCAAGAACTTGTAGTCCATTCTTTTACTTCTGCCACAGAGCAGCAATGCCCCATGTTGGGATGGGTCATCCCTGGGAGAAGTAATTGCCAGAGCTTACTCCCGAAGGACTTTTCTGTCAGTGTCCAGAGACAGATGGGATGTTAAAACATTACAGCATTAAGTGAACTGCCCAAAGTCACAAACAGAGCCTGTGGCACCCAGAATATTGAAAAAGAGGTAGCACAGCACTGCAGCTGATGATGTGCTGCCTTAGCGAGTGCTTTGTATTGAGAGAAGTCCTGCCAGAAGCTTGCTCTGCAGCCACTGTCTCCTGAACCTCCCCTCCATCTTCTCAACTACCATGGTCCCTCACCATCAGATGACTTGACATCAGATACAGCCTGTGGCAAACAGCTCTCTGATGTGCTTTCCTCTGCTTTACTCTGCTTGGAGAGATGCTGTGTGTCCCTGCTTCCGGCCTTCCCCAGTATCCTGTCTATGAGCATCCTGGAAGCCTGGCAAAGCTTAGCTTGTGTCTTGGGAAAAAAGGTGGCCTCAAGGAAGGAAGAGGGCAAAAGGAGCAAGTGCAATTTGTGAAGGTAATTCCTTAGAAACAAATAGTGGTGGGTTATGTTTTGCTGTGAGTTCTTAGTGGTATCACTGTCACTACTGTTGCTATACACTGCTCTTTGAAAGACTATGTTGATAACTTCTGTTACCAGAAGAGTGATTTTTTTTTCCACATCATTTGTACTTATTTTTATAAATATGAGCAAATAAATAAATAAAATAACTCCCCAGTCAAATAGAAGCTCTTCCTCCCAATTGCTTTCATAGAAAGTTAAGTAAACAGATGGGCTTCCTGGCATGTCTGAAGTGGATGTGTGTATCATATTGCAGGCAATGGCTCTCTATATCATCCAGGCAGGATTCACATCTCTGATGTATGGAAGACAGCACTTAAGTTAAACCTCTAAGCAGCCCTGAAATCACACGCAGTTGGCTCAGAAACAGAGGCTGGGCTAACTACTTCCTCTCATGCTGTACTGGCTGGTTTGCACTCAGGAGTCCCTCCTCAGTTTCTCTATACACCATCCAGGTCAAGCACATCTGGCAACATTCACTCTCCAGGAATAAGGAGCCCCAACCATGGTGATCAAAGACAATTACTGTTCCTTCCCAGCTGAGAGATCAACAGCTTCTTGTGCAATGCTATATTTCTCTTTACCACACAAGAAGAAAAAAAGTCAAATATGGTAACAATATCTTTAAAAATATTTCATGAAGATCAGACCTCTTGTGATTCATCCTTGAGAGGGTACGAGGCAGGCTTCAGAGCCTAGGTGCAGGAAAGCAGCGTGCCATAGCATGTCGTCGCAATTTTTCATCTGACACTGGACTGGAGGACACAGACACTGGTGCAGTTTTCTCACTTGAAGAACTTCCCGATATATAAAACAGTTACCAGGCAGTTATCTTGCAAAGATCTCAATATTTAGAGCAGGATACATTGGTCAGAAGCTGAAGAAAGGGGGAGGGGACACCAAACTGGGTTCTATATAAAGCATACTCTTTTAAAAGAAAAAGAAAAAAAAAAAAGGATTTTTTTTCTATCCTGTGACAGGAGGTTTCTGTTTTATTTGTTGGCAACTTATTATTTCCAAGTACAAGATAGTCTTCCTTGGTGTACATCTTTAAGATGGAGTGGTTGGGCAGTAGAAAGGAGAACTGTCTCTTTTCCTTGTCCTGGCTGCTGGACACGAGAGAAAGTGGGAAGACTGCTCCTTCCCTGAGAGTATCTGAACGGATATGTCCTGGGGTAGGGGGACTGCAAACATCAGCTCTGAGTGGGGGAGAAAATCGGGGACTGCTGAGAATCATAGAATCTTAGAATCATAGAATCATTAAGGTTGGAAGAGACCTCTAAGATCATCGAGTCCAACCGTCAACCCAACACCACCATGCCCACTAAACCATGTCCCTAAGCGCCTCATCTACACGTCTTTAAATACTTCCAGGGATGGTGACTCAACCGCTTTCCTGGGCAGCCTGGGGAAGAGCAGGGGGCAGACACGGAGCCAGGCCTCCGAGGTGATGGAAAGAGAGGGGCTGTTCCTAGGGACCCAGAGAAGTCTGTGCAGAGCTGCTGTATCCCAGGAAGCAGATGTTGCACATCAAAATGATACGCTATGAGCAAACCTGAGGGAAACGGTCACCTTGCACGACCAGCAGGGAGGATTCTTGTCAAATTCCTTTATTTTTGTTCAAGTTAACCTGAAGATCTTATTTCTCTACATTGTAAAAAGATCCCTTCTTTAGTTTAGGTTCTCATAAATCCCAGCTCCAGAGTTTTGAAATTCCTTCTGGTGTTCTGGGGGGATTCTTGCTTTAAGGAAAATATACAAGCAAGTCTCCCTCAAATTTCTGGCTGATTCAGAGTCCCGTCATAACCAATTTAATCCTAACTTTGGTCAGGTCTAAGTTTAAAGTAAAAGATGGTGCTCTTTTGTACTAAAAAAGTGGTAAGAAATTGCTATCTTCCAAAAACATGTTGGGGAAAATAGATAGCTCTGTATATGACTCTGTCTTAGTTTCAATTCCTTCTCCTTTTATCAAAACTGACCTGAAAATGCACTTCTCTACTTTAATTGTTCCAGCAAAAGTCTCCAGTGTAGGCCACTCCTGAAGGTGGTAAAAAGTGCTCTACAAAGACATGATAGAAGCTGAAAAGCAGTTATCACTTTTTTTTTTTTTGTAAATTTGCAAAACTTGAAAATGGTGTGAATTAAATATATGCTTAATAACTACAAAAAATGCATCTGTCAGAAAAGTATGTTGCTGCTAACTGAAAAAAAACCAAGCAAACAAAAAAGCAACCAAACAACCAAACAAAAAACAAAACAAAAAAGATTAAACACACACACCCCTCCCCCAAGGATTTTGTAGCTTTGACAATAAGAAAATGAGACTGGCCAAAAGGGTCCCTCAGTCCCAGCATCTTGTCTCCGGCAGTGGACAGTAGTATCCACTTACAAAAAGGTAAGAAAGAAACAGGTGAATATTTCTTCCAAGTGCAACCTTTCCCTTCACATGCTGTCCCATCCTCTGGCAATCAACAGTTCAGAGGTTTCCTGACCAGAGGATGAAATGATAGTAAATATCAGATTCATACCAGGGCTTTCTTCCACGGCCTGTTCAGTCTAACTTATGGCCACCCATGATGCCACAATTTGTAAAGAAATGCTACCAACCATTGCTGCCTGTTCAGGCATTCAGATATTGAACCAGGATAAAAGGAAATGACTGTGTCACAAAAATGGTGTGAGAAAGCTGTCATGCAAGTTTGACCTTCAGAAATGCCCTTACCTTAGGGTACCTGACTGCAGCCACATTTCCTAATGTTTTGGTTATAGTTCTAATCTGAGATTGCAAATAGGATCATGAAATGCATCAACTTCGAGAGCCAGTGAAAGATAACTATCTGCTGAGAAGAAATACTTATCTATCTGGCAGGTAAGCCTGTGACAACTGGAAAAGATTTCTGGAGTACAATAGATTTAAAATTTGTTCCCCAAATTCCTTGGGAACTGGGAAATATGCTTTGAAGAGAGGAACTGCAGCTATCGGGCAAGAGTAATTCACTTAACGGCAATCAGTGGTTGTGCTTCAGAAAATACAGCGTACTCCATAATGAAACTCTGGGGTGGGAAAGAAGAGAAAAAGACCGATTTCTTATTTAGTTTCCTTCTTTTACCACACATGGCCTGAGTTTGCTCTGGGAGGGAAAATTGGACCTTCTAGGTATTTAGCTTAAAAAATAAAGCCAGTTCTTCTAGTATTTATCTTAAGATTTATTAAACACATAATTAAACTGCCTTTTCCTTTACTATCTCCTATTGAACCAGACTAACATGAATTTTGTAGGAATATCAGAAAAAAGATACTGAAATGGAATGCAGCTTTCAACCCCTTTCGGTGCCTAATGCTAAAAAGGGGGATATAGGTTTTTGTTAAGCATATGTTTCTTAATGATCTTCTTGATGTTATATTTGAGACTAGGAGGAAGAGGAGAAATCGGGTGATGTGCCAGATGGACTCAAGCAAGGAAATACTGAGTGAAGAGATGGACACCCACAGTTACGAGCAGAAAAGAGATCCCCTTTTTCTGTTTCTCTGAATTTCAGTACTAGTGTGAGGTCCTGGATTGACAAGCCCAGAGACTTGGGTCTCCTGTTTAGCCGCAGAAACATTATACTGTGGGTTAGCTTTCTGTTTTTCCAAAAAAACAGCCACAACACTAGAAATACTTCAAAGAGGCAGGGGGAGAGGAGAGGAGAAGAAGGAGTGGTACCAAAAGATTAACTAGACGGTACAAAGCGACGGGAACCAAAGGAGGCAAGAGCAATCCCGTACAATATTCCCAGCGGCGGGCTGAGAAATGGGAGCAGCTGGAGCGTGTTCACCAAGTTGTCGTGCAGACAGGAGGGCAGCCCAGGCGGCCAAGCCCATGCTGCAGGGAGGGTGGGGTGGGCTGCGGGACGGGGGGCTGCCTGCGAGCGCTTGGGTTGGTGCCACCCAGAGCAAGGCGCTGGGTAGGATGAAGGGGGGGGGGAGGCGTTGCGGGAGTCGGTGTGATTTCACCTGGGGTCGTGTGGGAGAGGGAGGGAAAGCCGGGTTTCTCCCTGCCCTCCCTTGGGTACCGCACTTTCTCAGCCTTTCTGACAGAAAGGAGCAGTTACATGGGAGACAGGCTGGTCCTTGGAGCAGAGCTACAAATGATTAATTGTATCAAGAAAAAGAAACAGTGTCTCCTCGCTGAGCTTTGTAACGGGCTTCATATAAATTTGCGTGAAATATTATGTGGGATTACTGCAGCCAGCCAGGAGTTCAGCTGCAGGAGCCAAGAGGAGGATGGGAGCCCGGCCAACAGGAGAAGCAGGAGATGAAGTGGATCGTGTTTGCCAAGGCCAGGAGGAGAGCCAAACCATAGCTACAGTAGCATAGTAATGAGAAATGGGAATTGCATTCAGCATCGGTTCTTCTTCTTATCACGATCATTATTGCTCTGAATCTAATTGTCCTGCCCTCCTCCCCTCCCTTGCCGCAGGCCCCAGCAGAATGTAGGATAACAACAGAAGGTAGAGAAAATAGCATATAGGAGTTTAAACATAATCCTGCTGGAGCCCACAGCTGGTGTTGCATGAAACCACTTACCCGCCCACTAGTGCAGACCAGACGGCGGTAACAGACGCTCTCTTCTTACCCAGGAGGGGTGTAGGGGTGGCGGGGGGGGCAGAGGGATAAGGGAGAGGGGTGACTCAAAATGCCATTTTCCAGGTATTTTACTCACAGCAGCACATTAAGGACAATTAGGGAGAATTGGGACTTAGGACGACATTTTTTGGACCGTCCTGCTTTCTCCCACTCCCACACAGTTAGCGCTCACTTTGGTTCCCACCTTGTTCCCATCTTGGTTCCCGTTCATCTCCAAAGCAAATCCTGCCCTTCAAAGCCAGAGAGGGCTGAAAAGGCAGCTGGACCACTGGCTCTTGTCCTGTCCTTGCACCTGGGGAGTCCCTGGTTGATTTAAGCAGAGAGGTCTCACCTGGAGCTTCTCACATCTATGAACATATAAGGTGTGGCAAAATTGGAACTGCATATCTCACCCTTATTTTCTTCAGGGAACAGATTGCAGTCCCAGACCTGAACATCCTTCCCAGAAAGCTACGTCTGGATCCAGACTTGGCATCCTCAGTCTGTAATGGCCTGAACTCAGCCTCTTCCCCCAGAAATAGTTCAGATCCTGAACAACTTTGTGCTTTGGGACTCTTTCTAGGATTTCTGATTCTGCGCAAAAACACCTTGGCCTTCGTGTAACTAATAACCGGTGACGAAGGACCTGAACAGACTTTCCGAATATGTGTATTATCACAGCTGAGCTACATGCTGAAGGTGCTCTGCAGGCAACAGCCCCTCTTGGCAAGCCAAAGGGGAACCTTATCATTAGCTGTGCCAAATGGAGCAGCACTAAGCCTGCTTCAGCCAGACGTCGTGCTTTGCCTACCTCTGAGGCCTTTACACCGTTGGATGTGCTGCTTTCCCCTGGGACTGAGACTTTCTCGGCAGGGGTGGGAAGGGGGGTACACTCAAACCATTATGGAATAACCTACAGTCCCAGCCTGTGTGCGCAGACAACCTCCAGCCTGGCTAAGAAAAGGGTGTGTTTTTTCTCTCTCTTTTTCCCTCCAGCTGGAATGAAATGTGAAATCTTCTCATAAACGCAAACTGAGAGATTCTTGTTTTCTCAAAGGACACAGGGCAAAGACTTGAATTTCTTCTCCCAGCCAACATTGAGGGAGTTCCCCTCCTGGAGGGAAGGTGCTTGCCAGCCTCATGGGGCATCAGAGTGCCTGGAAAAGGGCAGCACTGCCGGAGACCTCTGTGTGCCACCGGCTGGGGATTCATCCCTTTGCTCTCCAAAGACACCTCCGCAACGTCACCCCTGTCTCCCGTCGTAACACCTAGTCAGTGTGGCTTCTCTCCTACCCTTGCTCATGAAGAAAGGCTTAGCTTTTCTGGTGTACTGCGTCAATGCTAGTGCTAGCTCTATGCTTTATTTGAGGTCGCCACTGTCCAGAGAAGCTTTAGAAGAGATCATACACAGCTTTCATTAAATGTTTCAGGAACTTTTATGTTTCCATGTGCATAGAAATATATACATTAAAAATTTGGCCTATGTCACACAGGTAGTCTCACTGGGGACATAAATTAAACTTTGTATGTTTAGAAGAAAAATCCATCACTAAAGTAGCTCCTCTTCAAAAAAGAAGATTTGAAAATGAATGGTTTTGACGTTAATGAAAAAGATTCCCTGTAGAAGTAGACATCCTGAAAGAGTAGAATATACACAGATGGGATATCTCTCTTGTTTTGTTTTCATTTCCTTTTGCAGTCTTTTTGCATTTTAACAAGTTAATTTGGGCACTGCAAGCCAATGTTGGCTGTGCATCTACATTCACTAGACTGCCCAGGGCTTTCCCCTTGCAGAAGTCAGATCAATACCAAGCTCCGTGTCAAACCACCCAGACTCTGGTAGTGGTGATTTTGCTTTGTTTTGCTCATCACATTCTGCCCCTGGGAGAGGGTTTCTTAACTTGGTCCGAACTGAGACAGAGTGAAAAGTAAATTGT
>NW_008824864.1:2211772-2217723 GCF_000699105.1 Pygoscelis adeliae | reverse complement strand
CTTGAGGCTGAGCCCAGGGTTTTGTTTTCTTAGTGTTCAAATGAGCTTCAGGTTTTGTGATGTGGCCAAATACGATGATCTGTATTTCTCTGTTTTAACAAAAGCATATTTTCTTCCACTCCCTATACCTCTTACCCCTGCTCAGGATAAACAGATGTGTTTCTCTCCATCAGCTAGCAAATGGTAAACTTTGCTTCCATCTCCCTTAGCACCTTCTGAGCAGCCATCTAGCCTTCCTCTCTCTTTCCTCTTCGTATTTGACAACCAGGTATGTGGGGTTTCAGGCAGACACTCCTCAGAAGCCAGTACCTCTAGGCTACTCAGGTCTTTTACTGTACATCACGCTGGAATACAAGTATCAAAGATCAGCTCCCTCTACATAGTAGCTCCTCACCCTTCTAGCTTTCCCCAGGAAGCAAAAGACTTCCCCTTCACCTGTGAGGGTACCTTTGTGTTTGCCTACAAAAAAAACCCGAAAGTTTTGATTCAATGATCCTGTATAGTTGGTTTTGCTGCCTTTCTTCACTCTGCATAGAATGCCCTGATATATAAACAGACATGTACAAACTGTACACCCTAGTAGAGAGGAGTGTCTTTACTCCTGGCAGGCAACAGCCTGATAAGAGGTGAGATTAAGCAGCAGTAGGAACCGTAGCAGAGCTGTGATCTGAGCTATAGAGAATTGGAGTTGAAAGCTGAGTAATAAGCCAGTTTATCTGGGCTCCTCCATAAAAGACCTGCTGCTGTGACACATATGCAGCCTAATGGCACCTGAAGGGGTTAATACACCTGGAAAGTGAGTTTTCAAATGAATTCCTTTTCCTCTTGGCCTCAACATAAGGCAGTGCTCTATTTGACTTGACCTTTCTTAATGTGAATTAGCGGCTCAGTGGAACAGGATCCAGAACTCAGAGTCCCTTCCCTCTTCACATCCATGCATTAATGTAACAAAAGCAAAAAGGTGTCAGCAAGGCTAAGAATAACTGAACAGATCTTGTGCCAATTTGGAATAAAATATAGGACCCTCCAGAAGTGGAAGTAACTTGGTTACTTCTGAACTCTAGGTAAGGCAGGCATTTTAACTCACCCCCCTCCAAACCACAAAAAAAATTAAACATGGACAAATTCAGGTACTGAATTTAAAATAAAAAGTAAATAAAATAAAATTAAACGAGTCAGCTCATCATTTTGGTAGGATAAACAACAGGGAATGCCAAATTATCTCTCTAGAATATAAATTACCTTTTCCCTCCTGAAACAGATTTGCTCGATGACTTTAAAATATAAAAGTGCCCCCTCGCCCCATTTCCACTGCTGTTCTGGGAAGGTTTCCTCACCCATTCCCCTTGCTCAAAACGTTTCATCAATCTTGTCACCTTGGTCCTACCCTGTCTCATAAGGTAATGGATGGAGCCCAGCTAGACATGAAGATGTGCCATCCAGGAAACCAGACCAAAACTGGTATGTTTAAAAACGTGTTTGAGGAGAGCACAGGACGACAGGGAGGGGGGAGAGGGGGCAGGGGATGTTTTTCAGCCAATGCTTTCCTTCCCCCCTTCTTCTCACAGACGTTTGCTGTTGTCCAACAGCCCAGGGAAAGAAAGAGGGAAAGAAAGAAAGAAAGAAAGAAAGAAAGAAAGATAGATAGATAGATAGATAGATGTTTCTTTTTTGGCGGGGGGGTGGGAAGGAGGAATGATAACCAGATCCTCATGGCACATCTGTCTTTGGGTCCTCATGGGAGCCACAGCTGTGCAAAGAGGGGAGAGCGAGGGGAAAGGGGGGTGGGGTGTCCAACTTCAACTTTCTAGAGATGGAGTTATTTTAAGCAATATCTTTGAAACAAAAAAACATGTGTTCTCCGTTCTGCAATGCGCTGGGCAAGGCTCAAACACCGGGCTGGGTTGCCCGGGGTCGCAGGCCCCGCCAAAAAAAACAGAGAGCTCTGAGGTGGGTCTGAGGCAAAGCTGGTCACCAGCGAGGAGCGGTGACGCGGCCAAGCCTGAAGGAGCGCGCCCCGGTTGGCAAACAGGGACCGCAGTGTTGACTGCCCCTCCGGTATTTCCCTTCCAGTGCGTTGCGCGCTCGGCGTGCACTGCTACGAACAAATGTTCCATGATGCGTGGATGAAGGATGGGGGTTCGCGTACTGGGCAGGAGCTTTGTGTGCCTTTCAGGCTGGAATTTACTTTGATTTGTTTTTCAGTTTTTGATCCGCCCAGGCTTGGCTGGACACTTTGCTGGCAAGGGGAGTGGTGACACATCGCACCCCGCTGTTGTGTCGCGCTGGCCTTCTGGCCCGCCAGCCTCTGCGTGGCCAAGTCCTGTCACACACTGCTTCCCCGGTTAGCAGTTCACACCATCGCACCTTGGTGCCTCTTCTGCACCTATAAAAGCCGACTTCCACACACCCTCAAAGGAAGCATTTAACTATGGTTATACATGGAGCACAGGTCTGGATGCTAACTTCCTCAAAGGCTAAGTGTTTTCAGACGGGGAAGCGTTGGTTCAATCACATTCCCAAATGCCAGGTGTTATTGTTAATTGAGTTTTAAAAGCTGTCGCAGCCCAGAAAGGAATTAAGCTCCATTTTCAAGTAGAAACAAACCAGCTGCTTTTCTGGGAAAGGACCAAACACCTCCCCCACTCAAAGCTGTCATATTGTTTCTGACCAGGTAGAAAATAACGCCCTTCACCCAGCACCTTATGGAGGAAAACTGGTGCAAGGGAGAAGGATTCCCATCTGCCAGTGGTTTTTGGAGTGCACTCACATGCTGCTGAAGCTCTTGGGACTCAGGGGTGCATATGAGAGGGAAGGGAAGGCCCAAGGCCATCCTAGAGACTGGAGAAAGTAATGGCAAAATCCTCACCCTTTTTTCCTTCCTGACTGTGTTCTTGGGAGCCACACAAGGACTTATGCATGGGTTGGGGGGCAAGAATAAGATAGGAAGAAAAGAGATAATTCCTACCTCGTTTGGTACTTTAAGCTACAGATCTCAAAGTTTTGTACCTAGCATGCAGAAGGTACAGCAGTTGAGCTTGGTGGAACTTCTTATGGTAAGGGTGTTTGATTTGTGAAAACATGTAGACTGAGGAATAAGGCTTCATTCAAATGCCTTCTGTTCATTAAATGATTATTTTATATCTGAATTTGCTGAGTGCCCACAACTCGGAGTCAGTGGGGAGCAGAGGGTACTCAGCATCCCTGAGAATTAGCCCCAGGATGTATAAGTATTGCATGAAGTCTCCTTAGCGTTTTACAGATTTGGCTGATTTTCAAGATCTTTAAAGCACGACACCATACATTTGTCCTATTTTTTCCTTTGGTGTGGGTATGTGCCCATGGTGGGAGTGCTGGTATAGGAATTTACCTCAAAAGCAACCTTTAAATCCAGCCTCTTGTTTTCCCAGGAGTAATTGTTTATATAAAAGGCTTTGTTATGGCAGTAAGCACTAATGTGTTTGAAAATCTGTCACACAGTAATTAATTTATCCTCATTGCACCAAGCTGTTAGATAGGTTAGCATTACCCCCATATTACAGGAAGAGAAGAGAGGAACAGAGATTAACCCATGAGGGGCCTAAGGAGACTGTAGGAGAGCCAGAAAAGGAACACAAATCTCCCGAATTAACAGGCTAATGCCTTAACCACATGAATATCCTTTCTAAGGTTTTATTTGTTACCATATCCTTTTTCTGCTTGATCACTTAGGACAAAATGACCTGTCCCTAGATAACATTTTATATGCTGGAACTAAAAATAGGAATTCTCTTCTCCTACTCTTAAATTGAAGCATTGTAAGCGTACAGCATGGGAACTTGTGCGAAAAAAAAACTGCTAGGAATCAAGAGGAAAAACAGATAAAGACCAAGTGTGAGAGAAGAAGGCAGCTATGGAGGGAAAGAACCTTTGGAAGTGTCTGCAGGGGATCCAGCTCCAAATACTTCTCACCGTTCAAGACTTTTCTTGCCGTTTCCCTCCATGCCCTTCGGAGAAATAAACATGGGATTGAAGAGCATTTGTTTTAATCCTCACGTGTGATGCATGTACGTGCAAAGATTTGCCATGCTATTTCTTTAACAAGAATTCAGCCCCCTAGTTGGAGAGGCACAGACCAAAAGCTGCACGAAAACAATCAGATCTTCTCCATTCACTTCATTAGGTTTTTGTCTTTGTCTCAAAATACAGCTTTGCTACAGTTTTCAAGTGACCGTAGAGCTGAAGAAAGCATGGGGCTGGTGGTTTCTCTGTAGTCTTTGTAAGTACGAGGAATACAGGATTCTTCATACACCTCACTGTCACCTCAGGCTAGCTTTGCAACAGTTTTGCAGCGCCAATCCCAGACCTGCCAAGTCTCACAGTTTCTGGTTGAAGATTCTCTCAGCCGGCTCCTGTCTCACAGCCCCTCATTGCAGGGCTGGCACTTCACTTAGCATTGCATCGCAACTTCTCTTTGGCTCCAGGACCCTCGTATACCAGATGGAGCCAACCGGCCTGCCAACCGTACAGTCTGGGACCTCAGTTTCCAAATAAGAGGTCATTCATCTACCAAGACTGTGTCCCTCTGACTCTACCGTCCTAGTCTCTTCCAAGGAATCTGCATAGAGAAAAACCCCTTCGGTGCAGGATGCCTTTAGCCATGGCAAGAAAAGCCTGCCCTACCCCTCTGTTACTGTTTTGCTTTCACTTTGCAGGAACCTGAGGAGTGTTAGGGCATTTTGTTAAGCATTGCTCACTGTCAGTGCCTGCTATTGTGAAATCAGGGCTGCACAGAGAGTGTATGCAAGCTGAAGTAACCTTCCTTAGAAAAAAATGGGGTCCCAAATTATCTTCGGGTCTTGAGAGAAAAGCTGTAACATGCCGTAGAGTGAGGGTTCCCAAAAGCACTTGGCTCTGGTATCAGAACAGGCAGCGGCTGTCACATATATGCATGAGCAGGAGGAGGCATTTGGCTGCCCACAGAATAAGAACACGCCACCTCTTTGGGAGCCCTGGCCCCAGAGCAAATTCATTGCTATATACTGCACGCTTGCTCCTCTCCTATTAGCGTGGCTCTGGTGTAAGGGTTTTGCATAGCAGCCACAAAACAACCGGTGGCGTTTTGCAATAGTGTAACTTGGGTGGAAATTTCTTACTAGTCATCTGACCAAAACAAAGCCAGGCGTTAGCTGAGATAAGGTCCTGCATACACACTCCTTTGGGTAATCTGATGGACTTGCTGTCTTCAGGTCACAAGGATCCTGGTTTCAGCCTGTAAGTAGCTGGCAGGGAGCACACCCGGCATAGCACCTGTGTGATGCAGCCTGCTAATTCACTGCCGAAGTTCATCTTAGCACCTGACCACCACATACAACAGTTGCCTTTGCTTAGAGAAAAGCGCTTAGAGGTTATCACTGTGCTAGCAGCTGTGATGTCATGGCTAAGGTACAACACATTTCCTCTTGAAGCCAAAGTGCTAATAAAAGTATGTGTAGAACTGAAATAAATCTAATTATAGGGTTCAGCTAAGCCTTTTAATAGGGATGTCTACATTTCATTACATTCAAGATAGACCTTTCTGTAGCATGCAGAAAGCAAATTTGTACAAAAATGCCTAAATACATTATGGAAGAAATTTCGTATCCTTTGATAGTCAGCACAAGGTTTGTTATACACAGAAATGGTGGAAAATGCCTCACTCAGGGGCTACCAGATTCTAGTTGAACTCATATGGCTACGAGCAACAAGTCACTTGACTGTTGTATGTGAATGTCCCAAGAAGTGGGGGAGATGAGCAGGCCCTGGGCTCATGCTTGTAGCTGAGCCCTTTGAAGAGGAACCAGAAATCCACACATGTAGGTCCATGGTCATTTGGGAGAAATCCAGTCAAAGAACCTTCCGTCTCATTAAAAACAAAACCCCATGAGCTGCTGCGATCGGCAAGTAATCTGAAGGAAGCAGGTAATACTGTC
>NW_008824864.1:2199079-2211739 GCF_000699105.1 Pygoscelis adeliae | reverse complement strand
TCATGCATAGTTAGCAGGATTGGAAAAATAGAGCATAATGAGTTTTTTGTGTCTGGGTGGATAATGAATGCTTTTTTAATGTCTACAGGGCTTTTACAGGTGAAATTTGAACCAGCAAATTGGCATTATGCCAAACCCAGCTCAGCTCCCCTCTCAAATTGGCTGCAAGGCACAATCATATTCTCTGTTCCTTCTCTCCCCTTTATCTCTTAAAAGGATAATTCCTGAAAACTTACATTAACAGTCAGACTTGGGGAGGGGAGTGGGTAGGGGGTTTACTTGCTTACTTTCTTGAAAGTGCTTAACTTGAGGTCTTCTGTCTCCTCTCAGGAGCCATTTAGACCTTACTTACTTGCACAAAGGGAGGTAGGAAACAAAATATCCTAATATTCCTTACTCTCTAATCTTTCTAAACAGGCTTAATGCAGAGCATCTCCCTCCTTCCTCAGCCTCTGTTGTATTAGGCAGAGTTCAGGTTTGCAGAGCTCCCCTGACCAGCTTCTGAGTAGATGATACCATGGTCAGAGCCAGAGGTGGAAGTGGTAATGTGGAGAAAGAGGGATATTGCTTTCCAGTTTCACAGTTTACAAGTCGGTGACATTGTCGGTGCTCCCTGGCAAGGTCACACTGTGTTGTTCGGGGCTCTTGTTGGACATGCAGCCCAGGAACAGTTTCCACCTGGGATGGGGGCTCAGAATAGGCTGCAGGCACACACAGTCTTGGTGGGATGACTGCACATCCATGCATGGATGTATCTTGTAAGCTAGGATAGATATGGTGTTCAAGGCAGTGCTTCGGGTGCTCCCGGGGACTTGCAGGCCCTTTAAAGGACTGACCTGGCAAGTGTATGTCTGGAGAAGGCACTGCTCTCTTCTTTGTTCCTCTGGTAGGGCATGCATGGTGGTGTGAAGGAGGTATTTTCTCTTTGCCAATGAGCAGAGAAGCCTCCTAGAAAACCACCCGCTGCCAGTGTTTCACCGTGAATGTTACCCACATTATCCCTGGCATAGAAACATAGCCAGCTTGGAAAAGGACATTATGAAAGAAAAATAATGGCTCAGCATTTCAGCCTCAGTGGTACAATGGGTTTATTTTCACCACTCCATGGAACAAGGAGGAGAGCTAAGGCTGCTGAGCTGTACTTCTGGACCTGATCTTGTATCACAAAAAGGCTTTGTACCATGTTGATGTGCCAGCTTGACAGGAGCAGCTTGGCACCTTCTGCCGTGTGCTGCCTTGCCTGCTGCAGACATCCATGTTCACTGCAGACATCCACATTCACAGTTTTGCTCAGTCTCTTCAATACCTCTGCAATTCCACTGCTTCAGGAGGTAAGAAAGGGGTGATTTGGTCCGGTTTCTTTCTTTTGTACCAGCAATTCTGGCATTTGGGAGCCTCTGTCCCAATATTCAACCTCGATTCATCTTTCTCTGGTTTACCGGAGGGTTTAATCACCTCAGAGTCATGTTTTATGAGGTAGGTGGGCTCTTTTGTCTTTTTTTATTCTTGGAACATCACTATAAATGTGACACAGAAGATGGCTGCTTTGAGACTGATTCAATGCCAGGAACATGAGTTGAACTTCTACCTCAGGTCAAAAAGTGAAAATAACTAGGTTACTTTCTTCTTAGCTCCTAGTAGGTTTGTGTTTGTCAGAGAAATGAAACCAGTTGGTAATCTCTGTGTAGGAAAGCTTCAGGCTTCAAACACCACAAGAAAGCTTCTCATGCGTTGGCAAGGTGGTGTGTGTCTCTGTACACAAACTCTCCCAGGACTTTGACTAACTCTTACTCTAACTGCTAATCCTTCACTTTCCTGTCCTAACTAATAAAAATCAGGCAATCCTCATGCATGTCCAGCTCTGGGCGGATTGCTGCCTTTGTGGTCTGAAAGCCAGTCAATTCGCTGTCTTGATATGGAAGGCGTTTGACATGGATAAAAACGCTGTTTCTGAACCATGCGTCTGGTTCAGGAAGAAGAAATAATTTTTGAGCCAGATCCCCCAGACAACCTTAAGAGTAGCTCAGACGTCATTACCTTCTGAACTGTGTTATAAGAAATTTTTATTTAACCTCATTTGGCTTTGACCTCTGTGTGTCCCTACTTGCATCGTATGTTTTGGGGTTTTCTTTTCTTCCCAGAATAACCAAGAGATACAGAGTAAATAAAGGAGCCAGCAAAACTGACAAACAGAAGTATCTGTTAACCTATTGACTCACCATTTCCTGAAATCAATGGGGAATTTAGAAACCAGAGATGGAAAAGCCCTATTAAGTAATCTTATCTATCCCACTGCCAAAGTAGGTTCAAGTATGGGACATTATTAGCCAAGCTACTTTTCAGTTTCCAGTTCGGTCTTTTAAGTGAGTCAATTGTATCTACATCAGATAGTGCTAGAGGAGAACAGTCTGATGATTTAAAAGCTAAAGCATTTGCTTGGCTCTCCAGAGCCTTGTTTATTAAGTTCAGCTGACGACATGGCTGTGGATGATGAGCACTGCCCTTGTAAATAGTTTTCGCCCTAAACAGTGTTATTAGTAGTTATTAGTGGTGAGTTTAACAGATAACTGGCTGAGTATGAAAGGTAAAATCACTAAAAAAATCCCAAGACAATGAAGTTGGAAATGGTTTGAGAGGAGAAGCGAGTAAGACACAAACAGAACTTGATGACTGAGCAGAAGCCAAATGTGATGCTGTGAGGTTTTGTCTATTTCACACCAGTTAACCTTTGGGTTAAACCAGTCAGCAACTGCATTTGTAGAAGCTTCACAGCAAGGAAGATTGCACTAGGAAAACAATTCTGGCTCCAAGGTCTAGGGGTGTTCAGCTCAATAGCTTTGTCCACATTGTTCTCATTGGTTTTGTTCCGTTCCTGGTGTTTGCCAACAGGATCCAGGCTTTTCTATTTGACGCCATTTTATTTCACATGAATTTAGAGCTGTTGAAAGGTGCTGGCTTTTCTGTCTTAGATGCTGGCTTCTGTTTGTACCTATGAGCTGGGCAGCAGCTCAGCAAGCTTCCCAAGCTGTCCTGCCAGGACATCCTAGTCCTGAGAACAGAACTCATTGGCCATCTCATTCATCCCCAAGCCACTAAGTCAAAGCAATCATTTCACAGATCCTTAGATTTTAAGGCCCTAAAATGATCATTCTGAAATTTATTCTTGTCTCCTGCAATGTAGTATGTGAAATTATAAATAGGATATGACAAGTAACAACTTCCACACAGGTAGGTAAGCAGGATTTTTCTACCCCTTTCCCCACTCTCCATCCCAGGCAGCAACAACAACAATTATAATATAGTGTAGCAGTGTAATATAAACACTACTGCGAAACTTAATATAAACTTCATTGGTCGTTAAAGTAGATCACCACCAACTGTAGCTGAGCTTCATTTTATTAGTGATAATAAGGCGATCATCAGATACAGCAGTGATGGAGACCTGACCAGGTTTTTATTTACGTAATATCTCCAGGAAGAGGAAAGCCTGTTAGGCTGATGGCTTAGTCCAACAGCAAACATAGAGAGAATGTCAGAGAAGCCTGTGCAAGAGCTGGTGCCTTCACAGTTCAGAGGCATCTCAGGGACATGTGTTTCCTCTGTGTTGGCACTTCAAAGGAGGATGGATAGTCCTTGAAAGAAACCTTGAAGGGTTACCTGATTCCACCAGATCATAATAAGGTAAAACAAATGAGAAATGGGTACTCTTTGAAAGTCAGAGATCATTCATAAACAGAATGTCATAAGCCTACTTAGGCCTTCTAAGCATCCATGGGGCAGAATGTAGAAAGATTTGGGTGGTCTTCTAAGCTCACACATGGAAGGCAATTGACATAAAAACGTCCTTTGGCAAAAAATAATATCTTTACACACATGGGAACACCAGACGGGTTGCTGTATAGTTAGTTGCTTACCTGCTTATGTAAAGGTGCTTGAAAAGCACATTTGTGAAACTGCCATGTTTCTTTCAAGACCTGCATGATTTGCCATTCTAGCATTTCTTACCAGTTATACATCAGTATAATTCTCCTGACTTCAACAAAAAAATATCCCCAAGCCTTTCAATGCAAAGATTAGAGCAGCCTAAGTCAGGAGTAGGCCTAGTTCTAACGGACATCCAGATTAGGCTGTAGACTTCTACTGAAATGAAGAAAAGTGGTCTTCATTTTAAGGGGCAAGGGGAAAAACAGAACAATAAGAATTGACTCTGTAATTCCCAAAGACTTGTTTTCTTGTTTATGCCAAACAAAAATTATATAACCTACATTATTCCTTTGCCATCCATCTCAGTTTTCTTCTCACCCCTAGCCAGATACTACTTAAATTCTTTCTCTTCCTCATTCTCCTATTCAGTTTTGTCTTCTAATTGGAAATAGTTGCCTCCTGAAAATAGAGCTTTGCTCAGTTGCCTCCTGAAAATCTAGCTTTGCTTAAAATATATGTGCACTTAAATGCACAAACCACTTACATGCACAAATGTGTTATGAATCCAAATATATCGTATTCACTAACTATTGTCATAACACAGGAATAAAAAGGTATCTTGGATGTAACTGGCTGTCATGCACTATTTCCAATTTTGCACTGAAGTGAGAAGCTATTGTCACTTACTTGCTTCTGAGCCTGGTCCTGGGGAACAAACACTGTATGGCATAGGCTTTTGTGTGATATACCGCACACTTTGATGATAGCAAATTGCAGAGAATGTCACACACCCAATATAATCAGGTATATTAAGCCCTGATAAAGGATCTCCTAGGGAGCAAAGCATCTCCAGGGTAGAATTACAGTCTGATACGCTGCTGAGTGGATTTTATTATTAAAAATACATGGTAAATTATAGGCCCCATATGCTCCTGATTTCACTGATTTTAAAAATAGAAAGTGAAAGCTCCCAGCTGGGGGCACAGCTGCTGCTAAATGCTAGTAGAAATCATAGCCAGGAGTGTCAGTTGTAAATGCAGCAGCCTGCAACTGAAGCGGTGAGAGAGTTTTGTTTCTCCTTAGTCTGCAGCTGGATCTTGGCGGGGGGGAGCCTTCCCCAGCGCCTGAAGGGTCAACTGTCTCTTCTCTGAGGCAGATGCAGACATGTTTAGCTGTAAGATTCTCAAATATTGACAGTGTTTAGCAAACACTGTACTTCCAGGAACCTGTTGTTATTGTCACTATCTTCTTTTAAAATCATTCAAGTCTGAGCACTTAAAAAATGCATCCATATGGACTGTCAGGATGGAGCTGGGCTACAGGCTTTGTGACACCAGGTGCTTGGGCGAAGAGGAAGGCCAGCTATTGAGAGCTGCTGAGGGCAATTCTCATGACCTACAGAAACAGTGAAGGGAAGAATGGAAGTGAAGAGAGGAATGGAAATGAGTTGCCACAGGAAACATGTACCAAGTGGCTGTGTTGTGCCTTTTGTAAAGCGCCAGCATCTTCCCCAAGTAATGTTTTGCTGCCTTTTAGATGGAAGGTTCTGTGGGAAGGAGGCTATCATATGTGGGCTATCGGGAGGGACAGCTGCGGAGATCAAGCATCTCCTTTTCCAGCACAGAACAGCTTGCATTGAGTCATCGTTGCCAATGTGACAGTAGAAAAACCTATCCTGTGCTTGTTTGTGCTTTATTTGGGTTGTTTAAAATGCATCTACTTGTAAAGTCTTATAAATATCAGATTCAGCTTCTTTCAAATCTTCTGTACAAAGTGGAAGGCTTTTGTTTAAATGGACTTTAAAATGCAAATGTAAACAGTCCTTTTGCCTCTTCCCTTTTAAAAGAGAGAGAGAATGAAACTGTGAAAAGTGGTTTTAGCCTGTTGGTGAGGCTCCATGCAGGGTCTGTGTAATGAGAGACTCCAGGGAGAACAGTTTCTACGCAGCTGCTGCCTCTTGATCTTTAATGTCTGCAGTGCTCCTGACTTGTACAGCAGGGAAAATAAGTAATGCTATCTTGTTTAATCATGCTGTCTCCTACCTTGCTTAGCATTTAGTAACTGGGCTGGACCACCTAACTTGAAGACCTGCTTTAAAGGCAACTCTTTGATGGCAGAAACCCTCGATTGAGGAATTTTTGAGACAAGAGCACCCTCTAATGGAAACGAGAAGGAAAGAGCAACTACAGGCAGCTACGGTAGGGAACATACATTTTCGCTTCTCTGAGTACTTATGCTAACCTTTATGCAAGAAACAATTCCTCTCCTATTCTCAAACGAATGGTTAGATGTAAAACCATTTTAATGTAAAACGGAGAGTTTTTTCCACTGCAGATCAAAGCTTACAAAAAATACCCACCTTCTACTCAGAATCCAAAAACACTTCACCAGCCTGAAAGGCTAAATAGCATCTTGGCATCTTCTGGTCCCAGCTGTAAGCTAGTGCAGGAGCTCTGGCCGCTGAAAAGACCAGAGCCCACCTTTAGGTTGTTTCTGTTTAGGTTAGCTATTTTTCCTTCTGCAAACTGCATCAGCAGCAAATTGGCTTCTCCTGAAGCTGCTGCTGGTGCTCTAAGGGAGCAATAATTGAATGCACACAGCATGGGAGGACACAGTAATTGCTACTCTGTGGGCACTTATTCTTGCACAATTAGTCTAAAGAGTTCTTTCATATGAACCAGCATAGGTGCTCAGTGTGAGCTGCAATCGAATTGCTAAGGCTATGTTAGCAAGCCCTGTCTTACATATCAACAGAAGTGTTTCACAGATGGTGAAAAGCAAAACAGAAAGGCTATGTCACACAACTAGGAGGTCTCCCAATGATTTTGCTGCCTGCCCCTACAAGCTACATCTCTCCTGATTCTCATACAAGAAATGAATGATGGTGTCCCTGCAGAGAAATAAATTCCACGAGCGTTTATGAAGTTTCTTGCCTTGGACTGGCTCTTTCTCATTCTGTGTGCCATCGTGTGGTTACAGGGGGCTAAGAACTGTGAGAAATGAGTTTGTCACCAGGACCCCGATTTGTATGTTCTTATAGTATCACAGGACTTTTGAAGGGTGCCACTGCATATGCTTGCCATTTAATCATCAGCCAATTTCATTTTTGCCCTGAGCGCCCACAGGCCTATGAGATACAAAGGATGTGCAAGCCCTACGAAGCCACATCAAAGAGAAGAGGTGTGCTATGTCCAGGCATGCCGGCTGCACCTACTGAATGAAACATGCTCAAGCATTTCCTGAGAAAGTCTGGTGAGTCAAATCAGGCCAGTAGCATATCCCAGCTGTGTGCATCTTCTGTTTTTCTTCTGTTACTGGTCAATAAAATAACTAACACTGATTGCCTCAGCTTCAAAAATTGCATGTGTAAATCAATGCTATGTCTGTACCATAGCATCCACATGGAAGCTGACGTAGTATTGTAGTTAAGGCTGCAAAACACTTTTTGCTCCAAGTCCAGTGTTTTCCCTTCCTCCTGAGTTTCTGAAAGGTTCTACTTTCTAGGCTGAAATTTTCCATCACTGAGCTCAGCCAATGGCTTCTTGGAGAAAGTCTGAGGAAAATCCATTCAACCATTCTGTGAAAGTGGAAAACAAAACAAAACTTCTCTGGAAAATTATTTAGAAATATATTAACTTGCACATCCAGTGAGGAAAACAGGAGCAGAAAACACAGCTGTGCTTCAATTAGGAAGCTGATTAGAATTTTTTAAGGACATGATTCCCCATTCACTCCTACTAGATTTACCCTGATGTATTCTCCTTATTTCACTTTTCACTTGTACTGATTTAGGTGACAATGGAGTTACATACTATTTTATCACGGCATTAGAGTTGTCTTTTCACATGTGCTGTGAATGCAAATGTGTTGTTACTTAGAGGAATGTGAGTATCACCACTGTGTAAGCAACACATACAGTCCCTACCCTTTGGCCTGTGCCGTGAGGCATAGGAGCTGCCCCGCTTCGTGATACCACAGATCTGCCGAACAAACTGTCCTGTTGCAAGTGTCATTGAAAACCTGGAAATCCAGAGAAGACACGAGGAAAAAAAGATAATTAATTCCTCTTGGGTAAATTATATCTAATGCAGAGCTCTCACACATGATTATGATAAAGTAAATATTATTTCTTATGTACTCCCTGTGCTGACTTTTTTGCACATGCTTATGTTATCACTAGGTAATGAGGGACACAAGAGGCAAATAGATATTCCTATGGAATAATACTATTTTCTTCACATTTCTACAAATCTCAATAACAGGCATACACGTCCCCTTCTTTTTATCTGTATCTGACTCTGAGCAAAAATTTAATAATAGATAACCCTAAACATAAGGAATGAGTTTCCCACACTTTTGTTTTGGTCATGGTGCCTCTCAAGTTATCCACAAAACGAGGCTGGCGAGTGGCCGTGGTGTAGTCATTTGCTGCGGTGGACGCCGTGGATCAGGTCTCCAGCAAAACTTGACAGGGTAATGCTGATGAATTGCATCAGCTGGAAGTCTGGCTTGCTGGTGTATTTGGGAACTGTGGTGACGGAAGTGACTAATGTGTTGCAGTGTTTCTCAAACTTTGAGGCTGAACATCCTGAGGAAACTCTGATCTCAGAGCAAACCTGAAGGAAGTGCCTTGTGTATGTTGTGGGAGAGGAAGGCTAGGAGGATGGATGAGAAGGAAAGGATTTTTAGGGGATTTCTAATGCTCAAGACTTGGCAAAACCAGATCTTGGGACAAGCTCACATTAATAAACAAAGTTTGTTTTGCTGAGTCTAGAGAAAAACTGACTTAGTGAGAAAGAAATGAAAAAGCTCTTGTGTTAGAAGTTTTAAGATGTGCTAGAAGTTTTCATAAAGAAAAAAAAAAAAAACAAAACAGGCAAAAGTTCACATTTCCACATCTCTTTTTTCTGCTTTTTGTCTTCCAGTCTTCAAACAAATGGGTCTTTTCCAAAGAAGGTATTTAGTGTTTACGTCTTTGGACGAGAAGCTGTTTCATGAAATCACTCTGTGGAGCTAACCCTTACCGTGGGGATTCTGGCCCAGAGGCTTCGGTGTGGCTGAGCTCTCTTATCCTATGGACAAACTGAGCAGATGAATGGGCTGCGGCATTTCTGGAACTCCTTCCTGCTTCATTCGGCCGCTTCAGAGTGATCAGCATGGTTAGTCCTATGTGATGGAGCGACCAGGGGAACAAAGCAATAGCATTTGATTTTAAGATGTGCTAGAAGTTTTCATAAAGGAAAAAAAAAAAAAAAAAAAAAACAGGCAAAAGTTCACATTTCCACATGTCTTTTTTCTGCTTTTTGTCTTCCAGTCTTCAAACAAATGGGTCTTTTCCAAAGAAGGTATTTAGTGTTTACGTCTTTGGACGAGAAGCTGTTTCATGAAATCACTCTGTGGAGCTAACCCTTACCGTGGGGATTCTGGCCCAGAGGCTTCGGTGTGGCTGAGCTCTCTTATCCTATGGACAAACTGAGCAGATGAATGGGCTGCGGCATTTCTGGAACTCCTTCCTGCTTCATTCGGCCGCTTCAGAGTGATCAGCATGGTTAGTCCTATGTGATGGAGCGACCAGGGGGATAAAGCAACAGCATTTGATTTGTCTGGGGCAGAGAAATCACTTGGGCCAGTGAAAGTGAATTAGGCAAACCCATTTGACAGACCTCCATCATGCACTTCTTTAAGAACATCATGCAGCCTACCTCCCAAGGAGTTCAAGCCTGCAAATGTTGGGAAATGCTGTAGGTCAGGAGAATGATGATATGATGGGAAAGACATGGAGGGCAAGCTTCAGTGTGACTTTAACTGCTCATAGTAGCCACTATGAGTGGCTCAAAGTACAGCTGTTTGTCCCCTGACTTGTGTGAGCAAGACGTCACTAATGCTAAAGGGAACAGTGGGGGAAATAAAGCCCCTTGCATGTATTGCCACGTTGGCGTTCATATCTGGAAAGCTTAAACGTGGGAGCCCTCCTGTGGTAGTTCTTCAGAAGAATGTTTTTCACCAGGATAAAAGAGTCACCAGAAATGTGTTGAAGTCCAAGTAGAGAGCAACACAGTCATAAAAGAAACCTGTATCTATGCACGGTGGGTATGAGTGTGCATGTATACACAGCTACTAAATGTTACTGGGCAAGCCAACCACACGTTGCTTGTGTTGGGCAGATCACAAAATTTAACCTGACCAACCCCATGACAACTCAGCAAATTAAGCTTAACCTTAAACATTGAGGCCATTTGCACCTGTGTGTCTGATATGCTGACCGTAAGCACAGAGCCCCTGCTCCTGTTTATTTAAAAGGTTTGAGGGTAAGGCATATTCTCTGTGCACCTGGAGTGTCAAGGTGAACCAGCCAGCAGAGGAAGGCTGAATGCTATACGTGAAGTCACCCCCGCACAGAAGTCTGGCCCTAAGCTGATGCGTGGCTTACAGGACTTACTTGAAGCCTCTAAGAGAGCCAGATGGCCTGACTGGGCCTGAAGCCATCCCACACTGCTGGTGGTGAATCTGCAGTTCAGGGTGAGAAGTTACAAAAGAGCACACAGGGCAAGTGCCACCAGCAGTGGTCATGCTGTATGGCAGCTCCCTCCCATTGGGTGTCGATGCAGGTACTGCCAAGGGGGGCTCATACGGTCACACATGGCAAAGGACTGCAGATACAGCCAAAGCAAAACTGTCTTTGGGGTTCAGGGATTGCCACCCACCCATCCACACAGTTCACTCAGCGCTCACTGGATTTACAGCTGGGATAATTACCCGTCAAGCTGCGCAGAGTGATTGGACGGGGGACTCTTGGGTGTTTCATTCTCTGCTGAATTCACAGTGGCTGTTTTTGTCACAGCTCCTGGTGTTATGGTCTCCTTCTGGGGTTTGCACTGGAGACTTACAGATCTGGCCACCCCAGGCGGATCATATTTGTCAGCTGAGGGTGCAGAAAAATAATCCCACAATAACTACTGTTTTCTCAGTATTTGTGAGCAGTGGGAGGGCAGGACTGACCCTTTGGGGAGCATCACACATTTAAAACGACATAAGCTGGTCATGAATCCACTCTCTAAGGGTGGTGGCTTCATGCCTGCATTGGTATGCACAAACTACTGTAATGGCTGTATCCTATTAACAACGATGTGTTTTAACTGAATGTGCTGGTTTTGGCTGGGATAGAGTTAATTTTCTTCATAGTAGCTATGTGGGCTATGTTTTGAATTTGTGCTGGAAACAGTGTTGATATAACACAGGGATGTTTTAGTTACTGCTGAGCAGTGCTTACACAGAGTCAAGACCTTGTCTGCTTCTCACCCCACCCCAACAGCGAGTAGGCTGGGGGTGCACAAGAAGTTGGGAGGGGACACAGGCGGGACAGCGGACCCCAACTGACCAAAGGCATATTCCACACCATAGGACGTCATGCCTAGCATATAAAGCTGGGGGAAGGAGGAGGAAGGGGGGGTATTCGGAGTGATGGCGTTTGTCTTCCCAAGTAACCGTTACGTGTGATGGAGCCCTGCTTTCCTGGAGATGGCTGAACACCTGCCTGCCCATGGGAAGGAGTGAACGAATTCCTTGTTTTGCTTTGCTTGTGCAAGAGGCTTTTGCTTTACCTATTAAACTGTCTTTATCTCAACCCATGAGTTTTCTTACTTTTACTCTTCCTATTCTCTCCCCCATCCCACCAGAGGGGAGTGAGCGAGCGGCTGTGTGGGGCTTAGTTGCTGGTTGGGGTAAAACCACAATACTGAAACAGACATTTATTAGTTATTGATATTTCACTAAGAGGAAGACTTCTAAAGCATCTCTCTAAAGTCAGAAAAGACAGGAATTTTGGAATATTTATGTCCAAAGTTACAAAACTGTTAAATTTGAATGAAAAAAACAAAAAGCCTTTTGAACAGAACACGTATTGCCACATACTGTAGATGTACACACTGGTTAACCAGCACCCACTTTTATGCAGGTTCCAGACCATGTTCTGAAACTCACTTGGTTAAGCTAGAGCTTAAACAAACTTGAGTTTGCTTATCCAAGGTAGCAGCATCCAAAGGACTGAACCTCAGTGTAATTATTGCGTAAGAGGCTGTGTCCAGGAATTTTAATGTGAAGGACCTGCTTTTATCTTAGATTCTCGAAATAAGAACAGGGATGATGATGCTTTAAGTGACCAATGATCTTTATGGAAGAAAGCCATATAATAGCGTAAGTGGGATCAAAAGTATTGATCACTCGCTTTTGTTACCAAATGAATGTCCTTTTTATTGTCTATTGTGGCTTTTTTCAATGCACTAATTTTACAGCAGAGGCTGGCACCCTCCAGTTTCTCAGGTGTCTTCTTGGTAGTGAGGTTCAATATGACATATTTACATCTGGTTGCTTTTTTTTAACAGAAGTTGCTATGTCCTAGTATTTGCTACATTTGTTAAGAGAAATATTTTTACAGATAAGACAGTATTTTATGTGCACTTATGAAGACTAAGAGGAAAGCCTGTGGACACTTGCTAAAGTGCTTTCTAAGGCCAAGAAAAGAATCTGTAGAAAACTAGCTATCTATCTCTAAAATGCTGAAACAATGGGAATTCATACTGTTTCACTTCCTTAAATCAATGCCATCTCTGAAATACAGATATACAGAAGTTTCCAGGTCATATAAAACATCAGGTTTTCAAATATTTTGCATGCTAGGACAAAAAAAAGTCAAAATCCTAATTCTTTTCAAAATGATTAAAATTCTTGAAGATTTTC
>NW_008824864.1:2185284-2199020 GCF_000699105.1 Pygoscelis adeliae | reverse complement strand
ATGGCTAGCAAGGCAGGGTGCCTGAAGAAAGTGAGCAGATCAGGTGGATTTGAATAAATCAGTATATTCCCAGTCAAGTCCCTATTATCCAGTGTTATGCTAGAATCTGGTGATCAGATTCATGAGAGGACTAATGAATTATCTAAGGAGGTCATGGCAAACCATTTAAATGTCTGTCTAACTGTAGCCATGTGTGAAGTGTGTTACCTGATGGGAATAGAAGTAAGTTTTAAAGTGTAGGTTTAAATGTTTTGACTGAATGAGGGGCAAATGATCCCAAATTTTAATCTTCTATTTAATATGATAACATAAGGCCTTCTTATATTGCAGAATGATAGCCTCTTATTGTGATAAACCAAGGTTCTGCCCATATTCTTTGTGGTGTCATTAGCCACCATGATCTTCTGTGAGTTGCAGCTGCAGAAGCTCGAGGCATCTTGCATGGCTGGGTGCTGCCGTGCTCCCCTACTCACTCCTCGGACACCTGACCCCATCAGAGAAATGGATAGAAACCATAATTTTGGTGTGCAGCACTAAATGACGATAATTAAGTAGAACCGTTTCTCTGATCTTAGGTGCTGTATTAAAGGATATAAAATTTAATTCAGCCATAAAGAAGTGTTTTGGAAGATATTTTAATCTCTCTGGGTTAATGAATTTGCATCTTTGGTAAAGCTAATTGTGAAAATCAGTGAAAGTAAGATTTTGCCTGTTGTGGATAAATACATGCACAAATATATATGTACAGATACATAAATGAAAATCTCTTTAATGCTGTTTTGTTTTAATTATATTTTAATTTTTCTTCCTTTATGTCTTGCTTTGCTCTTATGCAAACATATCTGGAAGAGAAGATCATGCACAAGGAGATCACATGGAAAAGGCCTAGGATCACTGATGTTTCACTGTCAGAGGCTTCAGGGAAACTTAACTAATGCTTAAGTGTCCGCTGCTGAGGAATGAATCTGACCGATAGTGGACTAATATGGTAAGTCTCGGTATTTTGAGACTGGCAACAGCTGGCAAGTTAACAGTCACCTACTGTGCAAGCCCAGGACATTTTTTTTCCCAAGCAAAGCTTCACAGGGCTTCCTATTCTGAATTCACACATGCTAATAATGCAATTACACATCTTGTTTGTTGCCACTGCCTAATTATAAAATATAATTTTCCTCTCCTAACAGAGAAGAGGAAGTATAAATATTTTTATAAATATAAATCTTGATTATGCAGATTGATATTTACAAAATTAGGGCTGAAGATGCTGTTGTGTAAGGACAATTTCCCATCACAAAAAAAGCAGTAAACTAAAGTGGAAGATTGGGATGTACTGTAACATTATAAAAATAAAGGAAATCCTTCAAGGAGACTAATGGGTCTGAGGGGGTTTGGCATAAGTCTGACCAGGACTGGTCCCAATTCCCTTGTCCAGGCAAAATTCTTTCTGGAAAGGATTTTTGCCTTATATGCTGCTTTTAAAAGTCTCCTAAAAACATTTTTTTTTGTGCCAATTTTTTATTATTTGAAAATTAAAATGAGCTTAAAATAAAAAATGAAAATGCCATGGCCAAGTCTTAAAAAAAGTGTAAGTCAGTCCCTTCCGTGCAATAAGTTGTAGTGACTGACATTTGACAAATGCTCTTTCTGATTTGTACAATGTCACCTCCTTCCCACCTTTCATGGATGATTGTAAAATGAAGCCTTCCCTTAGAATTTTATCAGGGAATAATTACTCCATTGGTATAACTGTGATCAGACATGACCTTGTTAACTGCAGAATAAAAACAGAAAAAGTCATTTGGCTTCCAAGAGAAGAAGCTCTGTTGCTCATGCAAGTATCTTTAATAATATTTACTCAGAAATGTACGTACTGGCAAAGAAAAATGTAAAATGTTTTCATTTCTGCATGTTTGTCCCAGCATGAAAGTCCCTCTTTAATTACTTGCTACAGCTAGCTCCCTGCCAAAAATGAGGAGGAGGGCAGGGGAGGGGGTGCATGGGGGAGAGCTATTTTAAGAAATAAGAAAAAGTTTTCAAGGCTCTTTTCCTATTGTTGTTTGGCTGTGATTTTGCTCCTTGAGCGATTCCAAGGTAGGAACGGCTCTTTGCCATTCTTCACGAGTTGTGTACGTACAGCAAGCACTGCTGCTGTGGCAAGGAGGTGTCTCGCCCCAGCTATAGCCTTGTCCTTCCTTCCCTTTCTTTGCCGTTGTGTGCTCCTGGAGACTTCAGAAAGCTGAATGGTCTTTCTCCTACAGTCTGCGCTAAATTACGAAGGCTGAGCAGATACTGCAAAGCCCCTCAGTGCCACTAAAATTGCAAGATCGGGGAGCTCCTTGGATCTTTCTGAGTTTCAGTAACGGCCTGTTCTCTTTAACGTGGTTTTGACAGGCTGCATATTGCTTCTCTTTGTACAACCTGTACTTTTAGAAGTAGTAAGGTATTTGTGGGTGTCTGGCAAACGGATCTCAAAATCCCAGCCAGAATGTAAACAAAATACAGTTCTTCAATAAAATTCAATAAATATTGGCCAATATAAACCTGCAAAAATCAGACTGTGCCATGCAACATTAAACCTTGTGAACTGCTGAAATCCCTCACCTCGAGTCTTTTTCAAAAGCACCAGAAAAAGTACGGTCTCATGTACACAAATACACAGAGACTGTGTTAGGATGGTATGTAGAGGCCAGTCAGTGTACTTGCTCCATATTTTAGGGAGCAACTTTTGAATCTGTCTGTGCATTTAGAAGATGAGGTCTCTAAACCCCAATTCTATTGTCAACAGTGTTTTCTTTGGAAAATAAACTGCCTTGGCTGAATTTGGAACTGCTCCCAAATTCAGCTTAGTGCTCACTTCCTGATAAATGGTGGTAGAAAATTTAGACCAGCTAACATAAACATTAGCATCTGTGTCCATAGAGAGAAGGTACATAAAATAATACTGGGTGGACATCACTCAAAGAATTGTGTATGCCACTTAAATACTAGAGTCCGCTGTCCTTTATTTATACAGCACTGACAGATGGCTCGTCTGAAAAATTCAGCTAGGCTGTAGGGCAGCGCTGCTCCAGTGGCACTTGTTTAGGTCCAGACCAAAAGTATATTTTGCCCAGACCCCACGGAGGCCTTATAAATGTGATAGATCCAAAATTCCTCTGGGAAACCTTGCACTTCTGATGATTTTCTTATTTTCTTAAGAAGCAGCTTGTGGTGCACAGGTAGGGTCGCCGGTGGGGGGGGGGGGGGGGGGGGGTATGCAGAGCAAGGCAGAGCAGGAGATGCCACTGTCTTTCCTTCTGAAAAAACTTTAACAGCAACTACTGGATACTGATAGGATTACCCATCAGGTAGGGCTAAGATCTAACTGAGTATCTTTGACTCCTGAACAGAAATGTGACTGGACCAATGCTCCCAAGTCACTGCTGAAAAAGCTATGAGGGAGCAACTTCTGTACACAGGGAAGTGCTAAGTTGGTTTTTTTTTTTTTTTGGGGGGGGGGAGAATAAAATATATGGGCATCAGCTGTCAGAGAACAAAAAGAAGTTCTTCCTTCAAGTAACATTTGGATGCCCTTGACAGCAGCATCCTCACAATATGCACAACTGGTATCACTACTGTCTTGCAGTAGTGCTTGCACTTCTGTCCACATCTCTCCCTCCATGCTCATGATATCACCATCTGGAAGGCACAGGATGTGGGGGTTGCGGCAGGGGAGGGGAATGGGGCAAGGTAGTGGAGAGGTGGGCCTAAGTTCCTGGCTACATGGAGGGAGGACAGAGCAAGCTGCTTGGAGGGTTTGGCCTGTGGCAGGAAGGGTGGCCCAAAACCTGAATCTGACCTCCATGGCCACTGGGCCCGTTTGGACTATTGTGTACCTTTTCTCCTTTAGCCATTCTGTACACCTTCCTATGGACGCTCTCCGTGGTTGAGTTTTACAGGAAAAGCTGCACTTGTACCATGAGAAGGAATGCCTGTGATATCTGGCCATCACATGATGGCCTTCCAGTTGTCATGACAGAAAGACCCAAAACACAGGACATATGTATAGAAACTATACGGAATAGGTTTTTTCAGCCTGCAAAAGAGATAATGGGAAAGGAGGTGGAGGCGCTACAGGACAAATACCTGTCAAATGGTGGCAGAAAAGGAGGTAATTCAGAAATTATTATTTGCTATTTCTCATAGTACAAGAAGTAGGGAACACCCAAGGAAATTAGCAGGCCCAAGGGCCAAAGCAAACAGAAGGAAATGCTCCCTTACTGAGAGCATGAATCGTGGAACGCATTGACACAGAACGTTGCGAACGCCAAAAGTATAGTTTCGTTAAAAAAGAAACTAGATAAGTTCATGGAGAATAGATCCCTAAAGAGTAATTTAATTGGCATGCTGCAGCTTTAACCTTCTACTGAGGAAGCCCTTAAAATACCTCCTGTTCTAGGCTGCAAAAGTTTGGCAGGGTAAGGGTTACCTCCATCCTTGCTCTGCTCTAAAACTTTTTCCCAAAGCATTTACTGGGGGGCACTGTCAGAAACAGGACAGTGGACTAGCTGGACCTTTCATTTCAGCGTCACAGTTCGGTTTCAAGGCACAGTAGGTTGTGGCTGGAGAGCGGGGCTAGAGGTATTTGTGTGGGAGAGGCCATGTGGTGACTAATTAGAGAGAACCCAGGGTCTGCACTTTCAGGTCAGGACACCATCTGTGAAGCATTTCCAGCCTCACCACTGGTCTGGTGCTGAGGAGTCTGCTAGAGTGAAAGGTAGGCAGTGGTGTGGCAGGAAAACCAGAGCTGGAGTCCAGGTCCCCAAACATAAAATAGACAGCTAATTCACATTGACTTAAAAATGAAATAATTAAGTGACTAGCTACTATAGACCCATATCTGGGCTCTGATGTTTATTATTTGCATTTCCTTAACCATCTTTAACTTTTTGATACAATTGTATAGTAAGGGAAAGAAAAATAAAAGGAATTTCTTCTCTCTCTCTTTTTTTTTTTCATTTTCCATTTGTAAGGAAGCAGATGTTTTCTCTATTTTTTTAAGGAAGGATCCAACACATAAAAATGACTTGGGCAGATGTTCTTCTATACTTCTCTGTAGCCAGATTTTTTTCCCTTACCGACAAATTTCTCATTCATTTAATGCAGCAGGGATAATACAATGGAGGACATTGGTAAGCAAAGGTGAAAATAAGCTATAGTGATGTCTCTGCTCACTATTTTCACTCATGTCTTTGTGTTTTGATATGCGAATCAAAGATTGCGACAAGCAAGTGTCCTGGAAATGTTTTAGTTCCCTTGAAGTTTTATCATGTCTGACAGGAATCTGAGAGGTTGTGACATTTATCCAGCATTTCCCGACACCCTGGAGGCTGGTAAGAATTATTCTAGGTAAACTAATGGACATCTGGCATGCCCTTTCCATCAGGCAGACCATATGCACATGGAGTAGGGACCATCCTCACCAAAACCTGCCGTGATGCACCTCATAATTTTCAAGGCAGAAATGCCTTGAATGCTTTTCAATGCCTTCAGAATGGAATAAAGGGGAAGGGACCAGAGGAATGAGTGGTCCTATGGGGTCCCACAAGAGGGACTAGTGGAATAACTGTTGGCTCCGGTCTGAGGCGGTAAATGAAAGAGCAGGAGTCATCCACACATTGTCCTCAGTCAGCCAAATTTCCCCACATATCATGAAATAACCATGGACCATGAAATGCCTGTCTGACTTTCTTTATTTTATGATACTCCGAAAGTATTTCCAAAATTAATCAGGTCATAAGGCTGAGATAGTTACATAGTTACAAAAGTTTGGGCAAACCTGCCAGGTCTAAATGTATTTTTGGTGAGTAGTCACCCTCATCTATCATAACAGCAGCAGCAAGAGCAGTGACTGAAGAAAAGAGGAAAATTGTTTAAGCTTCCTGGGAGCAGTAAGAACTGTGAGTCATCTAGTATGTGGTGGTTTTCCTACTGAGGAGCAGAAAGTCACTAAAAAATATTTTGTAAGGAAGAAGAGCAGCTAACTCCTCTTCCAGGAGAAAACTGCAGTTTGGAGAAGGTTTGCAATTCAGGAGGAATGGCAGTCTGCAAAGATCTTCCCTGAGGAGACATCTTGGGGTAGGTAACAGAGCCTCAGAAATTGATGCCAATAGTCTTTGAGGAAGATTGGGGGTTGGGTTAGATGACCTTTAAAGGTCTCTTCCAACCCAAACCATTCTATGATTCTATGATTCTAAGATTACTGCTCTCACAGAAGGGGGTTGACAGCCAGCTGCCCACATAGTTTTCCCACCAAGAAATCAGAGACTATAAAATGGTATGCCTTGCTCAGAGGGGTACGTTTATTTATTATTTTTGGTATGTTGTTCTGGTTTTGCCTGCTTTGCCTCCAAGTATTTTTTTTAGATTATTTGTTTCAAAGTAAAAACAGATGAGTCAGTGAGTTTCATCTAATTTTCTAAGATTTTGAGTGGAGCTGAGAAGCTGTTTGCTAGTGATTGCTACAATGAGCTCTTGATGATACCACATAAGCTTGGTAGAATGGCTATAAATGAACTCCGTATCTCTTTATTTTTATTAATGCATAAAATCACTTGCATAAACTTTACCTACCTACAAGTATATCTAAATCACAGAATCACAGAACTACTGATACTGGGAGGGACCTCTGGAGATCATCTAGTCCAAATCACTGCTCAAAGTAGGGTCAGCTGGACCAGGTTGCCCAGGAACATGTTGAGTCATGTTTTGAATATCCCCAAGGATGGAGACTCTATAACCCCTCTGGGAAATTTGTGCCAGTGCTCAATCACTCTCACAGTAAAATCGTTTTTGTCTTATGTTTAAATGGCTTTTTTTTATATTGCAATTTGTGCCCATTGCCTTTTGCCCATCACTGAACACCCTAAGAAGAGTCTGGTTCCACCTCCTTTAATCACCCTATCAGGTATTTATACACATTGATAAGATCCCCCTGAGCCTGCTTTTGTTCAGGCTAAACAACCCCAGCTCTCTCAGCCTCTCCTTGTATGACAGATACTCCAGTCTCTTAATCATCTTTGAGGCCCTCTACTGGACTTGCTCCAATACATCCATGTCTCTTTTGTGATGGGGAGCCAAGCACTGGGCACAGCACTCCAGATGTGGCCTCACCAGTGTTGAGCAGAGGGGACAGATCACCTCCCTTGACCTGCTGGCAATATTCCTCCTAATGCAGCCCAGGATATCGTTGCAAGTGCACATTGCTGGCTCATGTTCAACTTGTCAAGCATGACCCCCAAGTCCTTTTCTGCAAAGCTGCTTTCCATTTGGTCAGTCCACAGCCTGAACGGGTGCATGGGATCATTCCTCCTCAGGTGCAGGACTTTGCAATTCCCTTTGTTAAAATTCATCAGATTCTTGTCAGCCCATTTCTGCAGCCTGTTAAGGTCCCTCTGGACATTAGCACAATCATTTGGTGTATCTGCCACTCCTCCCAGTTTTGCAACATCTGCAAACTTGCTGAGGGTGTGCTCTGCCCCATCATCCAGGCCACTAATGAAGATGTTGAACCATACTGGACCCAGTATCAACCCCCAGGGTACACCACTAGTGACTGGCCTCCAGGTGGACTTTGTGTCACTGACCAAAACCCTTTGAGCTCAGTAGTTGATGAGTTTTTAATTCACTTCACTGTCCACAGACCTCGTCTGTTTGTTGAGGAAATTACACCACCTGCCAGGAATTATGCCACCATCAACAGGGCTTGGCCCTAGGTTCCTGCTCGAAGAAGATGAGTGGCCAATCCGCTGAGTAAATAAGTGGTTGATTTATCCGACATGTGGAGCAGCTCGAGCTCAATGCCTCCGAAGAGGGACCCTGAACAAAGAAATCCCTGGGCAATTATATCCTTACAATCTAAATTCCCCACCCCTCACGGGACAGTTCTGACCAGTAGTAATATTAGGGTCTGGGGTCTTCCGTTCTTCATTGGGTCCCTTCATTGTCTCTAGACGGGCTGTTTCTTCTCTTATCTCTAAGGTTGCTGCGTCAGCTGATGATTGTAGTGGCCCTCCTTGCTTCCTTATCTTCCAGCTCAAACCGGCTCTGGGGCCTTCTTTTATTTAACTAGGTAAAAGTTCAGCATATCTGGATGAAAGTTCACGGCTTGTGGCCTAAGGCTTCAGCAAATTTAGCTACTAATACTAAGCAAGTTATGCTAAGCAAGTTCTATATAAGTAGTATGCCAAATTGCACAAGACTGTTTGTTCATGAGGATATTATGGGAGGTAGTGTTGACATCATCTGGGTGAACACCTTCATCTAGGAAAACTCCATGGTATTAAAAGGACTGAGGGCCATTTTAACACCCAAAATGCCTCTTGCTCTCTTTCTGTGAAACATTATTTTTGTGGATTTGAATCTTTTGTAGTAAATTGTTTGACTTGGTTAGATGTGTTAACATGTTTTATGGCCTGTGGAATATGGGTATTTGTGATGCAGTCATTCTGTGGATGCAGCTTTCACAGAATTTAGCTGCATGCAGTTCAGGGAGCGGGCCCTACTAGATAGTATGCTATCCTTTTCCAGGAGCAGTACTCCTTTGATAACAATTCTGGATAATTTAGAGGGTGGTGTTGATATGCCATTGCTTATGTGTATTCTGTTTCTACAATAAGATGTGCAAATATATTCCATTAAAAAGATGTACAAATTCTACGAAGTTTCTCCAACATAATGCAACATAAATATTTGGCTAAGAAATTTTAATCCTGGAACAAAGGCTTCAAAAGCTAAAATGAAAATATTGTCCCTCCCATAATGATCAGTCAAGTCACCATGTGCTAGTAGTCATTGCACTCACCTGCAATCCAGTGTAGCATTCTCATCTTCTAATTACTCCTTATTATTTGCAATGAGGTATTTATTTGCAATACCATACAGGTATTACAGAGAGTAGCAAATCAAATTCCACAACCAAAAAAAAAAAGACATAATTAACAAGCAGCCACTCCTGAAGCAACATTAGAATTAGGTATGTATTTCAGCATAAACAACCTAGTGATTAGGTTCCTGCCCTGGATTTTACTTAACTGCCTTTTGGGAAGGAGGATGGAAGGAGTTGGCCAGAAATTTTCTTTTTATATGGAGCAGCTATTCAACAGAAATATAAAATGGAACAATTGTGTCTGTATAGAGTGCTTAGTACAAAGACTTTCATCCCAAAAGATCTCATGTTTTTCTGCTAGGCTTTCTAAAGCAGTAAAACCTAAAATTAAAATACCATTTGCAATAAAAACAGTATAAGCAAGTCCAATTTTTTTCCTCACTTTCAACAGGAAAAATACATTTCTTCTTGAAATCAATTTTTTAGATCCCTGACTTGCCCTCTTGCCTCCCCACCCCGAACAGAATGCTGCCATACACTGAATTTAAAACCTCTCTGCACAAAAGCAGCCTGTAACTATTATTATGCCCATAAAAAAATGTGCCTCTGAAAAAGTACACCAACAAAAGTGGAGATTTAGAAAAAAAAAAAAACCAAGCAAAACCAAGCAGGAAAATGAGGTGATCACACTGCCCATGTCAACCAACTCTGACAGAGGATTAAAAGCCTGAAATCTGTGGAAATAAATGGCTAGGAAGAGTGAGCACAGCCCCTCAGGAACTCACCGAAAGAACAGCTGTGAGTTCCTATGAGACCTTAGAGAATCAACATGGGGGGGACACACCTCTAAAATAAGCTTGAAATTTTGCACTCTATTAACACCAGAGAACCCCACTCTGAAACTAAAGGTATAGGAAACCACATTTCATTGGTTCTGTTGTTCATGAAGGAACCTGGATTTTTCACTTTTTTCCAGGGATATTGAAGTTGCAGGTTGGCAGAAAAGAGGTAGATTTGTCTGAGGACACGCAAGGGAAAAGGCTCTACAAAAGGGGGTCCAGAGGAGTCCTGAAGGGATGGAGCAACTGAGACAACTCAGCAAATCATGACAGCCTACAGGCAGAGGGAGTGCTCCCTGCATGGCTGCTGCAAAAATTGAAAAGATGTTCAGTGAGAAAAAGAATACGAGTTTGTGAATTGTACTGATTTTTCTAGAAGATAGCAGTTAAAATGAGGTTTGACAGAGAGCCTGTCATAAAAAGAAGCTATTACTAGCATCCCACTAAGCATAATTCTGTTTTATACAAAAGGAATTTTCCTGTGCAAGGAAAAATATAAAGTGTCCCATTGTTTGTAGAAACCAGGAACAAAAAGTAGAAGCAGTTTCTGTTTTCCATATTCTTGGGTAAGAATGGTTGCATCTTAAAAGTTAAAGGAGCTATCAGTGAAGAATTTTTCTCAATTTAGCCATTCAGAAAATTAATGTGTGTGCCTGATAGAGAAAAATGTGCTTTGTTCAGTCTCTTCATCTTTCACTAAACTATTGTGTCCACATTTCTTTAGTTCCCAAACTCTGACAATAGTTCCAACAAAATCCCCTTGTCATAGAATCACAGAATGGTTTGAGTTGGAAGGAACCTTTGAAGATCATCTAGTCCACCCCCCCCCTGCCATGGGCAGGGACATCTTTCACTAGATCAGGTTGCTCAAAGCCCCATGTTACAAGCGAAAAGCAGGTGCAGATCCCTCAGGGATGAGGCACGACACTCAGCGAGTGAAAGCTTTGACTTTGTTGAAAGTGTATCATTAACACAGTGGCAGCCCTGGGACACCGACACCAGCAAAAATGGTGACCCGATGCAGCGGAGCCCTTTTTGGCAGTGAAGCTCAAGGGAAACTACTGCAGGAGTGGGTAATAAAACTTGTATTGATTAACATATCACACATATGCAATGTCTTGTTTTGCTCATTAGCAAACTCGCTGATGTAATGCAGGTGCTGTTGTCTGAATTCTGAGATCTGCAGCTGGCCGTCACGTTGGCGCCCATGCAAGGGCATGTGCAGATGGGGGAAAGCAAACTATTCTGGGTTACCGTGACAACAAGATAAGATGCACTTGGGACTCTACATACTCAGATGGGGGAGGCGCATTATCCTGGGTTACCGTGCCAAAGTCTTCTCATGCCCTACACCCCATCCAGCCTGACACTGAACACTTTCAATGATGGGGCATCCACAACTTCTCTGGGCAACCTGTTCCGGTGTCTCACAACCCTCATTGTAAAAAATCTTTTCTTTATGTCCAATCTAAATCTACCCTCTTTCAGTTTAAAACCGTTGCCCCTTGTCCTGTCACTACAGGTCTTGGTAAAGAGTCTCTCTGTCTTTCTTGTAAGCCCTCTTTAAGTATTGCAAGGCCCCAATAAGGTCTCCCCGGAGCCTTCTCTTCTCTAGGCTGAACAACCCCAACTCTTTCAGCCTTTCTTCACAGGAGAGGTGTTCCAGCCCTCTGATCATTTTTGTGGCCCTCCTCTGGACCTGCTCGAGCAGGTCCATGTCTTTCTTGTGCTGGAGACCCCAGAGCTGGACACTGTACTCCAGGTGGGGTCTCATGAGGCAGAGTAGAGGGGGCGAATCACCTCCCTTGACCTGCTGGTCACGTTTCTTTTGATGCAGGCCAGGATACGGTTGGCTTTCTGGTCTGCAAGCACACATTGCCAGCTCATGTCCAATTTTACATCCACCAGTAACACCAAGTCCTTCTCCACAGGGCTGCTCTCAATTCATCCTTCAGTCTGTACTGATACTGGGGATTACCCTGACCCAGGTGCAGGACCTTCCACTTGCCCTTGAATGGCACCGCACGTTACTGGTTTCCACTAGGACATGGAGCTAATGACTGTAACTCTTTGGACATGGCCATCCAGCCAATTCTTTATCCACCTAACAGTCCATCCATCAAACCCATATCTCTCCAATTTAGAGGTAAGAATGTTGTGGGGGACTGTATTAAAGGCTTACAGAAGTCCAGGTAGATGGCATCCATAGCTCTTCCCTTGTCCACTGATGCAATCACTCTGCTGCAGAAGGCCACTAAGTTAGTCAGGCACAATTTGCCCTTGGTGAAGCCATGTTGGCTGTCTCTAATCACCTCCCTGTCTTCCGTATGTTTCAACATATCTTCCAGGAGGATCTCCTCCATGACCTTACCGGGCACAGAAGAGAGGCTGACTGTGCTGAACGCCGTCTCCTTACTTGGTACCTATGTTAACTGAGATTCCCAAATGATGCCTGTTGGGTATTAGCTCTGCCTGAGCTTCCTTAGCTTCCAAGATCCGATGAAGGCAGTGTGTCCTGGCCCTGGTCCCTGTGGCTCCACACCAGTCACTAACTGGCCTGTCAGGGCAAAGTGGCAATGTCTCGTCTGTCCCTAATAACGAAGCCAAGCAACTGCACTGACCCACAGGTACAGCTGGGGAAAAGCTAAGGCATGAGACAGCACATGAGGAACTTGTATCAGCTGGACAATGTGAATGCAGGAGGTAAAGTAGCCCTAAAGACAAGTACCTCCCCTTTCCTCCACCTGTGTATGAAAGTGTTAACTAAGCACTTCTCCTAGTGCTGACCTGTCATATCAGCTCTGGATAGGAAGTGAAAACTGATGCTGTTTGCAATCATTCTGTATAATACTTGGAAACAAGCTGCAAATTTGACGCAGCTCTTTCCCAAAATGGGGCCAATAACAGTCTGTGGTATTCCTAACTTACATGAGGTTTGAGCTCCAAAGCTGAGTGCTTCTTTGCTTTATGTCTTTTGCATCCTAAAGAAGATGTTGTCTAGCAATGCCCAGCAGAAGTGTCCAAGAGTTCATCTCCCTTGTTGTAAGCTCCAAGCTGTTTGGTATCATACTTCAAAGTTTAAATTGCAAACTTCAGGGACTTGGCTGTCTCAAAGAATATTCACTTAGCTACCTATCAAAGAATCATAGAATAGTTTGGGTTGGAAGGGACCTTTAAAGGTCATCTAGTCGAACCCCCCTGCCGTGGGCAGGGACATCTTCAACTAGATCAGGTTGCTCAGAGCCCCGTCCAACCTGACCTTGAATGTTTCCAGGGATGGGGCATCCACCACCTCCCTGGGCAACCTGTTCCTGTGCTTCACCACCCTCAGCATAAAAAATTTCTTCCTTATATCACGATAGTAAAAACTCACAGACAAATCCTGATGAGATGTCAGCTACAAGCACATGCTAGATCCTAATTCTGAGCTGAGCAGTTTCATTAGTAGAAGACAGGATAATATGTTTTTTGTAAGTACCATGAAAATTGTAATTGATTTAAAAAAAACCAAACTCATTAGAAGCCTCATCACTAGTAGTTAGCTGGTAATAAAAACATGAGCCACATCACATAAAGTGCTGCCTACTGCATTGCTTATTCTCTGCTCTTGCCTCTCTCTAACCTCTCCTGTATGGGTTGGGGCTGGAGCTGGAGCTGTTGCAGATGCAGACCCTTGGTGTGGTGTTGCATACCACATCTCTGTGGAGTTTTAGGTGGGAGACATGGGACATGGCAGCTTTTGCTCTGAAGTCAGTTCCTTTTGCTTAGGTGTCGTGGTTTAACCTCAGTTGGCAACTAAGCACCGCGCAGCCACTCGCTCACTCCCCCCCAACCCGGTGGGATGGGGGAGAGAATTGGAAAAGCACAAGTGAGAAAAACTCGTGGGTTGAGATAAAAACAGTTTAATAATTGAAATAAAATGATAATAATAATATGATGATAATAATAATAGTAATAATACACAAAGCAAGTGATGCACAGTACAATTGCTCACCACCCACTGACCGATGCCCAGCCAGTCCCCGAGCAGC
>NW_008824864.1:2162399-2185190 GCF_000699105.1 Pygoscelis adeliae | reverse complement strand
TGGCTGTGCCCCCTCCCAGCTTCTTGTGCACCTCCAGCCTTCTCAGTTGGCAGAGCATGGGAAACTAAAAAGTCCTTGGCTAGTCTAAGCACTACCTAGCAACAACTGAAACATCGGTGTGTTATCAACTTTGTTCTCATCCTAAATGCAAAACACAGCACTGTACCAGCTACTAGGAAGGAAATTAACTCTATCCCTGCCAAAACCAGGACATCAGGTGTTTGGAGGAGTTAGCAGTAGTGGGCATACCACGTATAGCTGAGCAGTCTTTAATTTGTGTTGGTAGAAAACAATTTTCCTGTGATGCTCCACATGCTCGGGTGATTCTGGAGGAGGTCTGACCACCTCCACTTAATCTGACTAAGCGAAGGCAGACAGACCAGTCAGTCCCTGGGCTCTCACTTCTGGATGATTATGATCACTTTTAGTAAAGGCTGTGGGAGAGATTCACTGTCTGGTGTCCATGTGTGACAATAATCTTACATCTAGCATAAGAGCGCCAGGTTTCTTTGGCAAACTGGGTGCTCCTGGTGAGTGCTAGAAGTCAGAGTTGAGTCTCTGCTCATGCTGTCTTGAGAGCGTGTCTTCACAGAGCTGGATGCACGCCTCTACCCTGATGCCTCTGGAAATGAAAGACAACTCCAGGACAAAAAGACCTCTGAGAAAGAGGCACTTAAACATTCAAAATAAATACAGATACAGGGACCTATTCTCTTTTTTCTTTTTTTCTTTTTTTTTTTTTTGTGGTTGACAGCACTGCTGTTGTATTGGCTCACCCAATACAATGCTTGTTTGTGATGTGAAGAGACTGTAAAAATCTTTAGCTGAACATATGGTCTGCAAGGACAATCTTATTAGGCCCTATATAGAGCAGTGATTTTCAATTTCTTTTAGTTGCAGTCCTTAACAATTTTTCACTGCAGGTGCAAAATCCTGTACACTGAATTCAAATATACTGTGAAAAGGTTTGCTGCTCTTAGGTACACCGTGCAGCACCCTTAGAAGTATCTGTGGGTCACAGGATGAGATTATTGCTTTACAGTTGAGGAAAAACAGAGAAGTTGCACTAGCGTGCCATTCAGGACTCAACTGATGCGCTGTGTCAGCCTCTGGAGGAGCCTCCCTCTTTTCATTAACTGTAGAAGGGCTATGTGAAGACAGGTCTGCTCTGTCTGAAGCTACCCCTTGTGGGAGGAAAAAAAAGAAGACTAAATATAGAATTTACTATCCTAATCATTCACGCTAATCATGATCTGCACTTCACAGAAATTTAACACACACATGCACACCATCACACACACACCCCATCCCTTTCCTTTCCTGAAGAGGAACACCTTGCTCACGGATTATCTAAATGCAAATTTTTATTCATCTAATGAATAATATTGGGGGGGAGAGGAGGGTTATCCTACTTTTTTTTCTCATTTGTTTGTTTTCTCTTTCGTTTGGCCTTACTCAGATCAGACATAGGACACCGTAATCACTTGGATAAGATGTTCTCTTAACTAGTCATGTTTTACAACACATATTAAGCATAGATGAACTCTTCCTGAACTATGTATAGTTAAAGGTGACCTTGCTATTTTCTCAGTGCTCTGCAGTGTGACAGATTTGTCTCCATACAAAGTCAATATGGTAAGAGGCATAAAGAGAGGCTGAATGGAGATTCAGGGATGAGATTAGGTGGCTGCAGACTGAGGCTTGGGTGACATCTTGGGTTATTACTTTCCTACTTAGAAATACATATTTGACAATTACATGTGGGAATCTGGATGAGAATGCCATGCACCCCAGCTGAGGAAACTCTCTGAGCAAGGAGTGGAAGGGAAGAATGAATGGAGTGGTTCAAGAGGATTGAGCAAACCAGATAAAGAGCAAAAGTGTACATTTCAAAAGAATTGTCTAACATGGATAACATTCAGTTCAGAAATAGCTTTGTTGTTTATGCATGGAGTTTTATTTTTGCATGATTTGTATCTTAATGATGTATTGCATCATTTCAATGTCTTTTTGTAATATTGGAATATTCCTTTTCTTCATAAGATAATTAAATACAGTAGCTAATTAGTACCAAGTGAAATACTTTTTTTTTCCCCTCTAAACACTTGCACATTTATGCTATAGTCATACTAGTAACAACTGGTCTAATTTACTATTATTTGATTTAAAGAAGAAGATATCATCTCAGTCGTCATTAAGAGACAACTGCCCATAATGTTTAAAAAAACCTCTACTGTTATATTTCACATCGTTAGGTCACCAGCAGTACTATTGGTCTAATGTTGTTATTGTTACTAATGAAAAATCATTAAATAATATTACTTTTTTTAAAACGTAATGTTCTGGTTGACACTTCATATTTCAAACTGCACTTTTAAAAATGGCAAATTCCGTAAAGCAATTTTCTTCAATGACATTTTCTGAGCTCTGCAAAACAAAACCAAAGGAAAACTGGTTCCAGAACTGGTTTTCATTCCCAGTTTGAACAAAGACAAATTTCAAAACTTAATCAGAAAATAGAACCCCAAATTTCAATTGGCTCTATTAATGAATCTCTGCAGAGTTCTTTATTGTACAGCTAGTTTATATGATTTCTTCTGACTTTTTTCTCACAGAAGAGCTGCAATAAACTTATCACTTGTAAAATGTCCTGAGATCTGCACTGGAATTTGGTATGATAAGATATAAAATACAAGCCAACTTTTGGAATTTAATAACAACTGCAAACTTGGTACAAATTACGTTAAATATCTGAAAGTTTTATCACCCCTTCCCTTTCTGCTGAGGAAATTGAAGCAGCAGGGATCGCTAGGAGGATGGCAGAGCTGGGTACAGAAAGCAGGCATCATGACTTCCAGGTCTTTGTGTTTCTTGGTCTAGTGGTTAGAGTACAGGTAGTAAAACTAAATGGATCATGAGGAAGCTTTTATTTAAACACAATAGCTCAAGAAATGAATAGGAAACATATTCCAATTTAGAGAAGGTGCTTTAGAGTTAAATAGATTTGGGAGCAACGCACATGAAATCTTTCCTCTTCAAAAAGATTTGCATTCATGGTATCGAGCTTTTAAAACTCATGTCATAGTACTAATAACCCCTACTGGGATCCAAGGCTTTAGTGGTAAAAATAATAGCACTGTGTTCGACACAGTGCTATGAAACTATTTGTTAGATGGACAAGGGAAAAGAAAGAACTAAACCAAGCAGGTCAGACAAAGCAAATGCATCTTCCCATCTCCGCTTAGAATATACAAATGATTGAGTCACAAAAGCTCTGCTTCCAGACAATCTAACTCACAGTAACAAGCAGAACAATTAAAAAAACCCCAAACAGTTAAAATATTAATCTAGAGAGGAAAAGTGCCTTCCTTGCAGAATCTGGAAGAATGGGGCTCCAAGGGCCGAAGACGCCCCAGCCCAAGATATTAAATTTGACTCTGAGAATGTGATACAGTTTGTGGTAGCTGGAGGTCGCCAAAACATGTGCCTAAATATCATCGCTGACAGTGGTGTATTTAACTCGCTCTGTTCACTGTTCCCTTGAACTCACAGCAAGAATTGAAACAGCATCTTTATCTGCTATTTCCTTTTGGGTCCTGTTATCAAGACATTTACGCCCAAAGAGGCTTTTTCAAGCCCCATTTTTTTTCTTGATGTACACTTTTTTTTTCTTTTTTGGTCTTAATCCATTTTATAATGAGTTTGGGGCAGGTTTTATGAGTTCTGTGTTGAGCTGTCTCCTTTTTCAAGCTGCCAAAGCTACCACTAGGCATGATTTTAAAGTCTCAGTTCTAAAAATCATGTCCAAAGTTTACCTTTTGTTAATATTTCCACTGAAATCATAAGATAATTTTTACCTAGCTTTCCTTAGTGCCCCGCTGGAACATGCATGTCCATATATTTCTTTCCTGTGGAAATTCCTTTGGATTTCAGAAAGAATGATGCAAACAGGATTTTTCACACTTTTTGCAAAATGCTAGAAGTCTGCTTGCTTGGGTGTATGCACAGATTTTATTCTTACAGAACAGAGGTAGTCTTGCTTATTTATAGCAACCTATGTTTTCAAAAATAATTTAGACCTTGATCCAACAGACCTCTAAATCCACATGAACTTGTACCTAGCTGTACAGTGTTAGCTAATACATTTGTAAAGGTTCACAGTTTTTGTTTCTAACATATATTCAGGAAGAGTATATGTTAGGAAAATGTCTGCAAGTGTTCATGTATATTTTTACATCATTCCCAAAGTGCTGTGGCTTTAGTAAATACAGCTAAGAAAATAAACTTTGAGGGACTATATTCACACATTGACTATATTCACAATTTTTAGAATTTTCCTCTGCTTTAAATTATCTGCAGCTTAAAAAAATGTTTCTTAAAAGCTGGAGCAACGTATTTGAAAATGGTAGGCAACTGAAGAAGAAAAATGTTTCTGGAAGTAAAAAATCTCAAAAATTCCTATTCTTTCATGTTCCATTTGGGGATTTTTGTAAAAGCAGATTGATTAATCCTCCTGTCACATTTATGAGGCTGATATATTTTAATACATTCATTTTCCAGAGGGAGAAACTGAGGTTTAAATATAACAAAGCAAAGAGATCACAGTAAATGTACAACAGTCAAAAATAACAACTAGATACTTTGTCTCCCCACTCACTGTATAAAAGGTTCTTCTTCTGTGCACAAGAATGATCAAAGCTTTGGCTAATAGTCAGACAAGGTACACTAGAAGCAATTCATTATGTGAGCATGCTAACCCCAAGGGCGTATTTTCATCACAGTACAAAGATAATATTACTTTGCAGCCCCAAACACTGACAGCACATCACCAGAGAAATGCAAGAAATGCTGCTTTGGAAACAGCAGAAAGCTTGAGAAGTACATCTGTCCCAGTGAACTGACACCAGCAGAATCCTTACTAAACATATTCAATGCTGCATCGTATGATTACCTAATGTGTGCTTGCAAACCACTGTTGTGTATATGCATTTTTGCTTTTCTGTAGTATGACGTAAAATGCTGTTTTTCTTTAAAGATTATATGCAGCAGGTTTTAGATTCCTTTTTCATGTGGCTTTGAACTTTGTAGTGATGAATAGAGAAGGTATATATTTTCACTACAGTTTAAAGTCATGGCAGGAGTGCCCTTTTTTCTTCCCTCAGAAGTCCGAGGAGCATTATGTTAGATTTTCCTTCCTTTCCTCCTTGGACTGCAGCATTTCACAGATGTACTCTGAACCCTCACATTTTTACTGAAGTAATAGAGATGGTAAGTGTTTAGTGGTGGTGTCATTTCATTCACATCAATTCAATCTCGAAAGTAGTATGACTGAAGAAAGACAAACTTAATTTTAAACATTTTAACATGTTTAGTTATTCTTAACTTCTAGTAACTTCTCTTAGTTACTCATATTTCTTTCATTGTCAACGTGATACTAATTCTCTGCTCTTCCATATTAACATTTCAGGTGTAAGATGCTAGGATAATCTTTTAATACACTAGTTTTAAGTAGATGAAGCTAGAAACATTTTATATAAAATCTAGAGATATTTTTCTTGGTTGATTTATTTTTTGCTTTTTTTTTTTTTTGTTTTATTCCTTTCTGTTTACCTCAGAAGATCAAATTCTTTCTTCTCTTTTTTCCCCAGTTCCCTTTAAGAAAATCTTATTAATATTCATAAAAGAAACAATAACAAAATGCCACAGAAACCATATCAAATTCTGCTGAAGAAAACGTCATGCTAGGAATACAGTGAATAGTGATGACTTGATGTTTCAAAGTCCGTGCCAGACGACTGGTAGGGATGAGGATTGTGAGGAGTCCAGGAAAAGAGAGGCTACTGTTGCCAGGTAAATTTTCCCTTCAGAGTGGAAAGCTGTCATCCTGCCTCCATTAGGACTTCCCTTCCTTTCTGCCTAACAATGAGGAGCATTCAAACAATGCTTTTTAAAACTTTGAAGGTCCAATAAATGTAGGACATCTGCATATGTCCTGAAGACTCATATTCCCTGCTCTTCACCCCACCGTTACAAGAAAGGTTTAAATGGTACCCTGTCATCGGCGTGCAAGGCCGCTCAGAACCATCTTTTTCCTTTGCTCAATACTTCAGCATCGTTGCCTTCAGACCCAAACTGTTCTTAGCAACTGAACAGGAAAGCTCAGTCATGCAATGCATTTTCCTTCTGAGGGGTAGGCAATTGTCTTCTCATGCTTCTTTCAAAGCTGGATGATAAATAACCCTCCTTTTTGCATCATCCTACCTTCAGGAAGGAGAGCTCTTGGCCTTTTACATTGCAGATTTTAAGGGGGATGATTTCTAAGCCGTATTTTGCAAAGCTAGACCTAGCTGTGATCTGAACAAGAAGGGGTGGATGGAGATGGGGTGCTTTGCCCATGTCAGATAATGCAAAAGTCCACCAGCCATCCCAGGTGGGGTCTAACAGCTTCTATAGGTCCCTTCAGACTCTCCCCTACCAATTAAATCTGTACTGGTATCTTGATTCCTGTTAAATTCCAGTTTACATACTGATTTTTTAAAATCTTCCCCTTGGCCATTAAGCAGAACAAAACTCCTTTAGATTCAGCCTTTCAAAACATCAACTATTTTGTCCTCACAACTGAAACCTACTCACTCCCATTGGCAGCTGTTGGATGTTCAGTGCTAAACTGGGAAGAAAGCTAAAATTATTTTAGAAGCATAAATTTAGACTAAAAATCTTTACAATTTTTGAAAATTTTGGAAGACAGTAGAGAATGTTACTTGAAATCCTCCTGACACCTTTTTATACGTCATAGTGCTATAAAAAACTACCTAACAGAGGCACCATATTTCCTTCAATAATAGATGTTTATATACTTTAAATGAAGCAGTAGCATCAGTTGCAAATGTTGCACTTCACTCTCAAAACAGAAACTTTTGCCCCAGTGCTAAACACCCCTGCCTCGTGCTAGGACAGATTTGCTGTGCTGTGATGCTGGACCACTTTCTACCTCTCTATTCAAAACACCCAAAAGAGAGAGGCTTTTCCTCAATTAGCCTTCTTCTGTGGTAAGGGCTCTCCAACAGAAGAATGTAAACTTGTCTCCCCTCTCTCAGTAGCAGCAAAGTGGCGTTGTTCAACAGGATCTATTGGTTTAGGCATGGGGAGATGTATAGAAGTGCTCAGCTTGGGTCTAAAACATATTAAGAGGAGACATACATATCTGACATAGTCTCAAATGGGGAACCACTCTGAAGAATAGCTTTAAACAAGCTTTCTGAAAGAGGTCCCAGAGATATGCATGCTTACTGAGGTGGGACAGGCAAGGGTGGAGTACAGACCATGCTCTCACATAGAGCAAAGTGTGGTTGGAGTTGGAAATCAAGCTGATGCAAGAGAAAGTCAAACTCTTACTACCACCCCCTCTGGAGAATGGGCAGTCTAAAACATGGGCCATTTGGGTTTGGCTAGAGCCTGGTAAGGGGAAGGATGCCCCCATCCTGCAGGGAAGAGCAAGGTATTTGAGCTCAGAGTGGGGGTAGGTAAATGACAGCAGAGAGGCTGAGACATAAGCACGGTGAGACATAAGCACAGCTGTGATGAAGATTCCTTCATGTTGTGTCCATCAATGGTCATGGTCCGTTGGAGCCAGCTGGGACAGGCTGTGTCCGGCACGGGGCAGCCCCTGGTCTCTTCTCATAGAGGCCACCCCTGCAGTCCCCATGCTACCAAAATCTTGCCACCTACACCCAATAAAATGCCGTATAGCTTTAATGCTATAAACTCTTGTGAATGTCACCATGCCCCATGCTTGCAATCCACTTCAGCATTTTGCTACTGCAGAGAGTCTGTCTTCCAGTGGACTATGAGCTTGGTGGGGCAAAGACTCTTCTCTTGCTTTGTCCAGTGCCTCACCCAGTAAAGCCTTGACCCATCATTGAGGTCTCTGGCTGTTATTGGAGTAAAAATCAATAATGCACTTGTTTTACTGAAGCACACCTGCGCATCTTAAGCCTTTGCCTTTCCCACTTCCCACACAAACAGCATTTCCTGTTTTATGGTGAATTTTTTTTCCCAAGTGTCCTCTTGGACATGATGGAATAATTTAGCTCAAGTACTGCCTCTCCTCCCAAAATCTGTATATACATTCATCTTTGCTATGAAATCTGATCTTTTTCCCAGACTTGATTCAGTAGAAAAAGTAATCCTGCAAAAAGCCTGGATTGCTGAAATTGCCTCTGGTGTCCAGATTTCATTATATAAGGAATTCTAAACTCAAAAGAGCTGCAAACAACAACAAAACTTCTTAAAACTTAATTTCAAATGTACTTTTTCCTTGTCTTTTTTTTGAACCTCGTTAATAGTGAAATCAGTGCAAGCTTATCATTGTGTTGGTTTCTTTGCTTTCTATACTTGTCATCTGTAATTTCTGAAAGTTAATTTCCTCCCTCTGTCTTTCTGTATGATGACAGACAAGCAAATTTACCATCCTCTCAAGCTTTCCTTCTTTTTCACATGTACAAACAACTTCTTTTTATGTAAGGAGGATAGGGTGGGCATTCTCAGTAACCAATTACAAAATCACACATGCAGTTTGCAGTTCTTTTCTGTTTTATTTTGCTTTGAATTTTTTACATTTCTAAGTGCTAAAACTCAACCCAGATTTACATACTCAGAAACCTCCTGTGGCCATGCCTGCACAGTTTAAACAAGAGAGCCTGGCAAGCACCACAATTATCAGTAAATGTGTTTCCAGTCCTGTATATGTTCTGCAAGAGCCATGCATCCTGATAGCCCAAAAAGCACTTGGTAAGTAAGTATTTATGTATAGAGGAGGCCGATGCATTTCTCTCTCCTTCCCATATGAGAATGACTACTTAGTTCCTTGCTATGTTGCCCACTAACAACTGACTTGTGTCACCTTAGTCAAGGTTTGACGCATCTTGACTCGATGCCATCCTATCAACTTCTGTTATAGCAGAACATTTTAACACAATGTAGTCAAAATGAGGGCTTGAGTAACAAAGCTCTTCACAAATCTGGTCAGCATCACTGGAAGCTGAAGAGGTGGTAGGATTAGTAGACAATGGAATTGCTGAAAGTCCTCACACACATGACTTTCTGAGCTATTTTGGGCTCAGTGCTCTGTTATTTCATGTGTGCACATGGTGGCACGCGATGGAAATGAATAACATCACCTTGTCTTGCTTGCTTTATGTCTCAAAATGAGTTTTAAAGCCATTGACCCTCATGCTTCAATAAATAGTTGTTCTTTATTCCTAATGGAGTATTGACTACCCCCAGGATCTCTCCCCTCTTCCTTCCCCATCCCACCCCCACAAAATGTCTTTGACATTGGAAGATAAGAGCTTAACCAGACTTTGTGCAGCACTAGAAAAATTGCCATCAAGTATAAATAAATAAAATTTATGGATATCTGTTGAGGAACAATACCCCTTTCTGCAGGTATATTTCATTGTTTAACTAGTTCAAATACAAATGAATTTTTAATAACAAAAGCTAGATCTTTCATTAATTCATAATACCTAACCATGCTGTAGTAACTAAACACAGTAGTATAGAAGAGAATGAAGTAGCTGATTTGGAATGGAGCTATCATTGTATGCTATCAATGATGTTTTCTGAAGGCAAAATAATGATTTGTCGATATGATGCAAAACATTGCTACCAGACTAAGAAAAAAAAAATCCTGGGTAGCATGTGAGAAAAAAGTCTTGATAACTGTAGCTATTACCCCATTGAACTCAGAAGGTTGTGTCTGTTATGCAATGTGTAGGATTGAAATGTGTTTACATATATATTCTTTCTCTCACTGTGTTGCTGTTGAGTGGTAATTAAAAAGACAAAACAAAACCATCCAGTCATCTCTTCAACATCTTAGTCCAACTGTCCAAATTACCACTGGTACTTGAGCTTTCTGATCTTTGCCTCAGTTGCACAGTTGATTGGATATGGTTTCTTCCTCTTGTTCTGGTCATCTTGTTTTTATTTTTGCCAATTCAAAAACAGAGCACTTTGAAAGAGAATAGCCAGAATAGCTGAGAGGCCTACTGAATTCTGAAAAATTGACAACTGAAAAACCTTTGATCTCAATTTTTTTTCTGACAAATAATTTCTGCAGTCCTGCATAATTAGTAATTTAAGGTTCATTTTTGTTAAACTGTGGCTATCTTAGTTCAGCTGTGTTTACTGTGATCTGCACAAGGACTGGATATTTTACTGCAGTGAAAACAATGAATGAAGGAAGCTCATCAGAGCAATTTAAGCTGCCTGAACATTTGACTCCTTAGGTTCAATCATTTGCTACTGAAGGGATTTATTTAGTTAAGTTCTTCAGGCAGCCCAAGGATTTGACTGTTGGGATGTGTAGAATGTGATTTAAGCTAGCAATTGCCATTGCCCCATTAAAGAAAAGTAAATGATGAGTGGTCCTGCTTCAGGGTGTCCCTTAAAACACACACGCCTTTTCACTGATTTAGATTTTTTTTTTTTGTCAATAACAAAAGGATGGTGATCTACTTGAACATGTTCCTTTCTCTGTTTCTTCTTACTGAAGAATTAGATTGGGCAAATGCTGGCAATAGACATCTGCAGAGCCAAAGGAATCACATAAATCTTCTTGAGAAGGCTACTTGAGAATCAAAGCCACAAAACTGGAAGCAATGAAACCAGAAGAAAAACTTTCTTTTTTCAGTCTTTTATTCATCAAGTTTATCACCATTTTTGACCATAGGAAAGAACAAAAAATTTGTTTTCTCTGTAACACAACCCTGCTGTAACCTTTGCTGACTGGTTGCTTTTATTTGAGCAACTTTTAGTATGTTCAGAGTCCCCTGCAAGCAGGATTATACAATCATTTACTGGCTAATACCCATAGTAGATAGCTAGAACTAATATGATACTAGGCTAAGCACTAGTATGCCTACCACTCCTATGCAGGCAGTTCTTGAGTCTGCTGGCTGGGCAGCTGACAATCCAGTGGGAAACTGTTGGCCTATGCTATTTAAACAAGATCATGCTTATTCTTGCTGAGTTGCCTTCTGACTTTATGATGTTTTATCTTGAGGTCTGACACTTTCCATGTTGTTATTTTTTCTCTTGAGTCATTATCACTGTCTCAATTTCACTTCGGTCTTTACTTTTCTTACCTTGTATGGGATGCTCTTCTACAGCTCAACAAAAATTTATTTTTTCAAAGATTGCCAAGATCCTAGAGCCTGTGCTTCTCAGAATGGGGCTAATGCTCAGGGATAGATGAGCCCCTGTACTGTAGATCGTGCAACAGTCATTTGTTCTGGAACTTTATAGGTGTTTTGGAGCCTGGTAATTAATATTTACTGGATAATTGGGTTTTAACCCTGCTTCTAGTGGTTTACTAAGAGTTTGTCACACTTTGAATCCTTTTGCTGAAATGCTGAAACTCCCTACTTGTGCCAAGACAGTTTATGGCAAGGATTACATCAGGAAGAAATGACAGTAAGGAACAGAAAATATTTGAAGGAAGAGCCTGTGCTCTTGTGCTAGTATTTACTCTTCTTTGTCCCTTGTTTTACAAAGGCGTTACAAATATTACAAATAACTGAGAAGGGGCTTTCAAACCATCTTGCATGGTCTGCTAGGCCTCACGGATTTGATGCCAGTATGCTTATTGGACTATAATCTACTCGTTTGTGCTGTTGCACCTTGCTGTTGGCTTCCTTTATTTGATTCTCTGGGTTGTCCATATATCTAGCTTATCTAGACACCACTGCACTGAAGTGGTTGATGGCTCCATCAAGGCCAAAGACCTCCTCGTCTAAATATGGCACTGCTGCACAGTTGCCTTCAGCTTCATCACTGTTGCTCTTCCAAATCTGGAACTACGAAGCGCACACAGTAGCTCACTGCAGGTTAGATTGCCTTGCCTTCGCTCTGTATGGCTTTCTCATAGCTGGGCTCAGTCTTGCTTGCCAGTGCGTAGTGGGCTCACACACTAAGCCCTTTTGTTATGGAATAATGCTTCATCCCCAAAGGTACGGACAGAGTGATACCATATTCCGTAGTAATTCTATGAAAAAACTGGGTTTGTGCTTTCTTTAGATTAGTTGCCAAGGCATCTGACACTTTCTCTAGTATTCTCAAGGAATATCTGGTACTCCCTATAATAACCTAGACATCAGTAGGGAATAATGAATAGCATGATCTCTCACATATAAAGAATTGAGTGCCTTCAGAAAATCTAGTGTATGTCTCTGACTTTCTGCAAAATGCCACTAGGTGTCCTCTCATAGTAACTTTATTCCTGTAAAATGTATCTAATTGTATTCAGGGATGGGAAAATCCGATAAAATGAAAAAGCCTTGTAAATGCATACCCCAGAACTGATTTTTGGCTTGACCTCTGTAAGGTTTTTGAAGCTCAGTTTCATTTCTGAAACACAGGAAATATTGGGGTGTTGTCAGCTCGTATTTCTGTGCAGTAATCTGATTTCCAGATCGTACTGTTTTGGATAAAGATCAAAATAATTTGGGGAAATAATAAAATAAATGCTATAGCAGAAAACTGCTACCATGTGTCTGTCACCTGGAAATTTACAGATTTACATATCAGCCCATCAGAGGTCCAATTCCACCTTTGGACCTCTATTAAAAAGTTGAAAGATTACAATATAAACATTGTAAGGTCTATTGTTAAAAAAGCAGGATTAAGGCTGTGACAAGGACCCTAACTCTGGCTGGCATCAATCACTTCATGTGAAGTGGCTTGACAATTTGTGATATAAGGCACTCAGACACACACAGAGCGTTACTTGTTTAGGCATAATTTGACCTGAAAACATGAGGTATTTCATGAATTCTTCACAGCACTATGACGTTTCACTGCTGGTTATTCAGTATTCAGTGCTGACACTGAATCGGTGAAAAACAGCTGCTAATTTCAAATCATAGAACCATAGAATCATTTAGGTTGGAAAAAACCCTTAAGGTCATCGAGTCCAACCGTTAACCTAGCACTGCCAAGTCCACCACTAAACCATGACCCTAAGCACCACGTCTACACGTCTTTTAAGTACCTCCAGGGATGGCGACTCAACCCCTTCCCTGGGCAGCCTGTTCCAATGCTTGACAACCCTTTCGGTGAAGAAATTTTTCCTAATATCTGATCTAAACCTCCTCTGGCGCAACTTGAGGCCATTTCCTCTTGTCCTATCACTTGTTACTTGGGAGAAGAGACCAACACCCACCTAGCTACAACCTCCAGATGCGGTTTATATTTTTCTCTTTGTGCACAGAATTAAGGAGAAGCTGCGAAGAGATAAATATTACTATCTTTTGTGTGAGGCTAGCTTGGCCGTGATATTGAAAATTATTCATTAAAGGTTATGAGGCATTAACAAGAGTTTAAAAAGTGTCCTAGTTGTTCCCTATTTGACCCCTTTCTGCAGGGAATTGAAATTTCCCAGTGCTCTGGACCACTGACACCACGAGGGTAATTAAGCAATTTCCCCTAAGGTTTCAAGTTTTAACATCTTTCAGTATTGAAATAGAGAAGAAAAACATTTTTTATCACTCTCACATTCTATAGAAATCTACAGAGAGCTACACAATGGGCCTTGCCTGACATGCTGATTTTCTTTTTAAACCATCTGTTAAATCATCCTGGAGGAATACATCATGGTACGTTAGCCTGACCTTCTCAAATTTCTGATTTCCTTAACCTTTAAACTTCTGTGCACTGCAGTTCTTGCTCTTGTAGGATTCTTTTTAAAAATCAGCATTTGTCTTTTTTCTTATTTGCACTCAACAACTTGCCATCTTCTCTATCTCCTCAGGTATTATGACCACATGAGGAAGTTGTAAGTGAGTTAGATTACTGTTATTTAAGAAATCAACCTGTCCAAAGTCTCTTGGCAGCTTTCCATTGCATAGCTATGATTTTCCTTCATCATAAACACCAGGTTTGAATTAAATTCAATCAGGCTGACAGGTGACAAGATCTGTTAATATCATCTTCTTACTTTTAAACAATTGCAGGCTTAATTTTTAACTTTCTTCTCAGAGTCCCTAATCTTCACCTATACCTTGGGTGAAGGCTAATAAATTATCAGGAAAAAAGTGAAACTGCAAAATGTGGATTCCATGTATTAAGAAAATAAAAGCAACATTACTTAAATTAAATAATTCCCTCCCTCCTCCAAGCAAAAAAAAATTAAAAAAAAGGTGAAATATATATCAGTAGCAAAATGATTTTTTAAAACTTGTTTGTAATATGTGTCAATTAATCTTCTGTTTGGAGTTTGACTCATTCATTACATTTCAAATATCTATTACTCCATTAATCAGAATTTTAGGACTTGTCTAAAAGATGATTCAAAAACCACATCTTCCATTACGTTTCAGTTTGCTTCACTCACTTGGTATATATTATAGAATCATAGAATCATCTAGTTTGGAAAAGACCTTTAGGATCAAGTCCAACTGTAAAGGTGGGGTGGGGTACAGTGATGGGTATTGGGCGGGGTATAGTGATGGGCGTGTGAACTTTGAAGATTAGATGACATATCCTGGCTCAGCGCGGGTAGGAAAGAGGGGCTGTGCATCTGTGCAACTGCTGTCACATCAGCAGAACTGGAGCATAGCCACAACCCAGAGAGTGTTTGTGTGAGGACAAGCTGTCTGAAGTCCCCACAGCCTTGAAAGAAGACCAGTCTGGAAGCTCTCTGCAGGCAACTCTGTGAGTGTGCTTCCAGCCTCCTGCATGGACAGCAGTAAGGCAGAAATTCAGGTGAACAAGTCCTGAGTCAAGTTTTATTCGCTTCATTTTGCTTCACTTGTGCCATCATCCAGCAACACGGATCAAGACTCTGACCTAATAAAAATGGTATTCACAGCACTGTAGAAACCGATGGGATAATAGTTTTGTGTAATGTGTGTGCACGCTGGCCATGTTGTAACTGTGGGTCTTTGTGGTGGTGTGCTCCCCCCTGCCCTGCGTAAGCAATGACCACCAGTGGGGGTTGTTGTGGCTGCACCCAGGTTGGACTTTGGGGACCGGTCCACCCCAGGCTGGTCTTTGGGGACGGGTGGCAACACAGTAGCCAAGGGCTGCCTGGAGCAGTGAGTCCAATGACTCGCTGATATGCAAATATGACTGTAAGTCAATCACCTTACTCTATAAACAGTGGACAGCCCAGGGCCCCTCGAGCTCTCCTGCAGGGCAGCGGGCCGCACGGAGGGATCTCCTCTTGAGTAGGGACACCTCTCAAGGTTACTCCTCGAGGTTGAGAGATTCCTTGCCACAACAGATCCTCGGTAGGTGACTAATAGCATGCTAAACTTTGAAATCTTAGCTAAGTGATATAAAGGATTGAGTGCGCATATATAATCCTTTAGACATAAACCGTTGACCAAGTCTGGGACTAGGATTGGATCCAGCCGCACCTAGACCCTTCTCTGAGAAGGAGTTTAGAAAGCAAGGGGGTCCTTTCTGAACCTCATGACTCAACGGGAGGGTCTCCCTGACAGTTTTGTCTGACCTTCTCCTCTATGCAGTAAATAATCAAGTGTACCTTGCCATCGAATCTTGTTCCATTGCTTTTGCATTTACCAGTGAACTTTGTTAACCCACACTTTAACTCACTGTTTTCTATCAATAAAGTGTATTGTTGCTTCTCTCTTACGAGTGAAGTGCAGTCTCACTCCTTCTGCAACAGTCTTATAAAAGTTGCAGAAGATATATCCTTTCCAAATCCAGAGTACCAACCATATTGGAGAAAAGATAGGAGGGCAAGCTGACTTGCTAAGTCAGAAATATCAGAACCGTGTACTGGAAGCCATAGAGATAGCACGTGTTCATTTAACATTTGGTTGCTAAATAAGCATTATGTAAAAGAAATTTCAATCCAGTCCCTCAGATCAATGAAGCTTGGCAGCCATAAGTAGGAGTGAGTGGCTGGTTAAAATTGTTTTAATAAAGGCATGATTTTCTGGCATCATCACACAGGGCTTAGAATAAACTTAATAGTTACTGGTTTTGGGGTTTTTTTTTAATTATTATTCCCATAGGCCTCCACCCACAGTTAGGTTTTTCACGACAGCTAAACTATCTCTGTGCTGCTCTGCAGTCTGTTTTATACATGTGCTCTTGGAGCAGGTGATCCTGCTAGCTGTGGTTCAGAATCTTCATCTGAATAAGCAGTATATTATCAAAATGTAAGAGTAAGATAAGTGTAGAATTATATATTACCTAAAGTCATCTCCTCTCAGAAATTCCTTTCCTGTATTGCAGTGGTAATAGGGCAACTTCAACCTCTAAACAACATAAATATCACAGGTCAAGCTGCAACTTTTTAAAGCTACAAGTAGAAATTTGGGGGGGGGGACACGACAACAAGGTTAATTAATTTTTTATGCTTTCTGTTATATTTCTGGATGCTTAATGGAAAGCTTAATGGAAAATGATTGCTTTGCTCGGAGTACCTCAAAAAGATTGAACTGCTCTCATTGGCAAGAATTCAGAGAAACACTGGCTCTTGGAAGTAGCCAAAGAAAGCTTATCTTTTAATAAAATGAAAACAAAACAACAAAAAAATTCATGCTCAAGAGTGAGTTTTGAGAACCTGTAGCATGAGTTTCCCAGTGTATCAAAGTACTTGCAGTTCTCTTCAGAGGAAACTGCAGATGTTTTTACTCCGTACTGTTCTCATGCTGTTCTTCCTTGTCCATCTTATCCTAAAAAAGCATGTAACACTTGTTTTCTACACACTCCCACAAGACTTCAGACAGATTATTATTGCTTCTCGAGCTGATCAGCATCTGGATAGTGCATGTGGAACAATCCTATCTGAGACCTTGACATACTCTGTTGGGGTTCTTTAGTGAGAAATACAATCTTAAAATAAGGCAATGCTGCTACAGATGCTGTAGTTTTCTAAGCAAGCAATAAACTTTGTGATTTATATCAATCATGACTAGAAAATTGAGTTTGAAATAAATATTTCAGGCATGGCCTTTTAAGTAGTTGGTAAAAAGATTCTCCGCAGCTAGCTAGGAAAGCTCAGTAGGGAACCTAAAGAGCCCATGCTGGATGGTGTGTACATGAGGGACTGCACGTGTGCATTGCGCTTAGCATCTCCTGGATGCTCCTGCAGGAGATGGTCTTGCTTCAGTAACTCTATGATTATGACAGCAGCACCAGTCTTTGTAAATTGTGTTTTTATACTGCAAACGTCTTGCCAGCTGCCTTTCTTCCTTCTCCTTCTATTACGCCAGTAAAAGGGAATTGGCAGAGCTACATCGATTCACATCAGGTAAGGTTCTGGCCTAAAAAGGGAATGGACTCCCTGCCACACGTGGAGACACTTCAGGAGCAGTGGCTGGACCTGCCCCTACCTCTGAGTTACTCTCCATGTTCTGTTTTACTCAAGAGACTTTGAAGAAAATAATTTTGACGTGAGAGAGGAAGGTGGCATTAAAACTTGCCTTGATGGAAGCACAAGGTAAAGACTGACCCAGAATTCTCTTAAAGGGAATTTTCGAAATGGTACTCATTGCATACGTTTGATACTGTTAAATGAGTCCTTTTAACTAAAAGAGAGGCCACAAAATTAAGCATCAAATGCCCTTAGGAAAATAATTTCTTAAAAAAGTTATGAAATATTCCTTGTGAACGCCAACATAATGATCACTTTGATAAAGCTTACCTTCTCAAGCAAGTATAAAACCAGAAATACTATCACAATATAATGTCTTTTTTCCATTTGCTTAGAGAAAGAGTGAAGGGTGTTTCACGCAGGCTGTGAAATTTGAGAGTTGTGTGGCCTCTTTCTTGCCCAGAAGGTTGTGCCATGAACACGGTGAAGAGCTAGAACACTATGAGCTGTGCGTATTTAATGAACAGAAAGAGTTTTACAACGCAATCTAATCCTTGCCTACCTGAATCTTCTCACATGCTTTCTCACAGATATTCTTTGACTAGATCTTGATCCTGGTTAAGAGAGCCTTTGCTAACAGTGTGCCTCAGGAGAATGAAGAGATGTTTTGTTTTGGGCCGCTGGGTATGATGTGAACCCCAGATTTCCCCATCTACTAAATAGCAGGCAGTGAACCTCTCTATAAGGTAGTTGTTAAACCTGCAAAGCGTGCAACATTTTAAGCTCTTTCCTAATGTGAGTAGTGTAAGCTTAGGTGGCAACAGGATCTAATGCAAGACCGTATCATTTTACCTGTAAGCACGATCTCAAGTGGGGAAACTAGAACATATGTTTGCCCAGATAAAACAAACCATTTTTCTGTCTGTGGGTCAAAAGCCAAAGTGGTTATTCTCATGTCTGTGGTAAACCAGGGATGGTAGTCAGCACTGCAGCTACAGCCAGGAGTTGGAGAAGTCTTTGTCTGAACTGAGGACTTGCCTTCATACCCTCACGTAGCTGAACTTGGGAAGAAGAGAAGTAGCTTACATTTGTCGCCCTGATAATGCTCTTGTTAAAGTTGAGGCCTCCTCTGTTTAGCTCTGGTCTCAGGTAGGGGAAGCAGGACAAACTCAGATGTAACAAACAGGATTCACATAGATATTAATGAGTAATGTTAGTACTTCCTTGGTTGGTGTAAAGGGCATCAGATCTTCCTGACAAACTACGGATGAAGACCCCAATTTCTACTGTTTTTGAGATCCATGTCCATAACACCTAACTCAATCTGTGAAGTACTCATATCTGAGAGCATACACACTATATTCCAGAATAATCCAACTACATTTCTTCAAGCTTTCAATAAAATAAAAGTATTTTTCTCTATTGAAATGAGGCATGAAAAAGGCAAGCTTAAAAGAAGTTGTTGAAGAAGGTTGAGTGGGGGATAAAATAAATTTCAGCAGTCAGACAACTTTAGCAATTTCTATTAGAAAAATAAACAGTAATATTAAAAAGGCTGCTGAAACTTTACCCTTAGATTCCCTTAGATTTCTGATATGTTGATAGCCCTAAGGATCTGGATTCTTTTTTTCCAGTTTGTAGATCTTCTGGGTTCTTGTACTGCTTCTTCAGACTAAGCTGCTTTGCTCGTATTTAAAAGAAACAAACAAACAAACAAAACCAACCAACCAAACAAAATCCCATATCTGTGTTTATTATTTCTGAAGTTGTTGAAAAGATTTTTGTGGCTAATAGTAATTCCATGGTCAGAATAACAGCTAACCTCAAAATATGTAATAGCATTTTTCAAGAGCTGGTCACAAATGTTCTACCCAGCCTTTTAAGACTCAGGATGAGTACTAAACTGATTTTGGGTGTTCAACCAAGTGTGGGCACCATACAGAATTACTGCCAGTGATGTTTATTTTAACAGCAATGAAGTTCTTTAGTGCTTCATCTATTAAAAAACATCAGCGTCATAGAGTGGCTTTTAAAGTAATCAGCTGTTGTGGGATTTTTTTTTGCTGGTAAAACTAAGATATACCACAGATAAACTGCAACTAGGCCAGTTACTTGACTATAAATTAATTTCTTAAGAAATTGTATGCGATTCATTTTCTTATGTAAATGAGCAGATTAAGCACTTCACTCTTGCATTTAGATGAAACTATACCCCTGCTAGAATAGGATTCTTGCACTAATGGCCTGTGAATGACCTGAGGTTTGGTTTTAGGTATTTAAGTTTTTATTCTGTTTAAGTGCTTCCTTGGTTTTGTGCTCCTAAGGCTTTGTTGACATTCTCTTGAGGTCTCTAAATTTTAATAATGTAAAGGTGTGTAAATCAAGCTCGAGGAAAAATGAGTTTCTTGGGGTTTGGCTTTTTTTCAAGGAGACAGTATGTACTGTTACACCTGCAAAAGAGGTACACTTCATTTTGAATCCATAGGCTGTTTGAAACAAAACTTTTTATACCTAAACCATACTCCTGAATTTGCCATATGAAGGGGGAAAGAACCACAAGTCCTCACCAGGTGATGTTTGTGCTTTGGCCTGTGTTGAAATGAGACACTGGGTAAAGACTAAGTCAACAGGTTACAGTAAGGCATCATTGCGTCTGGTACAGATCTGCAATTGCAACAGAAAGATTATTGACTGACTTTGCAGGAATTAAACTGCTCAACCTTCCCTAATTTCTGTGAAGCAATTGTAAAGTTCCTTAGTTCATCATCCATAAAAGATGGGGGGGTTTGTACTGAGGCTAATCTGTCCCAAAGATACTCGGTTATGCGTTTCAAACATTCAACTCTTTCATCCTGATCATCTGCCGCTTGGTAATCCATTAGATGTAGAGTTAGGGCACATTGTCAAAGGAAGTGAGAGAAGTGCGGTTCTGATTCTTCCTATACTAGCTTCATGGACCCCTCATCAGGCAACTTCCCTTAAGCAGTTTTGCATCAAATCATTTAATGGTAGTTTGATGTAAAATTTAACTTTCCTACTTTTATGTCTTCCTTATACTGCTTTAGATAGAAGTTCAGGTGTATGCAATCTCTAGCAAAGTCGGTTTCAAACTCATGCCTCATCCTTGTAATATGCACCAAAACCCAGGCTTGCAACAGCTCTTTCTCCAGCTCAGTCACTGCAATTAATGACAGAATTAAGAGGGTTACTCAAGAAAGAACAATGAAGGCTAATCTCTCTCATTTTTCCCTGAGGGCAGAGTACCCTGGAGAGTTCACATTTTTTACTCCTTTTAAGCATTTGTGAGGTACTACTTTAACTAGCTAAAAGGCATTTTTTTTTCAGCCAAGCCTCTAGATTTCCCCCAGCCCTTGACACATTTGAGAGCTGCATTACTACCTTCAGTTCATTGGTTCAAAGGGTAGCCTTCTCAGGTTGGCACTGTTTTAACGATTCTTTCTTGTTTCTTCATCTCCTTAACCAAATTATCCTCTCAACTTTTTTCTAGAGATTTCTGGGAGGCTGTCACGAACTGTCTCTGACACGCTACCTGTTTAATGTCCTAATTGGCTCGTAGTTGGGAACTGTTCTTCAAGCCTGCCTGCTTTTTCAAAACTTCACAAAGGAATTTCTATAGGTTCGTAGATTTGAATGCACTTTGTCTCCCACGCAATGTCTCTTTAAAGAGTTTCTGCAAGAACTGATGCCTATCAAGCTCTCTATTCAATGTCCTGAAAGATAATGCTAGCAATAGCTCTCTCTCATTCTGTGCTTCCCAGAAACTTTCCTTCTGGTTATTTTTTGGACTGCAAGATTATGGTCTTTGAACAAAGCCACCCCTGATTGCCTATTCTATTAATTCACATCTTTGTCTACTTGTTCCCCATTTTGGTGCCAAGTAGTTGCCTTCAGCTGGCAGTTCAGGTATGGCTTTTTCAGTTTAGACAGAGGCCTGGCCAGTCTGTCAAGGCAGATGTTTATGTTAAAGGATATGCCTGAGATGTAGGCAACCAAAACCCTGTTTACTCAGAATTATCCCAGCAACCATCAGTCACTCTCTGCAAATAGCTGGGACTTCCTTGGGTAAGAACCACTTCCTGTGGTTTCTCTCCTTGCAGGTTCCCTCCTGCTACATTTCCAATGAATGAATCCGAAGCGCCTTTGCTGGAATCATAGAATCATTTAGGTTGGAAAAGACTCTTAAGATCATTGAGTCCAACCGTAAAAGACGTTGTAGGTTGTTTTTCCTTGTAAAGAAAAAAATTAAATTGAAGCCAGAGCTTCCCCTCTCCTGTTGAGTGCTCCAATCCATTGAGATAGCATCTACTTATTTGTGAAGGCAGCAGCCTTTCTTACATCTATACAAATGATGAAGTCAATGTGCTCTACATCCTACCCCTTTGTGTGGGATGAATTCCCTGAACACCTCTATCTGACCCCACACATACAACCCTACTCCAACTCTGCAGGTGTAGTGTGGAGAGCAGTTGACATAGATCTTGTGTCCTGGGCAATTTGGGCTTCTACGGTCCACATTGGTCTTAGAGCCCCATGCCCAGGTGTCACCTTAAGAGTAGTGGGACGTGTACTGTAAGGACAGTAGCCAGAATTAGGTGAAAATGTGAAGGCTTTGGAGACTTCACCTAGTCTTAGGCTTTAACTACTAGTGCCCGGGTGTGCAGACAGACATGGGCAGGGAGCTCTCATGTGGACATGGCAGGCACCCGTAGCCTTTAAGCTTCTCAAGAAAGGAGCTAGAGGCTGGAGAACTGCAACTGTGGGTGTAGTACCTAATCCCTTTGTGTGTGGAGTTCTGCTGACAGCTCTGATACTGATTCAGTCATCAGTGGGCATCTTACCCAACCTCTCTGGGGCTGGCTTTTTTTCAGCGTTAATGAATTGAAGACAGTAATTAGATAAACACAACCTTGTAAAATTAATTAATGCTTATACATACTGTAAGTGTTATAAGAGGATATAAAAGCACCACATCTTGCTGATTCTCATATTGGGTTGAAAAGATCTTTCTGAGGGTGTATCTTCTATAGCTGAAGTGAGAAAATTAATATTCGTGGCAAAGGTAGGTATTCGTGGCTGAGTAGGTACGCTGCATGTCTGGGTTTGTCCTGGTTTTGGTTGGGATAGAGTCAATTTTCTTCCTAGTGCTTATACGACAAATTGTGTAATTAACTTAACATGCCGATTTTATAACTGTTTCTGTGTACAACCTTCTTCCCGATCATTTTAAACACAAGAGGTAAATTCTGCTTTAAGCCGAAGAGAGAAGGATGTGTAGTAACCTTGGAGGACACCCGAGGGACCACTTGCCCTGCCCCTTCGTCATGGATTTAGGAAGCTTTCGGTTCCCCCCCCCCTTCGCCGGCCGTCTCCTTTCACCTCCCGGACGCGTGCAGGGGCTGCAGCCCAGCCTCCTTCCC
>NW_008824864.1:2127062-2159434 GCF_000699105.1 Pygoscelis adeliae | reverse complement strand
CACCCACCCACCCACATGGCACCACAAAGATTTAACCCAAATTTTGTTACAGGATCCTGTGAGGATATCCTCGGTTTTCTAGAAACTAGAGACACGTGACCTTGTCTTGTCTTATACAGTCCTTTACAGTAATGTTGTTACTCAGAACAATTTGCTTTTACGCGTTTGCCTCGGAGCCTTTTAAGGGCATAACTAGAGAGACAAATAACTAATGACAGACCATTAGCTTGCATTGGGAAGCAGTAAAACTAAATGGGAGTTGCTTCACCCAGAAATATTGCACTATACATTCAATCAAAAGACTAGTTTTGCATCTTCGTTTAGACTGAGATTTTGCTCTCTGTGAAGGTCATTATTAGGCTAGAAAAATGTACATGAAAATCCATATCTGCTCTAATCCTGGTTCACTTGAATTTGTATTAAGTAAGTGTAAAATTGGACTATTAGCTGATCCCAAAGGTGTAACAAAATGCATGGCCTTTCAGAAGCTTTTAATACCAAAGCTCACATTGCTTGGGCACGTTACTTTAGAGTGTAACTTTCTGCATGTGCTGGTGTTCTGGGAACCTTCAACTCCACTTGATAAGAAGCTGATGGCAGTTCAGAGATCTGCTACTGGAGTTCGTTTTCATTTTCATCTACTGTATCAAAAGCATCATCATTTCCTGCTTACCTGTAATGTTCTTGAATAGGAAGGTGCAAGTTCTGTTCATTACTGTATAATGTACTCCTCTTTAAAGTAACTACATAGTTTAAAAATTACACTGATAGTTGTTTTAGAGAAGTTGTAAAATCCCTGTTATAGTGCTTTAATCTCCGGATCTATTGTGTTCTATCCTCTGATAAACTATAGTTTTGTAGAAACAAGTTTTTAAAACATTTCCTCTGTGTTCTGGGGTGTTTGTCTAAGTTAAAGTCACCATAAACTTCAATACATAGGTGATGAGAATAGAAGACTGGGAGGGAGATGCACTCACTCAAAGGTATCTGAGTTAAATATGAGGTAATAGCAGATTTAGGCCATCCTTTTACTATATTTAGAGGATGTTTGAGGATGCATCTGATACTGTAACAAAGCTGCAAATTCCTCAGTTCTGCCAATTTGGGTTTCAGTTCTAATCCCTATTAAGACTTAGATCTTTAGATCTGTTTAGATTAGTGGTGGGGAAATGTAGTTTTAAAACATCTTGAAGACCATGTAAGAAAAGCCTGAGTAAATAAAAGCTGTAGCATGACACCTGGGCAAAAAAAAGAAGAATCTAGAGAGAGACTGACAGGGAATGGCCTGTTAACAAAAGCACAAAATTTGCAGCTCTGTTATGGAGGCAGCTTTGACTGATAAACTTCCCGTGCTTTCCCCAAAATCAATTCAGATCTGACAGACCTGGATCTCGGGGGAGGGGGGGAGACTGGGGAGGTGTGGGGATGCTGGCATGGAGAACATGGGTAATGACTGAGCAGAACGATTGTGGCAGGGAATACAGGTAATATGACCAAAGGCACAGAGACTGCCATTTGGTCTGCATGGCACGGTAGAGGAACACGAATGAGTGGCCGATGTCTTCATAAATCTCTCAGATACCGCTGATTTCAAGTCCGGTGGCAGAGTGTAGACCCTTGCTCAAAGGGGACAGTCTGCAGCATTAGACTATCACTGTAACAAAAACTTTTCTTTTTTTTTTTTTCCTTACATTCCATGTAGGAAGCTCCTAATTCTGATCAATTTGCCAGGGTTTTTTTCCCAATGATAAGTAATTTTGATCTATACAAGGGACAGATCATGTAAATGAGGGCATAGGGAAGGAGATATTACAGATCCGAGTCATTCATAGAAGCTGAAGGGCAGTGGAGAGTAACTCAGTGGGGTTGGGGAAACTCTATTGATGAGTGCTCAACTCATCTGGGGACTGTTGCTTATCTTATTATATTGTTTGGTTTTGCTGTGTTTGTAGGAAAATGTTGAGGATAATTGCTGCAGGGGATAATGTTAGCATTGCTCTGTAGCTGCATTATTATCCCATTATTTAAAAATATAGCATTCTTGTTCCCTAAGGGTCCTGGGTCCACAGAGGAGGCTTAAGAAATGAAAGTTTGAATATTGCAATGCTGTCCAGTGAGATTAACATTATCTAAGTTATTAGCGGTAGGTCATGGAAAGAGTTAGGCATCTCCAGACATACCTAGAAATAAGTATCATCGGAGGCACATTCACTTCACTGGCACAACAAGCTATTACACAAAGGCAGTGCTTGTCTGGGAGGTGTTCACCTGTATTAAGGTGAAGCTGTGCTGGAGCTAACCAAAACTTGCCTCTCTGCAAGGCAAAGGCTTTTTTAGTTTGCCATAAATGTGGGCTCCTGCCAAAGGGTCAGCCTTCCTACCTCACCTCTGGCTATGCATTCCTGATCTCTCGCTTGTGCTGGTACTACCACTTCTGGCCAAATGCAAATGTGCTCTTGTTCTTGCTGTTGGCCTGGTTTTCAGTTGGATGAGTTCCAGGCTCTGGCTCAATGCATGACTTAAAATGCACCGAGGAGTCAGCAGAGACGTGCAGCTGGGGCAAAAGCAGGCTGGTCCTCATCGCGCTTGGTGGGAGTCCCATTTGAACCAGATTAAAAAGATGATGGACGTGCAGCCTAACGAGCTTGCTGAGTGCTGTGTTAACACTTCTGCATGGCTTCCAGATTGGGTTTGGCTTATATCTGCCCAGTTTGGAGAGTGAGGAGAGGTACTTGTCTGTCTCCAGTCACCTGTGTAGACATATTCTTCAAGGGCCTGATGAACCGAGTGAAAGAGGAAACTTGAAGGACAAAAAGTTGTTTTAAATACCTGTATTCTTGAAGGAGGTGGGACCTTACTCTGGCATGCTAAAAACTTAGCTCCCTCTGCTCAGGATGTAGAGCTCTGAATTCAGGTTTTGGGATCGATTCTGCCACTGACCTGATTTATACCCTTACCACCACTCCTCTTGCTTCTAAGTCTGCCTATCCTGTATTTAAATTGCAGACTACTTCAGCTACAGTCTCTCTTTCTTGCTCTGTGTTTGCACATGGCCTGTGCCAATAAAGCCCAGGTTTGTGGCGTGAGTTCTTTGTTGCTATGATGATATCGACAACAGTAATTTCTCAGCACGGGATGGTCAGAGCCATAGGGAGCAGTCATGGGGCATTTCCCTAGTTTGCTCTCTCTTGTGAGGTCTCCTGGACTTCTGTGAATCAGTCCCCGTGGACTGCTGTGTAGTGCCACCATGGCACTTGTAGCACCTCAGCCCTCTATACGCAGCCATGTCTGGCAAAAGTTCATTTTCATTTGTTATCACAGCAAAGAGTATACTACAGTGGATGCTTTGTCTTTTATTATATTTTTTCCATTCAATTTTTGAATGGTAAACCTATAACTCATGGGTTTTTAACACCGTCTGAGGTAGATGTTTTGTCTGGTGTGGTGGGGGTTTTTTTTGGTTTTTTTTTGTTTTGTTTTGTTTTGTTTTTTGTTTTTTAAATTCTCATCTAAATAGTGCTTTCAGGCTTCCTTTAGAAAATGTAGTTGTCTGGGTGATATACAGTGTTAAAATTACAGCTAATTAGGTCTTTACGTAGTGAAGTAGTCAATAGTAGGATCTTGTGTGTAGGCATATAATTAATGTTCTATTGGTAATTATTGGAAACTGGAAATCCCCTATCACTCAAATCTCTGGCTCCATTCATTTTTGTTAAAGCATGAGGCATATTGAAGGTTTGGCAAAAATACCTGTAATTTGACTATAACTGTGTCCAGTCCTAAGCTTGTATTAGCTGTCTTTTGCAAGAGTTGTTTGTACATGTGTTTCTCTGTGTGTGTACCTATGCTTAGGCAGTTTCAAGTGACTGGAAATTGCATGGGGCTCTGTTCTTCCACCCATGCTCACAGAAAAAGATACCTTATGCCAAAAAAATACACTACTGTGTTTAACCCCAGTGTTTTCTCCTTGCTGAAAGTAATTGTGGAGCAGCTGTGCCCCTAAGAGATGCATATTATAGCTTTTCCTCATACTTAATTTCATTTTTAACGTGTTATGCCAGTATCCATCACTTATATCTGCTTTGAGAAGCAGTAAGTTGTCCTGTGGGGTTAACAGAACAAATACAAAACTTAATGACCAGTTAATACATACAGGAATGGCAGGACTAGTCACAAACCTGGATGCTTTCAATTTAATTTCTAAAGCTGTCTTTCAGCCTTGCCTTATCCAAGCCCAGATCCACGTTTTATTCTGTCCAAAGGTGAGAGCCAATTTTACCATGGGGTGTTCTCTGGAAACAAAAGTAAGTTTTTGATTCCAGGTTTGAATGGCTTGTGTCCACCTTTATAGCAAACTGAGTTTTCACAGTTGTTTCTGCAATGCTGTATAAAATTGGGGCCAGCTGGATTGACAACTCCCTTTTTTGTTTTATCTTCCTGAAAGCAACCATAAACCCCATTGATTGAAGGAAAGAAAGGTTCCCTAATTTCCTGTAAAGAATGTGGATTTATTTTGCCGTAGATGGTTCAGGAGGGCCTTTTCTTATTCAGGGGATAATATAAATACATTGTAGTGTCACAACTGTCTCTAGAATATTCCTTCAGAAACTGCCTTGATACTGTGAGTGAAATTATTAAAATGTAAATTGATTGCAATTTTGTAAACAATGCTATAGATGAACAATAAGGGAAAGATTCTTACAAAGCTATACACTTACACTGTTTAAAGAAATGGAAAACAAGAATTAAGTGTTATGTTGGCATTGAGTCAATCAGCCCTGGTTCTGAGGAAAATCTGAAAAGCAGAGATGCTATGTAGAAAAGGTACGAGCCCTTTTCAGGAGCGTAATTCCTACAATACACCTTAGTAAATCCTAAAAGAGAGATTCTTAATTTATTCACAAAATGTGTAGGTATTAACAGAGCACAGCAGTCTTCTAAAAGGTTCTTTGAGACGGATGTACCGTGGAGTTAACAATGGGCTATACAGGTGGGTTTGATAGTAGCCAGAGGTGGTACCATTTAATGACTCATTGGTGGTATATGGAATTGCCTGAGTCATCTTTATAGGTGTACTGTGATATCTCGAAAGAGAGTTACAGTGGACTTTAACTCGTGGTGTGCTACAGCTGATGCAGCGTGCAGAAAATGTTGTCCTGAAGCTAGCACTGTTTTCCCATTAGTCTTTGCTCCCTAAGCACAAGTAACAGTAACTTGGAGAATGTTGTAGCTGCAGCAGTCAGCACTACTTTGGCCAAACGCATGACACTCATTTGGAAATACACTTTCCTGTTACTGCTCTCATTGACATTATGAAATCATTTTTTTGCCCGCTGTCTCTGTTTTGAGTTTTTATGTGAATAATTGTGCTTCTCTGAGCTTTGCTCCCCATTGCAGTATCACTCTATGGCTAATGGCACAAGGTTATTCACCACTAGTGAAAGTTTGTTTGGTTGTGCAGGGTTGAAACGCCTGAGATGCCTCCTTCATCACCAAGGCCTTCAGAAACAAGAGCTAGTGCTTTCAGCAGAGGTCCGTACTGGAAGGCAGGTATTTGTGCCTGGCTTCAGCACTGGAGCGTTCAGTGGTGCCCCCTCTTAGATATCCTCCTCTGGTGTGGTCAGAAGTAACACGTTCAGAAGCAACTCCCAGAAACGAAGTGGTCATGATCTGTGGTGAATAACCGCAGTGCTAGACTGCCAAAACCAGGAGCTCTGCCTGCTCTGTTCCTGGTCGGGACCAGCAAACGCAGAGGTCGTTTTGTGGCTCCTGTCAGATGATCACCCGGCTGGTTAGCCTGTATCAATGACTTGTGATGGACTGGGCTTTTGCCACGAGGCAGAAGGAGTTTGGAAGTGGGATGAAGAACGTGAGTAAGCGAGCTGTGTCGGTCCTATCCTGGTTTTGTGGCAGCCAGCGAGGTTGGCTGCTGCTGGCTTTCTCGAGTGAGGTGAGGGAAGAAGAGGAGCACCGCTTTGTCTGCCAGTATCCTGCGGAGCCGCTAGGACGGCGGAGCCAGGGACTGCCGCAAATCTTTTCAAAACCATCTGCTTTTACCACCTGTCATTGCTTATTCACAAACATGCAGTCTTGTTGGGCATTAGTATTAAAAATCTTTCTCTTTAAGTATAAAAATAAATAAGTTTCTTCTGAAATTCCCCCATTATATGCCCATAGGTCAAGTAGGGGACTACAGAAGTGCTCTGTCATAGGCGGGGGGGGGGAAGAGAGAGAGCGAGAAAAGGATTTGCCTGCCTAACATAAAACACTTTCTGATAATGTACATGCTCACAGTACTGTCAATGGGACTTATTTTTGTTATCAGCTGCTCTGAAATGGATGGCATGATTCTGTTTAAACCTAATTTTAAGGACAATTTTGAGGGTGAAATTTTGTTACAGAAGGAGCCCTTAGCAAAACTTCTATTGCATGCACTGACATCAGCTTATTCATTGCTTCTGGCTTTAAGTCAAGGGGAACATCACAGTCCAGGACTGCTTCTAGATTTCCTTTGGCTATTGAATTGAATGTCATTGCTGTAAAGCACCCAGCTCCTTTGTTGGATGAAAAATTTATGAAGAGGCTGAGACTGTTGGTCCCCAGGCCATTAATAAGACACCCAAACTCTCATGTATTCACATTTCTAAATTGAATGTGACAGACAGAATTATACCCTTAGTTAACCCTCGCTTCATATAACTGCAACCTCTCTGCTTTACTTCTTTCTGATCCTGCAGACTGCAAAGAAACAATTTGCTTGCTTTTCTGACAAAAGATCTATTTATGCAAACCTGGAGCTCTGATAGCCACATAGTCTAACGTTGCATGCAGTAAATTCCACTTTATTCCTGTGACTGCGGCTGGAACTTCTCAGCCTAGCTCTTTATGTGCCCTATGATCCTTTCTCCAGTAACATACATCATTGCTTTGATGTGATTCTGCTTGTACTTCCCTATGAAGGCCTTCAGTTTGCCATCTGCGGGAAGAAATGAAATCCCAGATCAAGACATTACAGACATTGAATAACACTGTCTTCTACCGGTGACCTCCTTCAAGTCCCCATTGCTGCTATCTTTATTAGATACTCCAGAGCAAAGTGACTAAGCTAATACACTCCTAGCAGGGAACAAAATGTCAGTGATCCCCTCTGTGCTTTTTTTTTTTGTGTGTGTGCCTTTGTTTGCATCTGAAATAAACTTGATGACACTGTTGCGGACAGGAGAGGGCAAGGAGCCCGGAGGTACCAGGGTGTTTATGCCATGCTTTGTTGTATGTATCAAAACAATCATCGAATCTTGCACCTAGATGCAGTAGTCAAACCTGTCAACTCAGTGGAAAACCTTCAGGGTTCTACAGGTAACCAGTAACTTTTGCTGTAACGCTGTCTAGCTGTAGTTTTAATTTTTCTTCATTCTTATGTTTATGTTCAGTGACTGCTGCCTTGTCCCGTGTATCCTCAAAGCAGCCTGTGGGTTTCTACTATACTTGAATTCAAGGTTTCAGGGCATCCTAAACAATGTATTGATTTGAAGGGAAATGTTGGATCTTGATGCATTTCTCAGTTAATTTTTTTTTTTTCATCTCTCCTGTTTCCTAATCACTGTGTTCTCTCCCAGGCATTTTGTTTTGTTCCTTTGCCTAGTTCTGCCATCACTAAGCTGACAGAGGAGATAAGGAGTCTGTGTCCTTACAAGACTGATTTCATGCCTGAGATGTATCACTTCACCTTCATTTTGGCCTACCACTGACCCTTCATTGCTGTGTAGTATCAGGCAAACTGCTAGCTACGTATTAATACCTGTGGCTCAGAAAAGAATTTAACCCATCTCCACCATGTTCTAAAGCTGTCTTGTATTTATGCTAAAATGAGTGCTTTACAGGCTCCTAGCTCAAATCCTGCGCACTGCTGTTTGCTACAGGGTCCAAGTCAGTTGATATGCGGAGAAGAGGTACTCAGTTCCTGGTACTGGAATGCTCCATGCATGGGGCGTCAAGTGTTTTGGTCCAGCATTTTTTCTGCTGAATATTTATTTTGGACCATATACAACTGCGATGGAAGCAGTTGTTTATCTGCAGAGGGAAACACTGAATTCTCTACAATAGAAAGCCTATTGCTTTGGCTAGCACAGGGTTTTTCAAGACCTTGTTAGGCATTGCTTACTGCTGATGAACTTGCCCACAATTTCCAGCAAGCAAGTCAGGGATCAGATGAAACTATATGCTTCCAAGATGATGTGATAACATCCCGTATTTAAAGATGAGGTCTCTGGACTCTACCAACAGAGTGATACTGTTGAACCAACCACATATGCAAAACTGAACTCTGATCTGACTGCAAGTCAATCACAGCATGGAGATGCATTAGCTGCTCATACTATACCACTTGGAGGGGGTCTTATTTCTCAGGTTCCTCTTGGAAAACCTTTGCCTGTTAATGTTACATTTACTGCAGCTTTGGTTTTCAAGTAATAAATCGTTGTATTTCAATAGCCATCTTTCTGCTGGTGAATCATAAACAGGCTGAAGTTGCATTAATACTGAACGCTTTTCTGAAAGGCTAGATTTCCCCCAGACAGGATGGTGACATGTGTAGGAGGACAGGTTGATTTGTGACTGCCTCTGCTTTGCTCTTGGAGTTAAATATGATTTTAAACTTCCAGTCCTACAGGTTATAGACTGGCACATCTAACTATCAGTAGTTCACCTTAAAAATTGGGTAGTTATGTTGAAAAATGAAAAAATAATATGCAATGCCAGAGTTTCCATCGCTGGCCATAGATGGCATCCTTGAAGCTGGGGAAGTTCTTGCCTTCTGAAGCAACGTGATTTGCATTTATCAAAAAACCAGTACTCTACTTGTCACTAACATTTAATTTCCATGGCAACCTACGTAACTCTTGTTCTGGGAGAATGAAGTAAGGTGATCCAGAGCCCTTCATAGGAACTCGTCTCTGATCTAAGGTTCATGTGTTCAAAATGTTAAAACAGTCACCGTACTGTAAAAGTAAAGCTGTCTTTCATTAAATGACAGGGTGCCTTCAAAGAGAGTAGTTCTCTTATTTTCCACATACGCCTACACCTAATGTGACTAATGTGATTGTGACAGTGAGCCCTTAAAGTGCTATACAATTAAAAAGTGGAATTATAGAAGTAGGTCTCATAGCGTTCCTAAATATATAGCAGGAAACTTGTATCTTGTCTCGTGGGTAACAAGAGTAAGCTAAATTTATTATGTCTGATAGTTGGAAGTAATCAAGACAATAGGATTCTTTTTCATGTGATGCATGCAAGTCCTTATAGGTATTTTTTCGGAGCTTTGTATGAATATCATCCTGTACTGCTGACTCATTTATAAACTAAAATGGGCACCTCCTTGCACTTCTTCTTTCTGTTTTTGTTTGTCTTTCTGTCTTTGAAATTCTTATCTGCTATGTGCAACCTTGTGTCCTCTCCATGCAAAATATAGTGCCCAAAATATTCTGTCTGGTATACTTTTAGTCTAAAGTGCTCATAATTGCCAGCAGCAGCTTCCTTTAAATTAATTACAGAATTTTCACTAGGGTGTCCTATAGGCAGTTGTTTTTCATTCTGTACGGTGTTATGCAAAAATCTTACCACACCAAATCTTTCCACTTGCACCAATAGAGGTATTAGATCTATATGACACTTGTTTTGAAGGTTCAGGAAGATTAAGGCCAGGAAAATACATTAAGGATAACCATAATTCTGTGATGAAAAGGTCATACTTCATTGCCTTATCTTTTTAAAATGCTGTGTTTTCCATGCTTTCTCCTTCTGCCCTTTCATTAGGAGAGCTAGCTCTCCAATCAAGCTCATTACTCTGCCCAGTTTGAAAATTTACCTTCTCTTCTTTAAAAAGCAAATTCTGAAAGAATCTAACAGAAAAATTAAGATAAAATATATCAGCTTTCTGTTTTGTTTGTCCTCCTTTTCATAAGTTGTAAACCTACAACTGTAGAAGCAACTTTTTTGTGTTGAGTGTTTCTTCATTGTTCAAATCAGCCTTTTAATATATTGCAAATAAATATCTGGCGTAGTGTTAGCAAGGAAACATATGTTCTGATGTCTTAGGGTAAACATAACAATTATGTTAATATATCTCCACCAGAATTGCATGATAAGAGAACAAAATATTCTGGGCCACAGGTGAAGTGGTCTCTATCATCTTGAGAATGTTTTCCGCCAGGACACGTTGATTTTATTGGTATAGTAGGCCTCTTCCATCTGTAGTTTGTGTTTACTCGTATGCTCATTGGAGATGTGCATTTTCCTCGTAATATTGTGGTATTAGTACTTGAAAGCAAAGGGGGCGTATCAAAGGACACGGGTGATAATCTGTGGTGCAAGGATATGTGGAAATTGGGTAAATGCAGTGGATTTCAAGTCACAGATAAAGAGAGGTCTGCTCATGTGCCATATGCTGAATGAAGAGGAGCAAGATAGTGCTTTGCACTTGTGTTTCCCACTTCACCGTGAACAATGAATATGAGTTTAACACAGTACAAATGCATTGTATTAACACATAGCGTAGAGCGTAGTGTTTAAAAACTGTGTATGGTGGAAATGGCTTGCCTTCTTTTGTTCTAACTTAGCACTGAGAGTTGGCAACAGCACAGTGGGATTTTTCTGAAGACCTCTGGAAGCAGTGACCTAGAGAACATTTGGGTCCTCTTGCTTCTCAACTCAGAAGCAAGTAGTGACAAGTCTGCAGCAGATCGTAGGTCCCCGGTAGATTTAGAGGAAAGGGTATGTAGCAGGCTTGCGCTGAGCATTCAGGAAGGTTACCTTGCAGGTTTGTCAAGACAGCAGTGAGATCTCCAATGTCAGTGAAGAGGACTCTTTCTGGGTCTTACTGGGTCTCCCTCCTTCCCCTGAAGGAACCACATCCTAGCAGAATCTGAATGAAACCTAGTAATTTTAGTCCTGTTAAGCAAGTATAAGGCCATGTGTCAGAATAGTGAGTTATTCTTTTTCTTCATTCCTTCAGTTATTTTGGAGATACTGTTAAGGGTATGTTCAAAAGTCTTCTCTTTGTGCTGTGGGTATTTCTCAGCTTTCTCTTCTTCTCCCTTAATCACTATTTAGAGCCCTAGTGCTTTGAAGAGTTTCTCATCTTTCCAATATCACTGGCTACTTGTGAGAAGTACTTTTTGCTAGATGGCTGCTCATTAAGATTAGAGGGTAGAACACTTTCCTATTTTATAAGGGCGAGGTGAGGATAAATACCGTGTTCTCAGAACCCAAGCAGTGTGGAATTGAGTGTGTGGGCAAGAGATGACCTGTCTTGCAATGTGACCCACCGAGCAAGAGACATGATCATAGAATCATTAAGGTTGGAAGAGACCTCTAAGATCATCGAGTCCAACCGTCAACCCAACACCACCATGCCCACTAAACCATGTCCCTAAGCGCCTCATCTACACGTCTTTTAAATACCTCCAGGGATGGGGACTCAACCACTTCCCTGGGCAGCCTGTTCCAATGTTTAACCACTCTTTCAGTAAAGAAATTTTTCCTCACGTCCAATCTAAACCTCCCCTGGCGCAACTTGAGGCCATTTCCTCTCGTCCTATCGCTTGTTACTTGGGAGAAGAGACCGACACCCACCTCGCTACAACCTCCTTTCAGGTAGTTATAGAGAGCGATGAGGTCTCCCCTCAGCCTCCTTTTCTCCAGGCTAAACAACCCCAGTTCCCTCAGCCGCTCCTCATAAGACTTGTTCTCCAGACCCCTCACCAGCCTCGTTGCCCTTGGCAACCAGCCCTCTGGACATGCTCCAACACTTCAACGTCCTTCTTGTAGTGAGGGACCCAAAACTGAACACAGTATTTGAGGTGCGGCCTCACCAGTGCACAATAGGATAAATTCCTATTCCAAATATGATTTTGTACAAAAGTAAAGAGTGCCTAGGAGAACATAATTAAGCAGTGCTGCACAGGAGACAAAGAATATTTTACTCTTCAGAACTACTTAGAAAAGCTGGTTATATTCAAATCTATCAGGTTGGATGGGATTTATACTAGGATACTGAAGGACATGGGCGATGCAGTTGCAATTCTGTTATCTATGAAAAAAGATGGCAGAGAGGTCCCTGAAGACTAGGAAAAGGCTATCATTACACTCATCTTTAAGAGGAATAAGAAGGAAAGTCCAGGCAACTATAGGCCAGACAGCCTTACCACAACCCCTGGAAATATTATGAATTATGTCCTCAGGGAATTTGTTTACAAATGTGAGAAGGATGAGAAGGTAATCAAGAACAGTTGACCCAGATGTACCAAGGGCATGTTGTACTTGACTAACCTGAGTGCCTTTTGCAATTAAATGACTAACTATGTAGGTGAGGGGACATCAGTGGATAAAGCACTTCCTGACTTTGACTTCAGTGAGGTTTTTGTTATCATCTCTCACTGAAGAAGCCGTGGAAGTATGGGCTGGAGATACAGATTGTTAGATTGATTGAAAATTGCCTGGATATTTGGGTTCAAAGGGTAGTCTTCAATAGCTCAGTGTCTCATTAGAGACAAATAACAAGTGGTCTGTGAGGGATTGGACCAGTAGTATTACATCTCTGTTAATTACCTAGATGGTGAGACAGAATGCACCCTGAGAAGACTTGTAGATCACATTAAATTGGCAGGAGAGAGAGTTTAATACACCAAATGGTAGAAATTAAATTCAGCTGGACCTTGAGAAACCTGACCTTTGGGTTGACAGAAATCTCATGAAGTTCACTGAGAATAATTGTGAAGTTCTGTGCAGATTAACTCTGAGCAACAGTACAGGCTGGGAAACAACTGGCTGAACAGAACATCTGCGGGAAAGCAACGGGATGTTATGGTGGCTGCCAAATTGAAAACGAACCAGTGATGCATTTTCATGGCAAATAAGGCAAACGGCACAGTGGTCTACATTAAAAGTATGGCCAGCAGATCGGGGGAAGTTATTATCCTCCTCAGCACTGTTGAGTACTCCAGTCAGTTTCAAGGTTCCTCATATGGAAAGGAAGATGTTTAAAAAAATGGAGAGAGGATGCAACAGAGGACTGCTAAGGTGATTTGAGCCATGGGACCCATAAGCTATGAGGAGAGGTTGAGGGATTTGGGGTGGTTTGGTCTAGCTGAAAAAAGAGACTAAGTGGCAATCTCATAGAAGCCTGTAACGACTTGAAGAGGAGTTACAATGACTATGGAGCTGAACTCTTATTAGTGGCAGATCGTAAAAACAAGGGGCAACTGTCACAAGTTGCAGCTCGAGAAGTTCAGACTGGCCATTAGGAAAAAGGTTTTTCACCAGGGAGTAGTGCAGGACTTTTATCATGTCACCCAGAGAGGTGGTGGAATCTTTCCTTGGAGGTTTTCAAGACTCAGCTGGACCAAGCTGTGGGTGACCTGATCTAGCATTGGTGACAGTCCCTCTTCAAGCAGAGAGCTGAACTGGTGATCTGCAGAGGTCCCTTCCAACCAGCTTTTCTGTGATGCTAGCTTCAAAGAAGTTAGAGTCTGCCCGGGACAGCAGGGCTGTGCAATGCAGCGGAAGAATTCTGTAAGGTTGTGACATTTGTATGTCCACAATGGTGGATGTGGAATCGTGGGCAATGGAAGCCCCTCTTCTACAAAGGTTTCCTCCCTACCATCAGCTTGAATTGTATCCACATACAAGGCGTCCTTAACTCTATATGATATTATGTGGTTTTATATTGGTTAGCCATTTTCAAATTTTCTGCATTTTGACATGCCTTTGGGAAAACCACAGTGTTTACATGACCATAGGAATCAGAGTAATTTTTATTTCAGTTGAATTAAGATTATTTATTAAGAATTACATCTATTTTAGCCATTCCTTCTCTCCTCCTAGGTGTGCTAGGAGCTGTAGAAATGTATAGAAAGCTGTTGTTCAAACTAATTTGTCAAAAATAAGAAAGAGACATGAGAAAATCAACTGTCAGAATCATAATAGTTTTGTTTTCACAGATCAGTGTTGATGATTGTTTGTTTTCAATTGAGTTGATTCCTTCTTTTAAATCTGACTGCAGTTGTGAGTGCTGCAAGATTTAATTAAAGGAGCCAACTCATGGAAAGGGGAAAAAATAGTCAACTAAAAGCCAGGATAATTGGGAGCATGATTTTATCAATAATCCAAGGTAGGGGTGGAGACAGACAGAATGGGGTCAACCTTTGCACAAGAAAGAAACAGACACCCAAAGTCCGGTTCCCCAAACCCACCGCCAAAGTCCCATTGCTGGAAGCCTGCGGGTGGGAATGTCGCAGTGTGCCCTGGGCAGCAGCCCTCCCTCGGGGCTGGCCAGGAGGAAGCATTGCGGTCATATGTTGGTCATCCTTTGTGGTTTATCTGACTCCCAGATTAACACCAGTGCCAGCTGCATCAGGGGTAGGTAGGGCCATGCAAATGTGGCTGTATCACTTCAGGGCTGATTCCAGTCCCAAACCAGTTTTATTTCTTTCACTTAAGGCCTGAGCCAAGAAGTCCTGCAGACCTGAGATTGCTGGGGGTCAAACCAGTTTAGGGGTATCAGATCTCATTTAGGCTGCTCGTGGTTACGTAGAGAACAGGAGAAAAAAACAAACAAACAAAACATTTTATGTTCTGAATCCACAAGGAGTCGGTTTGGGGAAGCCTGGATTTAAACTCTTGGCTTTAGCTGATGTAAACCGATTCAAGGAACAACACTCAAGTAACTAAAACAAAACCTTACTTAACGTGCAGTCGTGGTCTTTCATTTCCTTGTTCAGTGTGTTTCTGTGAAATACTTTTCCAAACTATGTCTATGTGATTAAAATAGGCATTGGTACTGATTTACTGCACCCTTTTCTGCTAGAGTGCTGTGCTATAAAAAATAACGGTATGTAGAAATAATGCTCTGAGTAGATGTGGATTTCCTTCCTATGGTTGGTATTGCTATAGCAACACTTTCCTCCAAACCATGACTGTAATTACAAAAGTTGCCATTGATCTTATATGTGGTAAATTATATCTGTATTTAGCAATGAACACCCTAATGTCAAATGAAATAAATACTTGCTTTTCCTATTCATCCCCCACCAAACCTTGATTTTAATTTCAACAAAATGATTTTATTTTTAGGAAATTTCCTTTATCAGGTTTTCACGAAGTTGTTGCTAGATGTGAACACAGTTTTTTCTCTCTCAGGATTTAATACGTTTGTTACAGCTTAGTTTAAGCATCCACATTCACTGCAGCAGTTTTACTGGAAAGATTTTTCATAGGAATGTCTCTGCCTCTGCTGGATAAATTTTCACAAGAGGATAATTAGGACCTAGTCTAGATCTCTGAGGAGACAAATCTGAAAAAGGAAATAATTTACATGTGGAATACCTTGAAAATATATTACAAAGAGAATACATTCCTGATAAATATTTCTTGTGTAAACTTAAATCTCATTATTCATGTAATAGGAAGATGTGTATGTTCATATTTGTTTTCAATCCAGGAGTAGAAGCAGCAACCAAGGAGTAAGTGTATGCACAAGAGCTGTCTAAATAGAGAGTGTGGGAAGCAAATCGGCACCAAGAGGTTAGATTTGTTCTGGCAGTCTTCACTGGGGCTTCCAGATGTATGATTTAGGCCTAGGCAGTGAGAACTTTGCTGACAAATGTCTGTTTTCTTGTGAGCTTCAGTATTGCAGAGGCAATACAAATAGTGCAATGAAACAACCCTCACAGAAGAATTACTGAGCATTATCCAGCTCTCAGTTTCAGATAAACCGTGCTACCACATTGCAGTGCCATGCTGATGCATCTCTTCAGCCCCCGGGGCCAGTGCTAGCCCAAAAGCAGCTTTGCAGATTTCCCCTGCAGTCTGAGCCAAGAGCTTTCTGCCAGCTGTGGAGTTTCCATACTACGAGGCATGAGAACAGAGGGGATGGGGGGCAAACTGCAGAAGATCTCCAGTTGTTTTGTATTGATCCACATGTCATCAGCCTTTAGTGGGGTCTAGTAAGTTCAACGAGCAAAATTCAGGCTCTTCTGCAGTTTTGTCTGGGTCCTGGGGGCTGTAATAGCTTGGGGCTATACCTGGTCTGGCACTACATCCAGGCAAGTGTCTTTCAGTAAGTCAGAGCTGGGAGCAGCTCAGTCACTTCAGCAGGCATCAGCCTGCATTTGGCTGGGTTTGCTAGTTCATCTGTGCTGCCTCTCCTGCTGTTTGGGTGACTCTGCACTGTTGTCCCTGATACGCCTTTTACCTGTCATCTTGGATATGCTGCCTGAATGTGAACTGTATTTGACTAGAGCCAGCGAATCTGAATCTGGTTGTTAGACTATGCATATAAACTCCCAAGCCCCTAGAAATTAGAATATGTAAACCTAATTCTGATTAAACCCCATACATTATGCAAGAGCATTTATGAAATGAACTTAAAAAATACAGAGTGACAGCAGCTAAGGTAGGAGTGCAATAGCATGTAATCGCAATTTGACCTAGAAGCTGAGGGGTCATTGTTATGGAAACAAATGCATAAACCTGTCTGGGGCTTTGTAGTTCTCTTGAATTCCTTGGATATGATCTTCTATTTCTTCAAACCTCTGAGCGGCCCAGCTGGTAAATCCCAGCAGGGTTTACAGTAATGAACGATAGGCACATAGCTTCAAAATAAATTGTAACATTACCTGGATTTCTTGCTCCTGTTTGTCTCATAATATGTGGCTTGTTGGTTTGGGCTGTTTTAAATTCCACTTTGTGCTTAGACTTTGGACTGGGTTTTATTTGAAAGATTCAAGGCTCTCAAGCTGGGACGTGAATACAGTTTGCTGAAGGACCTTTGTCTACATAGTATAGGTAAGAAGACGTGTTCCTGGGCCTTGTACCAAAGTGACATTGTTAATATGATCCCACCCCTTCTCTCTCTTTTCAATGACTTACTGAGAACAGACTCATCTAAACCTCAGGCTGTAACTTACTTGCTCCTCTCCTGAAATTTCCCCTGCAGAAGAGCCCCAGTAATGCCTCTCTCTCGATGTGACTGGCATCCTAGAGCATAAGGAAAAAAGAGACTGTTGTTATGCCATAAAAACATGTAGAGTAGAAGTAAAATCACTTGTGTCTCTGGAGAGAAGGAGAGGGAGTGCAGCATATGGCTAACGCTTTAGCATCAGGGAGCATCGCATTGCACAGACGTTTTTTGGAACCTGAAAATGTTTAAGTTGAACCGGGATCACGTCATGTGATATTTTGTTGTTATTTTTAGGAGTAATAGATTAGATCTGCAGTGAAGGCTCAGCAGAATGAATGTTCTACATTGGTTTATGGTGACTGAAGATTTTTGGTTTATTTTTTTCATGTGGTTAAAAAAGGTGTTTGAGAAAACTACAGTTGCAGAGAACTTGATAACAGGGCTACAGAAATCTTTCTTGTGTAACAGTGCAGGATGATTTAGGGGAACAAACAAGTGTCAATGTTTGTTCTGATTTCCTACTAGACAATACAATATTTCTAACTTTAATATCATGACTATGGCAATGTTCTTTCTAGCCCTTAGCTCATAATTCAGAAGATAGGGCTGTATATGTAACTTTTACTCCGCTCGTCACGTTTCTTGGTCTTGAATTCTGACCTTGTCAAGTGGATTGTTTTCATAACTGCTAAGCAACAGCAAAAACCCAAACCACAAAGCATTATTAGACCAGCAGTCTGCATTTCCGTGGTTTCCAACCATGAAAGGGAGTCAGTCTGCAAGTGCAACGAACTGCAGAAACACAATTTGGCAAAGTTTGAAGGCAAAACTTTCCTTTCATTTTCTTTATTAGAGTCTACCAGCTGAATTAAATCTCATTAAATCTCATAATTGTGAAGGCAGTCGGCTTGTTTTTGTGGCTCAGAATAATTTGAAACCTCAGTAAAGGGAGCGTACTGTCCTACCTGTTAGCTAAACGGATAGATTCAACACCTCAAAACTGCTTTGCATTTCCTCCAAATGTCAGTAGGTATTAGTTCCTGTATGCTGCAGACTGGAAGGGAAATGCATTACAATGCTGGATGCGATTTTATTAAGCAACTCAATTAAATGGTTTTCATTCAGGTATTAAAATTCTCAACTGTAGAAGTTTAGGGTTTTTTAAAGTTGTTGAAAATGCTTCATTTTCTAGCTTAAAGACATGTGCCAAATGCTGCATAAATACAACTGGGCAGTAAACTGTCACTTTTCTTTTTAAAATTGTCCACTGTAAATTTTGCTTTGTTTAATGAAGCCTATAAACCGAGCAGATGAGTTGGGAGCACATAACCTTGAAACCCTTCCTCTTTGCCTGACTCATAGGCACTTTGATTTAGCTTCAGGGGTGATTCTCATTGGATTCTGTTATCCTCAAGTGGCACCAGTTTTGCCAGGCTTCTCTATTCAGGAAACACAAATCATGTCCTCAAAACCCATGAGAAGGTACTGAATAAGAAAACAATAGGACAAATGAGCAAATCTGTTTGAATTCATGATCTTTAGTCTTCTCGCTGCAGTAATCGAGGCTATAAAAGCAGAATTCACATGTAATCAGGGAGTCCAGGAACTAGCTATTCAACAAAACCACTACTGCAAGGATTGTTCTGGTATTACTAAGGACAGGAATACTGTAATATGGGCATAGTCTGTAACAGATACTTAGATATAGCTAAAACCAATATATGTTGTGTTGGATGATGTCTACTGGTTCTTAAATATTGTGCAACTTTCTCCATGCTTAAGCTGTCAATTCATTTTGCTTATAAGGAAGGCAAAGTTTGGGGTTTTTTTATTTGGTTGAGGGAAGAAGCCACTGAAATCATGTAACAATTCATTTATTGCAAAAATTGTTATGCTATGGGTACAAAACATGCCAGAAAACGTAGTTTATTTTGTCTTCTGGCTTATTACTTGGTGCAAAATACAATCACAGCTGACCCAAAAGGATCATGACACAGGACAGCTGAACTCTGTATAGCTTTCATTTTGATCTTTCTGGTTTGTTTGGTTTGGGGAAACTTAAGCACCTTGTTTCCTTTGAGCACAGTGTACTTTGCCTTATTGGTGGTAGCTCAAAGCTCATGCTGTAAGTAACACGGTTTTTGGTGGTATGCAGTCAAGTGCTCCTTTGCACCCTAGACTTTGGTTTCTTATATGTTAGAAGTAGAAAGGGTTGAGAAGAGCTAGTTGTTGCCAACTGGTTCATGCATGAGCAAGAATCTTAATTTTTCGGTCTTCTTGCAACCCCTTGTTTTCCTCATTTTTCATTTTTAGCTTGTCTTTTGAACGTTTACAAAGATGGAAAGGGAAATTTAACAAGTTTTACTCAGCCTCATGCGACAATCATCTGTAAACTTCAGATTTAAGAAGTATAGGTCTAAACACCTTTTAGCAAATTTGGTCTGGGTAGTTAACATTTCAAACCAGCTTAACTTTATGTGGCTTCTAGTGTGAAGTTGTAGGCATTGTGCAATTTTGTTTTCTAATAAACACCACTTAGCTGCTGCTGATTTAATCTTAATTAATCTTACAGGTCCTAGAATCAGGTGTTTCAACACAGTCACGGTGAACTTTAAAGTTAAGATCTATCAATCCTATGTGTAAGCACCTCCTGAGGGGTTTGTTCTGTTGTGGTTTTTTGGTTGTTTTTTTTTTGAGAAGGGAATGTTTATTCTCTCTGTTCCAAGAACTTCCACATCTAATATGTAGTGTTTTGATTTAAAAAAGAGTTTATTTGCATTTTCTTTTTCATTAAAAAAAAATCATTGCGTGTAATGGTTTTTAGTTGCAAATTTGTACTGGCATGTAGTGATGTAATCTTTGTTTTGACTATTTGCCACAGCCCAAGTGAAATGAAATATTTTGAAACATCTTGCTTTTGCTGTCTGACAAGTTTCCTCTATGAGAAAGCAGACAGACCAGCAGGAAAAGAAGGGACTAAAGGGGGGAATGCACAACAACAACCATTTAGAGTGTCAGTGTCGTTCTTTTCGTGCAGACTTGTGCAGGTACTTGTGGTCTATATCTGATTGCAAAGTGCAAAGATGCTGAAGTTCATTCAAAGTGTGAATTATCATAGGAGTTAAAGACGGCGTTATATTTTATTTATTAATATTTTATGCTTAAGCATCTTTGGCTTTTGAATATTCTGTGTCTTCTGTCTACACCTGTGATTCATACTGAGGTAAAGTCCTATTGTCTAAACAGGTACATGTAGTTCTAAATCTCTTCGAAGTGGTAACCTTTTAGAACTTTATCATTTGTTTCCATTTGAAAGATGTGCTTCGATACTGTCCTGAACAGGAACACTTTCCAAAATCATGGGTTTAATGAGGGCATTCTGACTTATTCCTTGCTACGTTACGGCATGTGTTCTGTCCTTGTAATTCTCTTACTAGCTCATTCATTCTGAAAGTTTAGCAATGATTTTTCAGATACGAAGCCAATAAAATTAAACCAATTTGTAGTTTGTGAAGGATAGTCAAGCAAAGAGAAAGTATGTGCCAAAAAGGAGTGTAATGAAATTTCTCTATAATTGTTTTGAAGAGGTTTCCTAACAACAGAGTCCTTTCTGTAATGATTTTTTTTAAACTCCTCATGCTCATAGAAAGCTTAAAAAATTCTGCTGTAGCATGGATTCCAGATGCAAGAAATGCAGGTGCATTATTTGCTTTAAAAGAAATGAGTGCAGAAAATAATATTTGAAGTGGAAAGCCATCCTAACAGTTATGGAGCATTTACCGCAGCTGTGTATAATGTCACCTGTCTTAAAGATGATTGGCAGTCTGCCCGGAAATAACAAAAGGACATCCATTTCTAGGAGAAAGCTTAGCCAAGCTGGCTAAGGGATGCTATGATTTTGGTACAGCAGCTGAACCTCTGGGAATTCAGTACCACTCTAGCCATAGACCACCAGCACCCATTTCAACAGACCTGGGGCTTTATCCCCATATGAATTGCCGCCTTTTTCTTTTTTATTTCTCACCTTTTGCTTGTGTGGGCTTTTATTAGTGCTAACCTTAGAAGTTCAAGATGGACGTGGAAACATCCTTCCACTTCAAGCACCAAGCCCTTCACCAGACTTCCTGAGATAAGCTTGCTGCTGCTCACCCCTTTGCTTCTGCTGTGTTCTTCCAGTGGAAACAGTTATCCTGATGAGGTTTTTCTCTTTAGGTTTGGTTTTACTCTAATTAGGGTACAGTCTATAGCATGCCTGAATTACTTACAGTGCTCACTTTGTTTACCTGGCATTTGGGAAGTTCGGAAGTCTTCTCAGAAAAATTATTGTAGAGGAAATATATAGGCATAATTTCTTGTTGTTTAATTGTGGTCAACAATTTGCCTAAATAAAACCACAAAACAAAACCTGTGTTTCACTCCGGGAAGAGTGATACATACTGTACCCTAAAATTCAGAAAACTGTTTCATTAATTACAAAATTATGTATCTTGGGTGAGTCTCTGATGGACCGTTGACTCTCCTACCTTGAACTGTGGCAGCACTAAGTGCCACGTAAATGTCCTTTCTCATTCACAATTAAGGCTAGCTTCGGATGTGGTTTGCTTTGGGTTTCTTGTTTTGGTTTTTTTTTTTTCCTCCTTGCCAAGCAGTGCATTAAAGCAAAACCACTTTCATCCCAATCTTTTACACATGCATGCAAAACATGCTTCAGCATCATCTGAGTCAAACAGCTGCTTGACAGCAGAGAGTAATTCTGCACTGTGCTTGTTGAGTTAGTAAACTTTGGGTATGACAGATGGCAATGTGGAATAGGTGTTAAAAGCAACCAGCTTCCACTGAGCGTTTCCCTCTAAGGCAAAAGTCAGGGGTCTGCGAGAAGATGCCTTCCAGTTCATCAGAGCCCTAAAAATCCTACGGGAGCATGAGTTGCTCTTCTCCCAGGTTACTGCAGATCTTTGCAGCTATTTCTGGATACAGCTCTGAGACAAGAGAGGAACTGGAAGGGTCGAGAGCATCAGTTGTGCTCCTGTTGGCAGCATCTTCTGTCGCTGAGTGCTGGAGGCTGAGGCTGGAGGCTGAGGCTCAACTGAAAGTGGTTGGCAGGAAGCAGAGCACGCTTGGAGGAGCTGCCTGTGCCAAGAAGTGATTCTTTCTTTTGAGGCTTGGCTAGAGATGCAACTCCTGGAGGGCAGTTCTGCTGACGTGGTGAATACCAAACTGCTATTCAAAGCTGAACAGCTGATATAAATTGAAGATGAGAGCGCGGTGCTTTGCAAAATCCATGTGCTTAGCTCTCAAAGCTGTTTTTGAGAAGATAAGAAAACAGAGAAAGACTGAAGATGCCACTTCCACTAAGCTGTATCTTTTAGAATTAAAACTTCACTAGACTGTAAAAGGCCCACAAGACCTGGTAAATGTGCATTTGGAAATTTGAAAGGGCAGCACCCTCTCCATAATTCCTAACTGGGTGTGAAGCTGAGCACTACTGTGTTATTTCTGTGATTAATGAGAACAGCTAAAACCAAGTAACATTATGGAACACAGTCATATCTCTCGCAGGCTTCCTTTCAGACAACTGAACAGTTTTTTACAGCTACTTTTAAAAATTCATTCACAAGTCAGGCTCTGAATAGAGATAGAAAACTTAGGAATTTGGATTTTACTTATTCTAAGTGGAACTGTGCGGAAGGAAAAAGTCCTTAGGAAAGTCAGTTTTCAGTTTGGCTTGAAGAGAATATAGTAACTTGGTTTGTTGTGCTGTCTTTCTGATTTTTAACTCTGAACAATTTCCGAATTTATAAATATCAGAAAATTCCTTGTCATACATTTCATTTGACCGAGACCCGCTCCCCATAAGTGCCAGGGAGAATCAAAACAACTACCTTAACTTCAAAGTCACTGTTACTCAAAATGGTGCCTTTGAAACTGTTTTGACGTTTGGCTGCGCACCCAGGTGCTGTGTTTTACAGCCAAAGCTAATACATTTACATATACGGCAAAAAGGAGATCTGATAATCAGATCTAGTTGGAAAAATTCCAATAAAACAAGTTTTGCAAATTGTCTGCTCTGGCACATTTCTGCCTGCCTCCGAAGGATCCGCAGCGCCTGAACGTTGTTGCTCTGTGGGCAGTGCTGGCATTGCGTGCCCTGAGACACTAGGCTGTGTGTCATAGAGAGGGAAAGGGACAAAGCCCTGGCAGCCGCAGCTCACGGGGAGGCTTTGACCTCAGCCCTCGAGTCTGCAAGCGTTCCCCCACCTGGAGTGATGGAGCGGAGAGCTTTGAGGGCCCTTGCTGAGCATCCTTGACCTGCATATGAAGATATGAAGATATATGAAGATATATTGTGGGGTTTTCTTGGGAGGGGCAGACTGAGTCAAACACTGAAATTGCAGGTGCTTGGCATAATTTAAAAAGTTTTTGGTTATTGTTGTCCATTTTTTAAAATTTTATTTTATTTTAAAGGGTTGTGGGGGTTGTTTTGCTCCTGGCACTACATGTTGGTCTTCCTGGAAGGGCACCGCAGCTGAGAGCTGCTGGGTGTTCCCTACATCTTGCTGTGAATATACAGTAGCATTTTTGAATAAGAATACTGATAAAAATAGTAATTGCAAATAATTAGAAAAGTCTTTGCCTAGAAATTACTGACTATCCACCTAGAGGAGCATAGTAATGCTGCAAACTAGCACTGAATAGAGCATGACCATACAATGTATATGTGCACCTGCATGTATACACGCTAAACACCTCTTTCCTGATTTGTGTAACATCTATAAGAGGATGGAAGGTGGGGTTTTTTTACAGCCCTTCCAAGCTGCTAACCCTTGTTTTTAACTCTGAAGGTTTTTGGTTCACTTGAACAGTTGTTAGGATTAATGGTTATTGGAATTAGGGAGAAATGTACCACTTAACCGCAGTGCAGGCATGACTCTGTATTCAGGCTGACTTACTACTTTTGTCTGTTCTTTAGCAGTGATCATACAATTTGGGGCATACTGCTTTTTCTCTCTTTTTTTAAAATCCCGATAAAACTTTGGTTGTCCCATTATCCTCCCACGTTTCACTCTCTAGCAGGTCTCAGGGATGGAAATGTACTTGCTACAAAAGTCAAAGTTGAATAAACTAGGAAGGGTGTATGCAATTTTTTTCATTTGGGTATGTTGCATATTTGTTATATGTCTTGTGTTTCCTGAGATCTTTTTATTTATTAAGGGATTTTTTTTTTGGTACTGGTGAGCATAAGAGATGATCAACAAGAATGCCCTCTTTTATTGGCTTTTGAAGAATTTTCACCATAGAAAGGAGAAAGAAGGAATATCTTACTTTTTTTGGCCCCAAGCATTATGCAGTAAGAATTGCCTCAGCTTCTGCCAAACATGGTATTTTTTCTTCCTGGTGAAAAGCAGTAGTTCTTAATGTGTATGCAGCATCCCAGCATGACAGGCTCAACAGAAGCAAACCACATGTGACAATAGGAACACCATGGGAACTTCATCTTGTGTCTCAGTGGTGGTAATACATCAAGGTCATTGTGACCTCTCTCTCAGAGAGCCTGAAAAGATAACTGTGTTTATATTTAATAGTAGCTGTTTGTTTTTCTTTTTCATCTTGGACTCTGGTTTTATTTTATATTTCTTTCTAAACTGTGTATCTACCAAAATAGGAAAATTAGAATATTTTCATTTGTATTTATTAATAAATGCTGGCACAAAAACTTCAAGGGTGGTTATGTTTAGATAGAGCTAATTGGAATATATTTCCTTTCAGATATGCATACTTTCACTGTCAAAACATCCTTCCAGCTACTGCTTTAAACAGTTGGGCTCTTCTGGTCAAGAACTGTCGTCTTGGTTTATATTGGTGCAGACCTAAGTGATGGGTTCTGGGCCTATGGCTGCAATGTAGCAATGTGAGTTGGAAAAATAGGTTTTCTTCATCAGCTTTCTGCACCAAGCAAATAAACTTTGCAAAACAGATTAAGAACAAAAAACACTGTTTCTCTGAAGAAAAACAGGTTTTAATTTTCTGCCAGGCATAATGTCATCTCCTTGGCTTTTAGATTTGTGTCGATTCTTAGCTGGGCTGAGAACTGCGCCTTTTCACACTTGGAAGGGATAGTTTCCTTCCTGTAAATGTGTCTATAAAGAAATCACAGTCCCAAATCAGCCGATTCATAGTTATCTCCATTTGTTAGGTACTGAAGCCCAAATGTACATAGAATACCAAACTGTTAGAAGGGAAGCTTCTTAAATCACTGAAAAAATTATTAGCACCGAAGATGGAGTTCTAAGTTGTTTCTCCTTCCTCCAATAAGAGGCTATGAGTTAAAGGTCTTCCTTGGGAAAAAGCATATTTATGGTTAACGAACACTGTGTGTGCTTAGCTGTCCTATCTTTCCATTGTTTCCGTTGTCCTTTTTTCTTAAAATACTGGTAGATATGTGTTTGTACAAAAACTCTGCCTGCCAACTATTTTTTTTTTCTTCCTTTCCTACCTGATCAATCTACTAGTAAGACTGTAATTAAGAATTAAGGTTGCAGGAGGTATGAAGTGGGAGGGACTATGCATCTTGTATCAGATATCTATAATATATTCTTCCACCCTTTTTTCTTCCTGATACGAGACAACAGTAGTAATAAAGTGATAAACCCTTCATCTTGTCATACTCCGCCCTTCCATACTCAGCACTGTTTGTTATGCATGGTCTTTACCACTCTACCCCTTTATCAACCGCTATCATCACACCCATTTTATCAGCCTCAAAATGTTAATCTGCAGCTTTGATATTGTCGTACTGGTTGCTTGCATCTTTCCATGGCACAGTGCCTTCCTTTTGGGAAGTGCATGGCATGGGGTCACGCTGCAGTACAGAGGCGTGCTAGCATCGATCAAGATACTAGCTGTGCCTTGAGGCAAGAGCCTCAAGGTAGCTCTTGTAACAGCAACCATCATCCTCATATGATGCAGTGGTTTGTTATCCTGCTTTTCCATGAAGGGAGAAAGTGATCTAGATGTAGCTGTCAGGAAGCAACTGTTCATACCCCAGCAAGACAGGCTATCATAATTGGGCTGTGTGCTATAAACTCTACATTACAAAGACACTGATGTGTGGATTCAGTCCACCCATCTTGGGATTGCTTGGAAAAAAATTGCCTTTCTGTCTATCCACTTTCTGTGGGTGCAGCAGCACACACCCATGATAAGGCATAGTTCCTAACACAATTTGGGACACTTGTGAAACACTGGAGGATGTAACAAATACTGTAAGATATATGCAGACCAAACAAGTTTCATACACTGCATGTGAGCTCTGGAGTAGTATCTGTGCCTCACTAGTACTTCTCAGGGCAGTGCCACAATTGTTCCCTTGCTCCATGTTTCCACGTGCAATGTGAAGGGTTCAACCCGGTCTGGTATTTTTTCACCAGCTGTGTTTCAGGCATGATGACATGGTGAAGCAATGCTTCCAGCATTTTCTTCTTCCTGCAGCCTCCTGTGGTGATACTCCTCTTGTTACCATATCTACGTTGTAGAGGCCTGTATGCCAAGTGAGGAAAAGAGTGTTGGGAGACCTGTATTCTGATGGCCTATAGCCAGCCGACCACTTTGCTCAGCAGATGTTTCCCAGGTGTTGGATATAACACTTGGCAGCGGGTACTTAATCTTTCAGCAATCTTGTCAGTGAAAGATACACCAAAAATGAGTTTCTCCTCTGGTGTGCTAAGCCGTGGGCAGCAACGTACAAGCCAAAATGTGTGTGTACGGATAGGTACCTGTAATGCTTTATCTTGTTCCAGTGGAGATGAGTCTCATCCTCCTTTTCTCTGATTAGTACCTGAGAAAGCAGGTTATGTTGTACTTAACTGGCTCAGTTTCTGTCCCTCTATGTTTTTCCTCTACCTACGCTCTCCATCGTTTTCACATCTAGCGGGCATGATTGCCATCACTGTCATTTCTTTGTTGAAGGCCTTGAGACTACTGCCTTGGCTAATAAAGCCTGACAAACATGACCAAGACTGCCTGGGGCCTCTTGCGTGGCTATGCACTGGGCTTCCCCGCCTCCCTGCTTTTGGGAGGTGTTTGCACAAGGTCAGCAGAGGTCCTTCTGGATGGGAGTCTGCTGCACACCATACTGGGAGCATCCTCCTGCTGCATGAGTGAGGCTGTCTTTACCCACGGAGTCTGTGCAGCAATACCCATACAAATGAAGTAATGAAACCAGTTACTCTTGGCATGTTGTTGGAGGAGTTTGGTGATGGGCGGGGTGTAAAAATGACACCAGCAAAGTTGTGTGCTACTGGTGGCAATTTAGTCACCATGTAAATACCAGTAAGGGGTTGGAGAATCCTAAAACTGTGTGTGTATGGTGAGTGTTCTCTTTATAGATCAGTCATTTCAGAGGTGATCAGCGCCGTCGGGAATGCTAAGAAGGAAAGATTTGGGGATTTTGGGTAATTGAGCACAAGGTGTAACAGGCAAGGCAAGCAAGCCATCACTGCTTTCGTATCAGACCAACAAAGCGTGCAGCCAGGTGTAGATGAGCAGAAAAGTGCCTATAGCCACCTGTGCAATAGGAGATAGATAGCACTTTATGCTGTGTTAATAATATTTAAGGATAATATCCTTGGAGTCAAGATTAGCGGAGTTTTACTGTATTAAAATTGTTGCATCTTTGGAGTCTCCATGATCTTAAACTAGAGTTGAAACACATATATAATATAAGCCTATTATTTCAAGAGGCTAAAATAGCGGAAGAAATAGTATACAGTTTGTAAATTTTCCATTGGCTAAAGGAATGTTTCATTAACAGAGGAGATACAGAAAGGGAGAGTCTCTGCTCTTAACAGCATTTTTCAAATATTGCAGCTTATTATAGCATGTCTCTTAAATGTCCTCCACCTTGCTACACCACGATACTTCCACTGGGGGATAACAAAAGCCTGGAGGTAAATGAAGAGCCTGCATTCCTATGCAGATGAGCTGGGAGAAGCCAGAGCCCAAGCAGTTCTTCCATGTTTTGATTTTCATGCCCATCTGGGGAGGAGGAGGGAGTGCATTGCAGCTCGGGATGCGGATGGCTGTGGCGCAGGCTGGAGACGTTTCCATCCCTTATTCTGGGCCAGCACCCCCAGTTCTGCTCCTGATAATGTCTGTGTGTGCAGGTGGGAGCTGGGCAGAATGAAAAGGAGCTACGTCTACATGGCCTTGTGTTCTTTTCCTTTCCTAAGCAAGCGTTAGAGAGGGTGTTTTTCTACAGTTTTTTGAAGCATGAAAGAATATGGCTCATCTCTGGGCAGTTTACACAGGCAAAGGTGCAATTGTTGGATAAGGACTATTTGCTGCTGTAGCTAAAGAATTCAGGCTAATCAATGTTCAGATGAGTGCTAGCTCTGAAAAATCAGAGAGGAAAAATCACTGGCCTATGAATTTGAGGAGGAAAACTTCTGGTTAAAATAAACTGTTCAGGTTGCTGCCCCACCTCCCCCCAAGTGATAAACAAAGGTGATAAATGTTAAAGCAAAGCTGTTTCATTTTTAAAATTTTGAAATAAAATATTTAGGGTTTGGGGGGCTTTTTTATCCCCCCCCCAATAATTATATGAAACTGACACCAAAAGTGACATAACTCTAAAAACATTGACATCACCAAGATCTTCATTTTTCACCAAGAAACTTTCAGTCAAAAGTTTTTGCTTGCCTCTAATAGCACTTCCTAATAAACTTCCATAACAAAATATGGGTAGAAGTCAGTGGATGCATCAGATTACTCATACACATAAGATGCTTGAGCTTGGCATCGATGATGCTGTTTCAAGGTGTGTGTATATTGTGCTCTCTCCAACATATCATGTCTGACAGTTAATATACCATAAGGAAACAACACAGCATGAGCAGCCTGTTTCACACAATAAAAGTGTACTCTGATGGGCACATCAGGGGGCTAAATCGGGGCGTAAAGGCTGAAGACTATGGATGTAGCTCCATGTTGCAGCCCTTCATCAGCCACATCCACCTGTCGCTAGTAGTCCAACGGGGCCTCTTCCAACACAACATTTTAGGATCATCTGTTTAGTAAGATCTTCCATCTCCCTAGACTTTGAGCTTCTTTTCATCACTCTGGAGTACTTAACCTCAGCACATAATTAAGATATTTTTGAGAATATCTGTTTATTTTACAGAGATTGCAGTGACAATTTAGATGCTTGTCTGTCTTGGCTTTGCAAGTGAAACTGTGACTCTCTGAAATCTACTCTGGTTTGCTTCTCAATTTCTGCTTGAGAAGCAGATACCTAGTCTTGTGGGAGCATCACAGGTTGGTCTGTCTTCCTTCCACACCAGGAAAGTGCCATAGCTGCCCTAGTAAATGCATCATCCAGGTTTTGCATTAAATCAAGCCTGTAGGTCTAACTCATCCCAGCAGATGATAAGCAGCACCAATTCTGTCCTTCAGTCAGCCCCAGGAAAATTCTCCTCACCTTAGGAAAACTTCCTGTATAGCCAGCCAGCTGTTTTTGACACAGAGTCCTAACCCACAGGGCTGGAAACAAGTTTGTCTGCCAACTGAATATCAGACCGTATGGCTCACTCCCTGCACCTGAATGATGTTTCATTACAGAGTTTATCACAGCTGTCTTCCTGCTCCTACGCCCTTTTTCCTTCAAAACTTCATTATATCTTCATCTCCCCCTCCCTTTTGCTTGGGATCCCTCCTGCTATATTTTCAGAAGGGCACTGGTTCCTGAGAGCAGTCTGTTACATGTCTGTACGGACCAATCTAGGAAAAAGATCCTAGGTCAATTTTGGTAAAGTATTAGCTTGCAATGGTTAAAGCACTTTAATTTCTGTAGCCATAATCAGATCATATCCGTCTGGGTTTGACTCAGTAGCCGAGATACCTGTTTCCAGGTGAATCAAGTTGGGGAGAGCCCTCAGTATGAGGGCTGACCTGTAGTGACAAGCTTTAACATCCCTGTCACCATGCCCTTGATAATGACTGTAAATAGACATTATTGTAGGCTTAACGCACTGACACCACTCACACTGCTGCTAACTGGAATTCAGCCTTAGGATGGGAAAACTCCCCCTAAATATATATTCCAGAAATGAAACAAAACTTCTACCTTTCATTTTGTTATGAGAAAATCACCAAAATTCTAATAGTTTATCTAAAAATATCATAAACTTTGAAAAAGGTAATGGACAGTTTTCCAACGTCTTCTAAATACCAGGAGCACTGAGTAAAAGTGTGTTGTTTGAAAATCCCTTCTATTATTACTGTTACTTACTTGCATCTTTCTCCCAACTGCGTTTCTCCTAACAGAGTTGCATTTGTTTTCCTTGTGAGAATCTTTCATTCCCATCTCATTGCGACTGCAAACACTGGTACCCATGTGGAAAGACTTCTTAGTGGGCAGAATTTACCCATGTAGTTACACGCTTTTCCTCATCAGAACATTTACCAGCTTCAAATAAAACTGTGACTAAGCAAAAAGAAGTTTCGTTATTTAAACTTTCTTTGAATTGCTGACAAAATCTATCCTGACAATGCAAAGAGGAGGAAACACCACCACCCCTCCCACCCCAGTTTGCTTGGCAAACACCTGGCAGAACCTGACAAGATTTGGCGTTTTTTGTGTGTGTTGGGTTTTTTCAACTATCTTTATGAAACTTTGCTCTTTGGTGTTGCTGGTGAATAGGGTGTGCTGACGTTCAACAGGTAGGCCCAGGAAATGGCAGAGCCATGGAGTTCATTTTGATACCTTCAAAGGGTAAGATAGTTTCATCAGGTCAAAGTATGGCTTGACTAAAATAAGAATTAAAAACTAAGGGTCTTCCTGGTCAGGAAGAGAAATTGTCTTCCTGTTGCAAAGACCTATTTCCTGGGTGTAAAATAGACCCATTTCTCTGGGTGTAAAATAGTCAAAATAGTAAGGTGCTTCCCACAGCTCTTAAGTCTTTTGCAGCCCTAAAAGTTGCACATACTCACATTCATGTTCTCTCTCTCAAATCACATCTGTTTGTTTGCCAGCCATGGTATTTTTCACACATATCCAAAATGACTGTGCACGCATCCAAATCCATTGCTCCGCTTGACTTCAGGAGGATTAGTTTGCTCCAAGTCTCTTACTTTTGTGGCATTTGCTGGCTGAGATGCTCTGTCCCTTGTGTAAGGTGATCAAGATGGGGAAAAAAAAAAGGCAGCTATGGTGTTATGTTAGTTAAGGGTGTGTCTGTGCTGCGCAACGTGGGGCCGTGCAAAGAGCAGTTATCAGGCTGGTACTTATGTATGTGTCACAGCAGCGCCATGGGACATTATGATCTTAGATCTTCAAAGGTACATTCAAAAGTGTCAGCTGGCAGCGCTGCACGAGGGTTACAGGAGCAATGTTAACTAAATGAGGAGCAGCGCTGCCTGGAGCTGATTTTATCAGTCCCAGTTTTGGAAGCAGCTTGGTCACAGCTAGACCAGGGCATCGCTGCAGTCCTCTGCTGCAAGGTGCAGGTCTGCTCTGTGGTCATTTAAGCAGGTAATCTTGGCTGGTGGTTCTGGTGCTACAAATGAAAGTGTTTGGTAAACACGGCTCTACAGAAAGCCAACTTTTGCTTTGGCGAGTGTATCATGTCTTTAGAGTACTGACAATACTGGGATAGCCTTTGGGTATTTTTGTTGTTTTGTGGGGAGAAGGGATTGTCTTTTGGGGTTGGTTTGTTGTTTTCTTACACTAGTGTTTTGCTTTTTTATTAAAAAAACAAAGGATCTGTTTTTTGTGTGTAACAGAAGAGCATTGTGTGAAGAGTGCTGTTAAGCATGGTAGATGTGGAATGATGTGTGCTGGTTGTATTTTATTGTTTTGAAAACAAACATATCCCTCCCCTCCATCTGCAGTCTGCTGATTCAGTTGAAGAAGCAAGGTCAGCTTTCATCCCTTTTCTCCGTTCCTTTCTTTCTGTATTTTAGAAGTATTTTAGAATATTCCTTGTTCACTGCCAGAGGGCTTTTTGCTTTCCTTGTTTCCTGGCGGGCTCAGCTCTGCAGTCACCCAGGGCTCCTGGGTGCTTCCTGCGACTTCTGCTCCACATCCCACTGCATTTTGAGCTGGGGCAGATAAAAAAGCCTAATAGCTGGGAAAGAAGGAGGTAGGTTACAGGTATGCTATAGGAGGAGGCAGGGTTGCCGGCAGCAAGAGGACAGATCATATGGTCACATTTCTATTTGCAAGAAAGATTTAAAAACTGGCCAGTGGCCCAACGTTAACATGGTGGTTGCCCACATACAGTTACATGGGACTTACCATACCTCGCACGGTGAGGGACCGCAGCTGATTCACTGCAGAGAATCACAGCAAGTCAGCCGCTGTCAGCGACGTCAGATTTCTGAAGAGCGCAGCTGGTGCTTGGCAAAAATGAGCGCGTCCACT
>NW_008824864.1:2105165-2126982 GCF_000699105.1 Pygoscelis adeliae | reverse complement strand
ATCAAGGAGGGCCTTGCTGAAGAGAAGGAACCTTCAAATGCCGCGTGAACATGAAATCTTGGGCAACAAAGATTTTAAATCACCTCCCCATTAGATGACTATTGCAACTGAAAAAAGGCAAATCCATGCCTTTTTTCCAGGCTACTGCAAAAGACTGAAGAAGAGTTCGTGGTGGTGACAAATGTCATGTGCCTTGGAGATACGGCGTGACTCCTCAGTTCTGTCGAAAGGAGCGGTCCTTTGCCACTGACTGCATCGGAGCCAGGATTTTTGTGTCTTTGTGTATTTTACCGTATGTCAATCTCAGGAAGGGACTGGGAGAGAATGCATTGCTAATATTTTCAGTTACAGTTGAGTATTGTCCATGGGCAGCTGTAAGATAAGACCATTTTTCTCTCATGAACTTCCTGGTCATCCACAGCTTTGGTGGCAGGTGATGGATGACAATGTAGCTGTTAGGGCAGCCAGACAAATTTGGAAAGCTGCCTTGCCTGAACAGATATTCCTTTGCACAAACAAATTTGGAAAGCCCCTTTGAACAGACAGTATCACCAGCTCACCGTGTTTAATGGTTTTAACTTTCACGTCAGAGAAATCAACAATTTTGAGGATAGAAAACTTCTTAAAGTACCTTTACTGTTGTTCTAATTTAATCAACGAGAAATATAGTAAGCACCCAATTATGGAATAAGTAAAAGCGACAGGCCTTTATCCTATTTCTATCCCTTTCTAAGCACAGCAAGAGGATTATTTTAATGAGGTAATGAGTATTTTATTTTGTAGTGATATTTGGAATAGAGAATTTGAATAGAGAATTCAGTCTTTCGAAGAAAGATTGAGAATACATGCTCAGATGAAGTGGTGAATATTGTACCATTATGAAGTAAGTCAATTTTTTAAGCTTTCCAATGTTTGAAGTATTTCTTTAAAAGCAGACATATGCTGTCTGTCTCTGAGACTCCTGGTCCTTGCCTGGAGTAAAAGCGATACCTTGTTGGCTTAAATGTGCTGCCACTGACTGAATGTTTGCAGTGAATTCTGACCAGCAGATCTCATCTCTTGCATCCCACAGATGTCCGCGCGTGAGTGCAGCCTTTTGCTGATGCGCATGGAGTCCTGGACTCGAAACCTCTCGTGTGTATGGCTGTGTGTGAATGTGCTTGCTAAACACCTGGCCTGTGGAGGAGTTCTTTTGATGTCTTAGGAATGGGGACAGAACTTTATAGCTTGTGTTGTTGCATTTCTGCGAGCTTATATGGTAGATGCTAGGCTTGAGAATAGTGGAGCAAGGTCCAAATGATTTACTTAAGCATTAAATATTTATATCTTATCAGATTTTTGGAAGAGCTCCCTGCTTAACTGTTCCCATATAAAACCTTAAATGAATCTGGCCATTAAGAAAAAAGGTTCCCTTAATACTGCCAAAAGATTAAAAACAGTATTTTTAATATATACTTGGTGACAGAGAAGAAGCCTGGTTTCTCCAGTCCTAACTTAATTACGCATGTGAAGGCAATCTGAGGCTTTTCACAGATTCTGTAGATTTGGTTATCCAGCAACTCTTATTTCTAACTATATGCATTTCTGAATTCTGAATTACAACAACAGTAAGCCTAGGCTTGGAGTCGCTGGAGCGATTGACCGGATCCGGAGCATTCCTAGGCCTGCCCAGAGCTCAGCTCTGGATGGGGCACACGTCACGTGAGGGAGTTTGGGGTCAGCACCTCCAGAGCGGTCTCGCTGGCAGTAAACGTCAGGCTGTTCAACCTTCCTGAGTTACCAGGTGAATGCTGTTGAACCACTCTTATTTCCTCTCTGTCATGTATCCCCCCACCTTGCAGCATGCTCTCCTTATCCTTCCATGCTTCCTTCCCCCTCCCCAGCCTCAATGTAACCAGTGCTTAATGCTGTGCGGCGGAGCAAGCATCCCTTCCCGATGCTCGACTAAATTCATCTCGTTCCTCGCTGAAGAGAGAGGCAGCCTAAGAACGGGTTTGATGCTGCAAGTGATCTGAAGGAAACGTCACTTTGTTGTCGCTTTGCTTTAATGTTGTTTTTTAGTATCTACAGATTTTTCTTTTGTCACTGTGAAGTTTGATGGAATCTGTTTGCGTACCAAGCACCTGGGAGTACCAACGGCCCCCCTGAGTAGGACGGGCTGCAGATACAATGTTATTTTACATGGCTGGGTTTAAGTGTGTGTAATGCTGTCTGACTGTGGCATGTTAACCAGAAGGGCAGGTGAGGAAATCCTGTTTCACATCGTAATTATTCAGTGTTGTTTGCAGCTGAACACTGATCTCTGTCGCTACCTTTCCAAACTAAGTGTGGCTTTGCGGAAAGAATGGACAAACCAGGGCATACCCTGTCCAGCTGCATTGGCAATTGGGGCTATTTCAGCTTCAGAGTTAGAAGAAGTAGGATACACAAGTCTCAGCCTCTACAACTACAGAATTGTCATACCTAATATTGGAAAGTCACGAGCCATGTTATCACCCTGTTCCCATTTTCCTCCCTCCAAAGAGATCTAAAGTGATCAGAAGCTGCATGCTTAATGATGCCTTTTGAGCTTATTAACTTTGCAGGAGAGGCTCTTTAACTGGTCTTTGTGCAATTAGAAAATCAGTATTTCGAGTGCACAGCAAAATGTTTTTTTTCTGAAGACACCTCCGAGGTCAGTGACTTCACTTACCCACCCTTAGCCCCTGAGCTTTAGTTAGTCCCCAGCAACCTCTGGCTGCAGTCAGTCACCCTCTCTTTTCCTGTTCTCTCGCTCTGTAGCCTTCTGCCCTCTCTATTCACAACTCCCCAAAGTACACAGCTGGTGTGTTAAACTGTCTTGCCCTGTTAACGCTTCCTTGTCCTCTGCTTCTCACTCCAGATCTGTTCCTACTCCAGCTTACTCTGGAATCCCTCCTTAAAACCATATTTCTTGAACGCCAGGCTCTTTTTTGCCCAAAGGTTCCCAGTTTCACACCACATCCCCCCAGTAGGATATGATCCTCAGTCGTTGTCCACAAATTTTTGTTTTCTGCAGTATCATTCCTTACCTGCTGCACATTCACAGATCCTCTCACTGTCTTCTGTCTGGGCTGTAAACAGATAATAACAAGCCTGGATTTACAGTAACTGGAAAATATATGTTAAGATTTTTCTTAATAGGGGCAGGTTTCATCCTCTTACAGAAGCTGTAAGGGAATCGAAGCCCATTTGGCCTTTTGACCAAAGGTGGCCTCCTTCAATCATATAGAGAAAAAAAAAGGATACAGTGGGCATTTGGGACATGTATGGGAAGAAATAATAAGCTTCTTCCTTTATTAATATCACAAATAATAACAAAAACCACTGCCTAAGTTCAGATGTGTGTGGAATCACTATGAGGGGTCAGTGTGGAGCTGATTCTACAGACAGTTTTTGAAGTTTTTATCTTTTCTCATCTCAGATGTCTTCTGTGGACCCCATTTACAGCTGTAGTTTGAGAATAAAGATGTAGAGGAGCACATTTACTTTGACTACCATTTTGTATGAATTCTTTCTGCACTTTTTACCCTGGCTTCCTTCTGTTGCATATGCAGGGTGCAGCCTGATTTTGTTAATTGTCATCAGAATTTTACCCAACAATTTCTCAGCATCTTCAGCAACTCCAGCAGCTGTTTCCAGTTTCTCTATTTTCTCTAGGCAAATCCTCTAAGAACGAGGATTTACTCATAGTTGAGCAGCAACTAAGAAGTTGTTTTGTGTATGTTTTGCAGAAGTTTCTTGCTTTACAGTGTTCTTAATATGTCAAAGGGAATGCACCCAAAACCAGGTACATCCTCATTCCAGCCTGAATTACTAGACACTGAATGGATCCTGTAGAAGAATGAAACTCACTGTAGCAGATCTTTTCTGCTCCATTTTCTCCCATTTGGTTTCCAACTGTCTCCTGGACTATTTCTGTGCATCTTTGATCAGATCCCTTAATTTCCCAGTGCCCAAATCTAAATTAAGTACAATGCTATTTCTCTACCTTACGATGATGCAGGAGCTGGAAACTGCTTTGTATTGCTTGGATTAGGAAAGAACAAAATATGGGAGAGGTTAGTAAAACTCATAAGCTATTGTGGATTCTGCTTTGTGTAAGGTTGTCCAGAAGGTGTGCAATGAATAGAATTAGAGCCCAGTTGTTGTAGGGTCTAGTCTAGCAGAGGCCATTCTTGAAGTAAAAGCCCGTATCATGAGGTTAAATTAATTATTACAGTGTATATTGTAATAAATATAGCCAGGTATCTTGCACCTTTAACAGTTCTGAAAGTAGATGGGCATACCTTCCCTTATTCCTTAACTATGAAATTCCTCAGTATGTGGGAGAGTCAGAGGGTGAAAATTTGAAGCTGCGGAGTGATGTGAAATAATGTTTATGTAAATCTCATTCCAGTGTATACTGTTGCACTTCTTAACAACAAAGATGCATTTCATGCATTTTAGAGTAATTTAATTAAAGTCTACCAAAGCTGTTCAGGCTACCTGGAAACTCAGCTTTCATAATTTATTATGGTACTATTTCCCTGCAGTCTTCTTTTGCTGAGAACCCAAGAGTTCTGAGTTTCAGCCGTGCAGGTTTCCCACTTTACAGGGCTTTTAAATGTTGCATCTTTTCTGGTTTGACTTTATGAAGAAAAGAAAAAATGAAAGAAAAAAAAAAGTCAGGTCAGGCTGATGACCCAGGAAGCAACATTTCATTGAAATTCCTATATAGCTGCCCCTGGGAATGATCTAGAGAAGCAGCAGTTTCTCTATATTTATTTTAAAAGTGGAATATTACAGAGCTAGGGGAAAAAGCACCCAGGGGAGAAGGAAAGAGATCTGCAGAAAAGGAGAGAGAAGGCCAGAGCAGCAGAAGTGTGATGGCCAGTAGAAAGGCAGAAAACGACCAAGAAAACTAGAAAATATTTCACAAAGCAAAGACGAAATATCTTTTTATTTATCTTTTACTGGTCAGGAAAGTATTTTCCCTTAAAAAAAACTTCTCAGGACTACTCAGAAGAAAACTTGCTGACCAATACCTTTTTGCTTTTCTTTTTTGACACATAAGAATATCTTAAATTAAACCTCTTCTTTTATTTATATGGTATCTATCTGAAACTCTCATTCATCTCTAATCATCTTTCTGCTCTAGGTGAGACAAAAACTGATTTATTTCTTCTGTTAGCAGTTAGAGGTCAGTGTTCCCTGGCAGTTTTGTTGATAGTATTATCTTTATATAAAAGATCTCCTTTCTGCCAAATCCCATTTGTTCTTTTTTCTGCTTCAGTAAAAGATCTTTCCTTTTTAACATATGTGTTGAGTGAGGAGCAGTGGTCCTTCATTCCCAGCTGTCAGTGAGAAGCTCGGGCAGAACTGCGGAGACAAGCCTCCTTGAATGTCCTTTGGCTGAAACTGCTTTTCACAGGTGGACTCTGGGATGGTTTGTTGCCCGGAGGTCCTGGTTTCTTACTTTGTGTACTCTTTCTTTCTCCCTTTTTGGCCCTTTTTGGGCCAGTGTCAGTAACAGTAAGATAGTATAATGTAGTCACTCTGCCCATGCATCTGAGGCACCTCAGAGTTAAGGGCCAAATAGTTCTTGCTCCTCATATATTCAGTGGGGAGTAATAGGAGTATCCAACAAGGAGAGTCAGAGTCTCTTTCCATTGGTTTTTGCTGTCTTTTTTTTTTTTTTTTTATTTTGGGGGCTGTCCCCATTACTGACCTTGAGGGAGCAAGCAGAGCTATTGACACAGGCAGCCAGGAGAAGGAAGAGCACTGGCTGTGCATGCAAAGGAGCCACCACTCATCCCAGCTTCCCACAGAAACCTGCATGGAAATATGACTGGAGTAGTAAGTGTACATTTTGGGTTATCATTCTGATAAAACAGCATTTCGGAAAGATGTAAAAATATGCTCCCATGGTGAAAGTAATAGAACAAGCCAGCTCACAGGCTGTGGCTTCCAGAGAGTGAAGGCAAAGCCTTTTTCTTTCTGAATCAATCTCCCTGCTCGGACACTCCCTGGTTTTAGTCATTTGGTAGCTATTTGGAGGCTTTCCCAATGCTGGAAAGATAAAAATATTTCATTTGGGTTTTCATAAGCCTGTCATTAAGCAGGCAGTGTTCCCCTGACAAAAAGGAATTGTTTTCTGGGGAGCAGGTTGAGGCAGGAGACTGAGACATCTCAGGAAGGCCTCTCTCACCAGAATAATTATTAGGCTCCATGGTAATCTATTGTCCAAAACCAGGATTTGTTGTTCTAAGAAGCTAGGTGTTTGATTAGTGCACTAAGAAAAAATATATAGAGAAGGTGCATAACTCCATGAAACTCAGTGTTTTTGAAGGTATTTTTATTTCTTTCTGGAAAGAGTTCTTTATGTAGCTTGGAAAAATTAGCTGCATTTATGTCCATCTATAATGTCTAAGTTGTTTTTGCCTAAACTACAGGATAATTTGTATTGAGTTTTGATTTTTTTTTTTCTCATCATATTCACAAGCGTTAATGAAGACCGTTTCTAAGGCCAGCACTCAGGGATATTTGCCAGAGGTCAGCGTACCATTTACAGCAAGCAAAACTGAATGCCAGCACAGCAAAGAAACTAATCTTCAGCTCCCCTTCCCCCTCTCATGTGTTTTTCTTCTTTCTTGTCTTTTTTGAAGGAAAAATGATATGAAATGTGGTTATAATCATACTAATCGATAACTATAGAAACATAGAATAGTTTATCTTCCACCTCTAGAAGTTTCTTTCTTCTTGCCCACCCTGAAGATGGTCTCAACGTTTGCCTTTTACTGTCCATGGGTCTGTTCTCAGTCTACATGACCTTCCCAGAATACTAGAGTATTTTCTCCTGATGGCATCAGCAAGCTCGTTCAGCCCCCTTGGATGCATCCCATTCAGTCCCATAGACTTGAGTAGATCACTGTGCCTGGGTCCCTCGCTCCATCTTCCTCTACAAGGGGTAATACTTTGCTCCCCCTACTCTGCCAATAGACACAGGCGCAGGTCTGAGGGCAGAACTTGCGATTAAAGACTGTAAATGTATATTTTCTACAATTTCTTAGCAGAAATTTAGAATATTTCCTCTACTGAAGTTATGGTTTGCTATCCAAATATCTGTGTATGGTCATCAGGACTTCAGTAATTAAGCAAGAAACGAAAGAATAAAGTGATGGAATCCCAGTTTTTCAGATCCCATGCATTAGGGCTTGGCATTTTTTGCAAATAACCTGAGTTACTATCCTCAAACTGTACAAGATTAGATGTTACTTCATCAGATTTTTTGAAAGGTTGCCATTATACTGGAATATAATGTGTGAGTTGCCTCAGTGCATAAGCAAAAGGGAATGAGAAGACAGAAGGGGAAATGGGGAAACAAGAAAGAAAGGTAATTAGAAAAACCTCTTATGTTAAGTGTACTTTCGTATATTGTATAAAAATACGCATTGTAAAATATTGTATATTAAATGTAGACACTTCTGTGTGAGGTTGGGCTAAAGAAGCTTGCAAAATGGAGAATTTTATTTGACCTTTAAGTTGCAGGAAACCTGAAGTGGTTTTAAAAGGCTTGTGCAGCTTTTTTTTTTTTTTAAACTTCCAAGGTGAAGACTTTTAGCTTAATCTGCCTTTGCAGTTCTGGCTAATTTTACTTCTGTGTGCTATGCCAGGAGAGTGCAGTGCCTAGAGCATCTCCTGCCCTAAGATTCTCCAGTCCCTGTAACTTGTGTATTATCTGCCATGAAAGACGAGACGCCGCTCTGAGAAAACGAGCAGTGGGTTTCATGAGCAACCTAAAACATTTTTACTTCCTACGCAGGCGCTCCAAAGAAGTTAAAGGTTGACAGCAGGTGATAAAATGAAGTTTGGCTTTGTGGCATGGTGGTGAGAGAGAGGGAGGAGAGATGAGAAAAAGGCAGATGCAGCTCCGTGATAACTGGGCAGGAGAAGTGCCCAGGCTGCTTGACTGCAAAAAGTGAAATGGAGATGAACCCAATGTAGTTTCATCTGTTTAGGCAAAGACATTGTGATGCTTTCCCATGAGGGAGAGCCATGATGCTCTGTCTCATCTATCTCTGATGACAGTCAGCAAACCAGAGAGAGTTTTAAAAGAACAGCTTAAGTAAAAGATTTGTCTGGGAAAGATATATGAGGAAAAATTTAATAGTAGAATACATAGCAAGTACTGATTGAGATGAAATGAGGAGGAGGAATAGCTAGAGCTGATTTAAAACTCGGTATTTCCTTCCCTCAGGGAATTCTGCTAATTTCAGTCTTTATGCTGGATAGGAATAAAAAAATCTCATTTTTGTGCTAGAATGAACGGTTATGGAAAAATGTTGGTTTTCAAAAGGATGGTGTGGGGTTTTTTTAAAGGACCAATTTGACATTATGTCTTCCTCCACTGCTTTTGATGAGTGCTGGGAATGGCAATTCAGAGATGTCCTCATTGATCACTACGAGCTTGGGTCACTGGCCAAGCACTTTTGTCCTGGTGAATCACATTTATGTGCCTCCCGCTCTACATCCAAAGAGCTCTAGCAGAGCAGAGGTCACAGCATACGCCAGGATTTGCATGAGTGCGTGTCTCTTGGGAGATACAGTCCATCAAGAGGCCCAGCTGCTAGTGATAATGAGAGCAAGAGCTACATAAGCTAGAACTGTCATTTGGCATAGTGGCAATACAGGTGGATGCAGATCAATGTCAGAATGAGACAAAACTTGACAAAATGACAGATCCCAGCTGATTCTGAGTGACCTTGGCTCCAGGAGAAACATTTTGCTTCAGCATTTTTGATGGAAATAATCTAAATATTTCAGTAGAATGACTGAAAATACATTTGTAAAATAAAGGAAAAAAAGAGAAAATTACCCATCAATTCCCAAACTGGCTTTCCCATGTAAATGTAGCATCAGCAAAGTTACTGTATGCTGTGACATGGTGGAATATTTGCACGTTGTGTATAACTAGTTGAGGAAGTTGTGTGTGCTCTCAAAGGAAAACCACGCCACGTGTGGCGGTCTATGTAGAAAAAGGAGGGTAAAATAGATACTTTTTGAAGCTTATTGAGATGAAAAGCAGGTTTTATAGAGAGAGAAGCAGGACATTTATGTAACATTTTATAAAGTTCAGATTTAAGTCAGCAGTGTCATGAAGATCTCCAGATCAGCGTGTGTACTTCATCCATCGGCTGTACAACAGCCATCAGCTGTTACCCTGCAATGAGTACTTCTGTGAAAATGATACTTATTCTTGTGGGATAGTATTTAATCAGGATGGTCTTTATGTAATTTTGAGGGAGAAAAGGTCTCCATAGTAGCTCATGCAAATTTCTCTCTTCGTTGGCAGTCTATAAAACACCTGCTCTAGGAGCCACAAAAACAGGAAAGAAAACAATTAGCTCATTTCAGGTGTCATGCTGCAAAGGTATCCAACTGGTATTTGATTATTTTTTAGCCTGTGGGCTAAAGTGCCTCCTGCACGCCACTCCTCCCCACGCCAATGGGTAGCACAAACAGGAGACCCAGGGTGGAGATCAGGGAGCCCCTTCTTTTCGGGGTGGTTCATGCCCTTCTCCTCCCATATTTCTCCCTACAGTCCGGTGTGAGTCAGGGGAGGCTTGTTTCAATAGGAGGTTAGCAGCTACTCAGTCTTGTTTGCTTAGGATTGTGGTTTAAGGTGCTTATATAAAAAAGAGCTTGTCGCTTTTACTGTGTCTTGACTGTGTCAGTATTGTCCTTTGTAAGCAGGAGGACAAGTTATGTGAGTAAAACATACATACTTTCACTTGTAGTTTACCAAGCTTTTTGAGAAAATATGTTGGATACAGCTGAGATACGTGTATCCTCTGTGAGGAGAGAAAGTAATTTTTATTTTTATTCTGAGTTTCTTCTGCTTTCTTGCTGGACTGACTGGTTTTGCTCTAGGATAGGGCATGAGGAAGAACTACAGCCTAAAATCTGTTTGCTCTGATGTGTGGAGAAGAACATGAAAGCATCGTGTTAGGCCATTTCAGTGAAAATTAAGATGTAATGAACTCTGGAATAGGGGGCTGTTTTTCCGAGGCATTAGGAAAGGAGTGCTAAATTGTCTTAATAGATTGTGTTGTGTGCACAGCAGTTCTGCTCTCACAGGCTGAAACCTGAGTAATGATGAAGTTGTTTTGTGATTAAATGACTCATCTTTCTGTTCAACTGCAAATCAACAAAAACGCTAAGTCTGTTGCGCAAAGAACAGGCTGTATCTCCTAGAAAAAGCTGTCAAATAAAAAACTGGTCATGTTGCCTCATCTTAGCTATTGTGACAACTGTCTGTAGCTGTTGCAATTCTTCTCCTGTGTTTTGTAGTATGCCATGACAGTGTGTGTCCAATGTATCTTAGAGCCGTTTTATTTCCTAATAACCAATGGCTTCTCTGCTTCCTGCAAACCTTACAGCAAACCTTGTAGCAAATAGGAAGGAGGGACTAGCTGGTCCCTGTCCTACGCCGTAAAGTTTCCTGTGTTGCTAGAGAGCTTGGCTGACTTTCCTGACTAAACTAACTGCATGCAGGTAAACTTCTGTAAGAGCTGATTTTTTCAGGTAAGTCATGTTCCTAAACCCTTGCTCTGTAAGTGATGCTAGACCTTCTTTTCTGAGCTGGGCTGGCATTCTCCCTTTTAAGTGATCCCACCCGGCCCTCACTTCTCCTCAGCTGGGACTCGCTCATAGAAGCGGCGGATTAAGGCTGATGGTGGCTTACCAGGGTTTTGTTTTACTCCTCCTTGCTTGGTGGCCGTGGAGGATCTGTTCCTATTATAAGCTTCCCAGTTCAGAAGACAACACTGCAGGTTGGACTGAAGCATAAATAAGGGGAAAGAAAAGAAAGGCTTTGAAGGGGAATAGCAGAGTATTGGCAAAGCACCCATGAGGAGTTGGAGAGATGGCCTGAAATTATTCAGGTGACTTCACGCAAATCCTGGGGAAAGTTGCTTGTAACTGTTAGGATTTCTAAATTTTAAAATTGGAGTACTTCCTAAAAAGGTAGATTAAATGTTCCTGCCGAGAGGCCAGAGTTTCATAGTGTGAAGGCCTTGGCAATGATACAGGACAAACAAGTACTTGCTTTTTCCTGCCCCTGCCTCTCATCCCACCACTGTCTTACAACGCCCTCAGCAGTGCTGACACAGCTCTTTCTCAAGCCGTGTTGTAAACCAGCCCAGTGAATTTGTTTAACTCACAACTTTATCCCACAAGAATTCTTCCTGCAGAAGTGAAGGGGCAAGAAAAATATGGCCTGAGTTGTTAAAGGTAAGAATTTCTAAAAAAACCCTGAAGCTGCTGCCAAAACCTCTGCGTTTAGCCACAGTGTAACTCCAGACATAGATGAAAGAGAGCAGTTGAGGACTAGTGATGGTTTTCCCCTGTGAAATGCAGTGCATTGATTGTTTCAGTCTTACTGTCGGAACTGAAGAATGCTGCAATTAAGGCTTATGATTGTTCAGATTTAGCAAATCAATTCACCCAGGCTCTGCCTCGGAGTTAAACTTCAGGTGATGTAAATTTGGAAGGATCAACCTGCTATAAAAAAATTGTTCATGTAGTGTAAAGATGATCTCAGAGCTTCGGTATCACCTTATGGGCATCTCTGTGCTATATAGTGATTAGTGGCACTTTCTATGGAGCATTTGACACCTGGCTAACCTGACATCTCACAGACAGCTGGGAAGCCTGGCAGTGCAAAGGTGCCTTTCTTCTACTTTCCCTTGCAGTTCATCATTTGTCTTTTAGATCATAGATACTAGTTTTCATTTTCTATCACTGTTTCTAAGGATCATCTACTTGTTCTATGAAATACTCGATTCATGTTCTCTCTTTCCTGCTAAACACTATGACTTTCTAACCTGAATTTGAATGCTGAAGCTTTCTAAAGTTCTTGAAAATCTAAAAAAAAAGGCTTTTATTTGTAAGAAACGGATCATCCACTCTCTTTACAAGTGGTCTCTTTATGCTGTTTGAGTTTTGGATAACAGGATCACTATATTGCATTTATCCTTCAGCCCCTCAACTTGTATGTGACATGTGTGTCTCGACAGCAACATTTTTATCCTCTGTGTTACTAGCAGATTTCAACTAGATAAAATAATTTGCAAATAAGTATCATCTAAATTAATTTTTTTCTCCAAGCACAAATCACCTATCATGTCCTTACTGTACCTGTGGTTAAGCTTCCTTCTGTCAAAAGACTCAGTCTATATTCACAGGCATGATTTCTTTCCCCTCTGGTTATTTAGGACTGCATCTCTTGCAGGGCATCTCTGCCATTCAGTTGTTAAGATCCAGATTTCTTGGCCTGTGTTCAATATAAGATCAAAGAGGATGGATGTGGTGGCAAAACCATTAAATCTTCCAAAACCTATGTTGGCTTCCAGTGCAAATTAAGGCTGCCTCAGTCCATTGTTTTCTGTGGCTTCAAGCACCCTTCTGATAAACCAAGGATCCTTGAGTCATAGCGTCATACCATTTCTCTGACTGCCACCTTTTTCCTCTGGTCATCCTATTAGGGGGGTCAAGTCAAGAAAGGGAATTGGCAAAAATTATAACAGAGAGCCTCTGTAGACTGTGAGTACTCAGCCAGGAAAAATTCTCAGGAAGCCAAATATGCTGAGGTTCGGGCTGTTTTGCACTGCTAGGGGAAAAAAAAGTTTCTCCTAAAATAGGATTTTATGCTACAGAGATTTCAAGAAATAAAATTTCTAGCAGAGTGAAACACCCTTCCTGTTTTATTTTGCTTTGCTTTCACAAGCAACAGAATGGTACCACTTTTATGCTATTAAACTGGAGAGAAAAAATGGTTGATACTACCTGTAGGCATGTTTGTTCCCTAGTATTCTTTTGCCTAAGAGGTGTAATTGAGCAGGAGCCTTACTCTGGTGCACATTTTGGTAAATATCTCTGTATTGCAGGAAGTGTCCTGCCTCAAATACTACTTTTTGGCAAGGTCAGTGTGCGTTTTGGCTGTTAATAACACAACTTCTTTCTTTCTTGTGGCAAGCCTAGTGCAGATACATGCTACATGTCCCCACCCAATTAAGCTGTGTATTTTGGCAATGAGTTTCCAGCCTGGTAATCTGCATGTAACTCACTTCAACCCTTCTTAATAGGACTCTTATCTGGACCAAAGATTAGCGATAAAAAATCCAAGATAGAGAACATCCAACAAATGTTGCAAGACTTGGAGGTGAATAATTTGTGTCTGAAAAATCGGGAGAATTATGCAATTGGTGATACCTTGAAGAGGACATTGCACCATTTGGCTACAGTTTGGAGAAGCAGGGACTCAGAACAGTTTATTTTTGAGAGGTAGCCTGCCATGCACATATGTTGATACACCAAGTCACTTGACATTTACTTTCACAGCATCTCTGGGGTTTGGGCTGAGGACAGACTACAAACCCGCCTGGGACTTCCAATGCATTGCAAAAATCTGGGGCCTGAGAGACCTGACTTAAGGTGCAAAACTTTTGTGTGCTGCTTGGCACAAATTAATTAACAGGGTGGTTGAGCTTATTCTGAATCTCAAGATTTTAAGTACACAAAATAGAGAGATGTAAGATAGAGTGAGCCTCCTTTGGGTGTCGTAGTGCAACGCAGCTAAAAGCACCGAAGCAACTTGGTAGTGTTTCCATTTCAGAACTAGTAATGTTTGCTTGATATTTCTAACCTCAGACCATGAGCTTTGTCTCCAAGACCATGAGGTCATACGGAAGTCAAAAAGAGCATAGAATCTTGGAAAATATAATAAAAAAATATGAACAGGAATTGAGTCGTAAGTTATTTTTTCTTAAATGATATGGATAAATCCTTCCTTTTAGAAGGGTTCTCAGTAGCCCTATATTTCTGTAGTTATGTTTGATCAAACATTAATGCTTATGTGATCACAACACAGCTAAATACCTTTACCTTGGAACATAACAAGTTCCTGTTTCTACAATAGAGGAAAAAACTTAAAAAAAAAAAAATTAAAAAATCAGGAGTCACCAACACTCTGTATTTGTACCTAAACTTGAAATCACTGGCACACAATAGCACAGCATTTATTGCAGCGTATTATACTAACATAACGTCATTAATTGACTCACATCTATTTTGAGATATTGCATCTCATGTATGTTTTGTTACTAACTTTCTGAAACATCAGTAGCCACATCTACGTTAACAGAAGACTGCTGCCAGAGAGAACGCAGCCGCATTTTGACAGACAGCTAGCTGTAAGGCTCAGCATGTGTGTAGATTGGATGCTGCACAGAAAAATTTGGGTGCATACCTGACTTCATCTGAAACGTGTCATACGCCTTTGCATATGTATTCCTGTACCTCTTTGTGCTACATGAAGCTATGCTAATATACCATTTGCAACTTTATGTGGTCCTGTGCATTTTAAGGACAGGTAGGTATTAATCAACCCAGAGGCACTACCACGAGGTAGGCTGTATGGCTCGACATTTTGAGGGGCAAGGATCGTTGCGGTGGCAGGAGGCTCGCTGGGTGCTGGTCCACAGGGTTGTACTTCATGAACCGTGTGAAGTCAGCGCACGTATCTCGTTTTCAGGATGTATTTCTGGGTTTGTAACTAACCTAATTTAAAATTATTCCAAAATTTAAACTGTGGGTTGACTTTAAGAGGACTGTGTGGGATTCCCTGGAAGTAGGAAGAATTTATCTTACAAATCACAGTAGGATGAGATTGGGGGGGGAGGGGGTGAAGCCAGCATTGCAAAATTTGCGGATATTTTTCTTTACCAAATATTTAAGATTTTAACTGCTAGTCAGTCACTGAAAAAAAGAAAAAAGTAATGAAAAAACTTTATTCAGTATAGGAGCATGTGAATTTCGAATGCAGAGCTTCTTAAGGATGAGAAGGTAATTTGTGATCCAGGAAAACACACGTGCGCTGATTTGAACCTGGCACTGATTACAACAGGATTATTCAAGTGCTTTAAACTTAGCTCAAACTTTTCTTGAACGTTTAGAACCAAATCATCATTGAATTAGTTCTTTCCATTCCCTCCTTGCATTTCAGTGCACAGAGTATGTATTAGATGACATTAGTACAGCCTGACCATCCTTTTCGGATACTGCACTTATGTTTTATTCAATGCTAGATTTTTATGAACTTCTATAAATGTGCCTTGTCATCTCTCACCAGCTTGTCATCTAAATGTTGGAGAAGGGGGGAAGAAAAAAATCGGCCCCTGTATGTGGAAAGGGGAGAAAAATTTTCTCTGCGCCAATATGTGCCAGCCAAGAGGCATTTTCTATTTACATTTTATTGTTTCTTCTTTCTGGAGAAGTGTGTTTCAAAGGCTCCCTGTGCTGCAAAGCTCTCTGCTGCCTCATTATTCAGAGCCACTGATGTGCTGAGCAAAGTTCCTTAATGCAGCTATCAGTAACTCCAGGGAATTTTCTTTAGTTTCCTCTTCCTGCTCTTTTCCCTTTATCTGAAAAGTAAATGTTTGTGTTTCTTGGAGAACTTTGGGGAGAGAAATCTGCAGACTGTGCTGCCTATCTTCCACAGAAACTGAGTGAGGAGATTTAAGGAGTGTATTTTCCTTGCAGTTTGTGAGAAAATCTAATTTGGAAGGGTATTATTTTGATCTTCTAGTTTGGCTTCTTCCACACATAATTATCATTTCCCTCCTGAATCCACAGTTTGGTCTGTGTGCTCTTGAGTGAGAGGAATAACTGCGTGACAAAAAAACCCAAACAACAAACGAAAACTCACCAAAAACCCAACAAATATTTTTTAAAGACTTTTTTTATTTGCATATGCACATAATACCGATGAAGTTGCAGTACTGCAACAACTATTTTGATAAAATCAATGTATTTCACAGCATTTATGGTCTTTCTTGCTGTTGTGCTCTTTGGCTTGTGAAATGGAAGTTACTTCTGACCCCGGTACTAATATGACCTAAACAATTTCAAAGAACTGAACACAACTCACAAAAAGAGTAAAAAGTGGCTGCTTGGCACTGTATCTTTAACTCTAACGCATTAACAATCCCTGTGAATTGCCTTGCTTCTAATCATGGGAATAATAAAATACACATCTACTTTGTTTCTCTGGGGTATTTAAGAGATCATTAGTTAATGTGTATAAAACAGGGTATGAGCGAATACACTAATGCAATAAAAGAAATAATTTTTAACAGCAGAAGGGAGGGATAAACATTGCTATGCTGTGTTTGCTATGACTGTGTTTGCTATATTACTGATTTACATGTACAAATCCAGAAAAAAATATTTCCACTCTGGTAACTTCTAGGTGACTCAGCTGTTATCAGAGCCCTGTTCTGACTGGTACTATATTGCACTTGCATAGTTCCCATCCCAAAGGGCTTGGGATGCAGCAAATCTGTAGTCTTTGCTGGAGGTATATATGTTTCAGAATATTGCATCTATCTGTGTATTTTAAAACAGTATATTCAGGCTCGCTTAGCATTTGCTTTTTAGTTTTATTTCTGTTTTCTCAGTCTGTTTCTCCTGATAGAAGAGGGAGAGATATACTAATTAGAAGACATGGAAATCCTTAAAGCCATCTGATGAGGATTAGGAGGTAGCAAAACATAAAGGATCCAGATAATTCTGCACAGTAATACACTGTAATACATACACGGGGTGTGGCCAGAAAAGTATTCTGCTAATTAATCTTATTTTTTCTTAATAAAGCACTAAAAATACTGTTTCTGCATAAGGCAATGAAGAATATTCAAGTCTCTCCATTTCCCTGCAAAGCAGTTATCAATTTGTTAGCTGACATAAGTATCAAATAAATGAAGATTACAAAATGGCAATACAAGCTTTCTTCCTTCCCCACCCAGAACAGGATTCTTTGCATTATATTTGACCTTTTGCTTCGGTCTCTTTTCCCACATTACTGAAGGACAGTGTCCACCAGCTGAAGAGTAACTAAACTCTCAGAAATTAAGTGAAGGTTGTATTTAGTATCAAGAGTGCAATCAGTTGAATTATGAAAGATTTTGTGAAAATGTTCTCACTGTTGGTAGAATGAGTTTTTCTTGCTCATAGCTGGGTTTCAAGTAAGGGAAGAGCTGATGGGGATAGAGAAAGAAGTTTTAATATATTTATAAGAGCAAATAAGACCATGATTTCTGCATTTTGTTGATACCTTCTTACAAACCGCACCTTTAAACTTTATCTCAAAATATGATGGCATTGGCTTGTTGCATATGAAGAGCTGTTAGGGAACGGCAGTGACTAAGTTGTCAGATGTCAAGAAATGAGAGGCGCTCAGTCCATTTCCTACTGAACTAGCTCCTGCTTCACAAAAGCCCACCTTCTCCACAAGTTTTGATCGGCGCCCGTGTTAGCAGACTCCATTGCTAGCTAGCCACAGCATGCCAGCTGGCAAATTCCATGAGGAATATAAATTTTCCAAGGCACATGAGGAGACCCTCGTAAGTTGTTTTTCATTTCTTTCAGCTATTGGTCTTTTCTTAGTCTTAAGGAAACTATTTTTTGGAAGAGTTCAGTTTCCACGTCATCAGCATTGAAGATCCCTACGATGTCACCAAGAGTAATTTGGCTCAGTGCGTTTAGACATCACAGAACTACTGTAAGTTTTAAGCTGCTGTGGGTAGTTCTGGGCATAGCCTGGTGAGGAGGTCTCTTGGGTTTGCACACTTGGTTCATTGTGAGGTGTAGATCTACTGGTAGAAGCTGAATGGGAAGTCCTCCATAAACAGACTGACTCAGATACTAATCACAGAGAGTCCTACAAACTCAGCTCTTTGCTGGTCTCTGGCTTTGTATTTTTTTTTTTCTTTAAAAGCTACATTTTGCAGTCTCATCTTTCTGTCAGTAGCAGTTAGCATCCAAGATATGTTCACCCTCAGCCTACCCATGTTCAGTAGATTTCCTTCAGTTCTCCACTTTGATCAAACACTGTTTTACTCTGTTGAAAATCCTAGCAGCTACCTTGGAGCTACCTATTAATACACACTGCTTGTTTTCATACGGCTAGTGAAGCTTCTGGCTTAGCTGGGCTTCTTCTGTATTCCCTGTTCAAGCTTCCAGAGAAGGAGGCCTTCCCGCTCATGCTGCCCGCATGCTGTTTGTTGATCCCAAGAAAAAAACCTCCCGAACTCTTAAGATGACATTTGCTGTCAGATGGGGCAGGGGCAAAACTAGTAGTCTCGCTGTGCGCTTGTAGCCTCTGAGGCTTTCATCCCCTGGCCCCAAGCTATCCTACAGCTTCAGGAGCAGCAGCAGCGGCAATCAGCTGTGCATTGTAATTCCATGCTTCTCTTCTCTTGCTAGAAGCAATAGATCAAGGGTTAAAGAGTTTGGGAGTGCATCCCCACAGGGACAGTCAGACAAAGCAGGGGAAAAGTCTACCCGGAATGGTGAGGTGTAATGGGAGGCAGAAACACCGCTGAATCTCTCTGAAATGCTTTCTGTCTCACTGACTTCTGTCTTAAGAGCTAGGATGCTTTATATTTTTTCTGTATTATATATATAAAGTCTAAATCTTTTTTGCTGTTGCATTTCCTCACCCTCTCTTCAGAAGTAGGCAAGCCCCATACTGGTGTCTCCGTTGCCCACTTCCCAATGCTCCACGCATGGGTCCTTGTAGGAGGAAGTGGCTTGCTGGTTTCTCCTCGCTGTGGTGTCTGTGCATTTCCAAAGGGAGAATGAGATGTTTGTCAGTGGATCACATTTGCACAGCGAGAGTCACGACATGGCAGCATCCTGCCAAACTGCGAAACAGCTGCAGCTCTGCTGCTGTAGCTGCCTTAGTACACACCCTGACGCTGCCTGTGCGAGGTCATTATTTTAGTGCCTGCTCTGGCAGCAAACATGTCAGTGTATCGCAGTTCAGATTGAGGTAGTGCCAGAATTGTCTTCAACAAAACAGAGGATGCAGGGAATTATGGGAGAGCTGGTCACTGCTGCTGGTGTTCTGGCTTGCTGCAGAATAAGCCAGCTAGCAGCATGCACTGAGCAGCATAAAATTCCCTGTGGACTTCCTGGAACAAAATAAGCTTTGGCTGCATTTCTTCCCTGCTCCTGAAGGGCTTGATCCTGCTCTGTGGAGAACTTCACTTGACAGGAGAATTTTGCATAGCAGAAGCCTGGATAACTTCTGTCGTATTTCAGTAGCTGGACAGAACAAATGAGACTACTGCTGTTGTCTGATGGATTGCCAGGTGCCATCAAATGCTCTAAGCACGAACAATAGAGAAATGTGGGAGAAATGAAAAAAAATAAATTCCTTTTCTTTGTATTTAGCTTATCTGAGTTTTGATGCAATGATGAGGTAGAAGATGTACAGGCAAAACTGCAGTATTTCCATTGATAATGCTCTCTTTCAGGTTTCAATAAAGAAAGAAGACTGGATGGTATCTTAAATCTTTGGTTTTGAAAACATGTATCTACATTTCTATATGCTTTGCTATGAAATTGATAGTATGGGCTCTCACATCCATCTAGTCATCCTTTTAAGAAGACTCCTCTTGGTGGGAAATGTTCCAAGCATTTTTGTCTTTCAATCCCATCCAAGGCAAGAGTAGGTTCTAGGATGTGCTTCTTAATAAAACCCGAATATAAAAATGCTGAGACTGCTGAGCTTAGCTTTCTATTGGAAAGAAAAATAATTACAGTTATTTAATTAACCTTAAATCCAAGGCCAAACACAGCAGGTAGTTTTTTCCAGTCTGTTAGATCTGAGATCTAAAGTGTGAAATTTCATTTTAGCTTGCTGTCACAGGACTGCCAGACTTTTTAGTATAGTCACAACATTTTTCTGTTAAGCAGCATACACCATGCTACTATATTGTCTAAGCTTATCAAGAGGTTTCACTGACAACATGTCAAGAGCTTCTCAGCTGATAAGTATTTTTGTCTGTCTTATAGGGGAGGTATTAGCAAATTTGGACATTATGGAGGGATGAAAGAAATGGAATATTTGTTCTGTTACAGCTTGTAAAAGTTTACAATAAGAGGTATTCTATAGTTGCTAGCATGTAAAAGATAGTTCTGGTCTTGATGACCCAAAAATGGTTGTGACTCAAGGAGAAATGCAGTTAACAGATTGTTGAGTCTACAGCCTAAAAATGGTTTTCTGTGCATGTGTGCATGTACAAACACAAGCACGTCTATACACATTACTAAAGAAAAGTCTTCCTCAGTAGAAGCCTGTATACTTTGGAAAATTGAGACAAATTTAACGGGCGGAGAAGACGACCGGCCTGGCTGAACGGGGAGCTTTTGCTGGGACTCAGGAAAAAAAGGAGAGTTTATCACTTGTGGAAGAAGGGGCAGGCGACTCAAGAAGAGTACAGGGATCTCGTTAGGTCGTGCAGAGAGGAAATGAGAAAGGCAAAAGCCCAGCTAGAACGCAACCTGGCCGCTGTCGTTAAAGACAACAAAAAAAGTTTTTACAAATATATTAATGACAAGAAGAGAGCCAGGGAGAATCTCCATCCTTTATTGGATGCGGGGGGGAACATTGTCACCGAGGATGAGGAAAAGGCTGAGGTACTTAATGCCTTCTTTGCCTCAGTCTTTAGCAATCAGACTAGTTACCCTCAGGGTACTCGGCGCCCTGAGCTGGAAAACAGGGATGGCGAGCAGGATGAACCCCCCATAATCCAAGAGGAAGCGGTCAACGACCTGCTACGTCATCTGGATACTCACAAGTCTATGGGCCCGGATGGGATCCACCCGAGAGTGCTGAGAGAGCTGGAACTAAAACATTGGTGTGTTATCAACATTATTCTCATCCTAAATCCAAAACACAGCACTGTACCAGCTACTAGGAAGGAAATTAACTCTATCCTAGCCGAAACCAAGACACAAACAAAAATATATATGTATTCTGATAAATCTGCACAGGAGTACAAAGCTACTCATCTTTTTATTTGCAGCTTCTACTGGACATAGCTGTAAAAAAAGCTGTAACGATAGGAAGCTGGCATGGCTTAGACAAGTGTTCGATTTTTAAAAACATAGTCATTTGAGGGTCATCACTTTGACCATGTTCCTGGTAAATTGTACTCAGTTTCTTCTTTTGTTGTTTTCTGCATTTTTTAGGTTTTGTTATGAAAACATTTAAATGCAATTCCATTTGATTTCATTAAGACTTTTAAGCATTATGCTAATGTATTTACCTGGCAAGAGAGCTGGACGGACTGACAGTACAAGAGGGAAAATTAGGGGTAAAGGAGGTAGTCTCTCCATCATTACATGACATAGATTTACTTACTAGGTAATGCTCTGCTTGGATCAATATTGCTGCTGACTCACAATCTTGAGTGAAGACCATTCTTCTTTATGTTGTGACAGTGCCTTTGCGAAGAACATGGTTGCTGTAATCACATGAATATTTGCATTGCTACTATCAATCACTTCTTATTTTTCATTTGTTGCAGAAATGCAGGCAGTTTTTAAATACTTTCGGTTTTAGTTACCCAGTCTATTTTGGGGCCACTAAGGGATGGTTTTCCATGAGTGCTGGAATGTAGAAATGGAGGTGGCAGTCCTGCTGCTGCTGGCCTTCACAGCATCTGTGCTAGTTGGACTGCTCTAAAAGTGGGGCTTGAAAAAAACACTTCAGCCTCCTTTTACCCTCAAATTGTATGCAGGTATTCTTAAACTGGATCAATCTTAGAATCATAGAATTGTTTAGGTTGGAAAAGACCTTTAAGATCATTGAGTCGAACCGTTAACCTAATACTGCCAAGTCCACCACTAAACCATGTCCCTAAGCACCATGTCTACACGTCTTTTAAATACCTCCAGGGATGGTGAC
>NW_008824864.1:2091943-2105084 GCF_000699105.1 Pygoscelis adeliae | reverse complement strand
CCTCGTCCAGTGCTTGACAACCCTTTTGGTGAAGAAATTTTTCCTAATATCCAGTGTAAACCTCCCCTGGTGCAACTTGAGGCCGTTTCATCTCGTCCTATCGCTTGTTACTTGGGAGAAGAGACCAACACCCACCTCGCTACAGCCTCCTTTCAGGCAGTTGTAGAGAGAGAGAAGGTCTCCCCTCAGCCTCCTTTTCTCCAGACTAAACCACCTCAGTTCCCTCAGCCGCTCCTCATCAAACTTGTGCTCTAGACCCTTCACCAGCTTTGTTGCTCTTCTTTGGACATGCTCCAGCACCTCAGTGTCTTTCCTGTAGTGAGGGGCCCAAAACTGAACACAGTATTTGAGGTGTGGCCTCACCAGTGCTGAGTACAGGGGGATGATCACTTCCCTACTCCTGCTGACCACACTAGTTCTGATACAAGCCAGGATGCTATTGGCCTTCTTGGCCACCTGGGCACACTGCCGGCTCATATTCAGCTGGCTGTTGACCAACACCCCCAGGTCCTTTTCTGCCGGGCAGCTTTCCAGCCACTCTTCCCCAAGCCTGTAGCGCTGCATGGGGTTGTTGTGGCCCAAGTGCAGGACCGGCACTTGGCCTCATTGAATCTCATACAATTGGCCTCAGCCCATCGATCCAACCTGCCCAGATCCCTGTGTAGAGCCTTCCTACCCTCCAGCAGATCAACACTCCTGCCCAACTTGGTGTCTCCAAATCCAGCTCTTCCCACAAATGCTGTAAATGATAGTGCCACTATTTTTGACGAGCAAGAAGAAGTGGTGGAAAAGGACAGAAAGTCTTCAAATGCTGTGCTAAGACATGCTGGATGCTAATACCAAGTCATCAGCTGAGAAATGTGCCAGACCACCCTGATATCACAGAGGTTCATAGACCTTTGACTTAATCACTGAGAGACCTCCCTTTTGCAGTGCTAAGATGCAGTGTGATTGGTGTGCAATGAGTATGGCAAGGGTTTTGATTTAGGGGTTTGGGAGAGGACTGCTGGTTGTAGAGATCCCAGTCACAGCTAAAGGAGAAAGAGCAAGGTGATAATGGCTGTGAAGTGTGAGCTGGTGGAAAGAGAAGGGGAAGGATTGCCTGCCGAAATGCTCTGATGTAGGATGTCTGCATTTAATTACGCTGAGGCAGAGCAAAAACTCTCTTCTAGTCCTGATCTGTGCACAGCGCCTAAGCTTTGATCCTGTAACCTGCTCAATTGCTTTGCAACAACTAGCTCTAAGTGAGCACTGCTAAAAAAAAACAGGGAGAATGGGTACAGATGCTTACCTGTGTGATACAGAAAGGAGCCTGCAGAAGCTGCTCCTTTGATGTCTCTGGGAGCTGCTGTTCTTACCAGTAGGCTAACTAAACAGGGGTAAGGCTGAATACGTCCATATTCGAGCTACTGAGAAATATTTGTTCTTTAAAATCTCATGTCACGTATGTAGGTATGTCCTTAGCACAATTGCCCCATCTTAGCTCTAAAATGCTTATAGGCTTGTTTTCATCAGTTTTAGAGAGAGCATAGTGAGACTGAGAGAGACTAACAGGTTTCACTGAAAAATCAAGAGGCTGCTCCTGGGTTTCATTACATCAGTGTCTCTTATGCTTCATTCATTCTCCTCTAATTCTTAACGGCGGTCGAACAGTTCAAACTACTTAGGAGAGTCAACTGATCTGTGAAGCTGTACAGGTAATGCTTCAGCAATGACCAAATCTTGAAATTCAAGCTTTTGCCCTACATCTGGGTCTTGTTCTGTGGGCAGATCTCTAGCCCAGAAGCCACGACTCCCAGTGGTTTCCAAAGGACTGAGAGCTTCTGTCCGCATGTCGTGTAACGTTCAGCAGTTCACAGGATCCGGCTGTGCACGCTGCTTGTTGTCTCTAGCTCTTAATTATGCTGCCACACTGCACTGTCTCTTTAGATTTAACTGTTATAAATTGAAATGGAATGCAAAACTGGTGTCATTTTTCAAGTCACGAAGGGTTTCCGGGAGCAATGAGAGTTTCTCCTTGCTTGTCGCTACTTGAGTATGCTGTTGTGGAATTGAGTCAGTACTGTTGGCAAACAGAAAATGGTTTGAAATATATTAGCTGGAGAAAAGTGATTTAACCTTCAGGCTGCTGGCAACAACATTTATATCTGGTGTAAATTGCTTGGAGCAAAATCTCTTTTGTAAAGAGGATTATCATCAGGAGTTCAGTCTAGCTGTAAATGTGCCCATCTTTGAATCACAGGATTTTATTTCTTTGAGCTGTACTAGCATCTATAGCGCCTGTACGAAGCATAGATTATGACCTTCCTTTTAATTCTGTAGCTAAGTGAGGGAATGTTTATCTTTGCCCATTTGTTATTGTTGTTAGGTTGTTAGTGCTATTAAATAACTATGGAAGTTTAGCAAACCATAAGGCTCTTTTAATTTGTTTCTAGATCAGCCATTTTAACATCCCTTTTGCTTCATTTTCTGCCATTAGTAAAATCTCCCCTACCTCTTCCCAAACATCATGTACTACACAAATCTTTACGTGCCTAAAGACCTTTGAAGATATGTAACTTCAGTGCATGATTGTTGGTACTATCTGCTTGTTCATGTTAGCAGCGGTGGTCAAAAATGTTGCACAGCCCTTTTCCATTCTGAGTCACTATTATTTATTACTGAAAATGCAGGAAATATTTTATATATAAAGAGTCAAATCTAAACTAATTTGTGTTAATCCCAGCTGAAACGTTGGTCATTGCAGTGGAACTACCCTGATTGTGAGTTTGGCCCAGTAAATCAAATCAATGGAGCTGAGTGACATAGCTTCCTCCCGGTGCTAGCGAGAAGCCAGGAGTTCAGTCACTATGATGAAAAGCAAGTCACTACTTCAGCTATTGCTAGCGTGCATGGTGTGGGACTCTGCTCTGTAACTCTAAGATCCAAAGCACGCTCTATTACTTCCAGATGTCCTGGGGCTAAAAATAACCTGTGAAATCTCTGAAGCAGAGCCTGGTGCTCAACAAAACCTTGACATCCATATAAACATCTCAAATGACAGAGCATGCACAACTAATGCACCTGCATATGCCTGAGACTTCACTGTGAATTGACGGACGCTGTTCTATCCCATGTCTCTAGTGCAAGAATTGCATTTTCCTTTGTCTTTTTAATTTTTATCCCTTAAGCATGGAACAGAGCATTTTGTTACTGAAGGAATCAGGCGGTTGGAAAGTTGCTTTGTTTCAGACTGGACTTTGTTCCATAGGAGGTGGTGTGCAGGTGTTGAACTTTTAATGCTATTCCTGCTTCTTCATCCATGCACATGCTCTCCTTGGATTACACTGTTTTACTTCAAACCATACAATTGTCGTATATGTGTTAGCGTTGGAGGAAAACTGCTCGTTGGTCAAGTATCCAACTCTGCTGGCCACCAAAGTGAAAAGATCAGGTTGTTCCTAAGTGCTACAGTCATAATCATGGGATTATTTACTTGCTGGTGATTAACTAACAAATTATACACAAATGCTTTCAGGCAAAGAACACATATTAGAAAGAATTGCTTTTATATATTGTAATTACGTGTGTAGTTTGTGAAGTCTCTGTCACGCATCCTGCGACAAAAAAAAAAAAGAATTATATGAAGATACATTGTTCAGGCATACCCAGTGTTCAGTCCATTTTAAACACATAAAATAACTAACAGATTGAGGAAACAATCTGATGAGATTGAAATAGTCTGTGACCACTTTATATTGCTGCTTCTGACCTCAGCTGTACAAGTTCTCTGAAGCGACAGAGGAATTTTTCCTTCTCTGCATGTCCCAGGTTAATTATGACTCCTCAGAATCCTGACTAAAGAAAACTGTCTTACGTATGATTGGATATTTGTACCCAAGTTTAAAAATTTATATTCAGAAAGTGGCCAAAAATTATTTTGTCTTAAAGGACTCATGCTGTCTGTATTTTTGTTTTTAAAAATGGTATTTTTCATTAATAGCAATTTTAGTTGAAGCTTGTTCACTACGTTTAATATGATGTCTAAAAGGCTCATCTGAGCAGTCTGACCCTCTTGTTCACAGAAATTACATCCCTGCGTAAAGTTGTGAAAATGCACCAGATATGAGAAAACTCATCAAAACCAGACTAGGTAGAAGGAGATGCCAGAGAGGCCGTTTGTGAGTCTGGATGTATATTTACAGGCATACAGTCCTTTGTTCTTGCACACAACTAAATCTCTTTCTTTTTTCTTATTTTTTTCTTATTTTGTGCTGTTGAGTTGAAAAGGCAAATATCTCAACAGATAAGCTTCTGAAATTTCTGCTTTTCTAGTTGAGTAAGGCATGGAACTCTTAGCAGTGGTCCAAACCACAGTGAAATATTAACCTGCTCCCGTGTACCCATCCTTCATTGCTCGTGCTCCATTTTGCCATCTCTTGTTAACACCCTGCAGCCATGGACCTGCTCTGGGCAGCAGCAGCAGCAGCAGTCAATGAGGTTCAGATACACATTTCCCTTCCCATTGCTATGGCTTTATTAGCAGTCTAACTCTTGGCATTACACCATTGTGAGCCGAATGTAGATTTGGCACCACTGAAGTATGTGGAAGATGAGGACAGCATATTAGTTGTTTTGTTAAATATCGGCGCAATTGTATCTGCTCTTGGTGGGGGAAAGCTCTGCTTTACTCTTCTGTTGGGGATATGAGGGTTTTCTTTTTTGGTAGGATTCCCACCTTTCCCTTTGACTGTCCTTTGGCATATGCCCCTGGCACAAGACCGTGGCTTTGGTTGTAATGCAGCACTGTAGGTCATCCCTTATGACTGATCCAGAGGAGACTGTTACAGGCATCACTAACAGAGCTTTTACCCTTAAAGCAGCTTGTGTACTTGTGTTTGCAGAGATGCTCAGTGTGATTCCTGGCTGGCTGTCCAAAAGGGTTTTTTTTCACGATATGGTTGGAGATGAGTCAGCATCAGAGAGATGAATACTGCTGCAAAGATGCTGTGTTCAGTAGTTCAGATGGCATCAGTGATCACTTTCCTGCTCTGATTAGTGCCTAAACCGTCAGAGTTGCCTGTAATTAGTCACTTGAACAGGGCTTCAGGAAGCCCTTGTGTGGGCTTTTCTCCACCATCAGTGGCTTTCACCTCCAGTCAGTTTTGGAAGAGACAGGAACCTCAGGCTCTGAAATAGGCTTTACCCTTCTTCACCTCAGTAAGGGTCAACTCCCTGCAACTGCTGACCATGGTTCAGACTTCAGATAGTTTTCTCTTCCCAGATGCTTAATCCCTTGCAGCTCAATTGACTGGGGAATAGTTAATGCCCAGTATTGACTGCTTATTCCATAAAAGGAAGAGCAAAGTATTAGCTTCTGCAGGAAACAATTTTTTCTTCATTTGACTGAGTGTAAAAAGTCAACAAGGAATGCATATAGTTCTTTGAATTTTGAAGTAGACATCCAGAGGGTCAGGCATTACTTGGATCACACCCTTTGACCTTAGAAATCCTCTGGTTCCTTAAAATCTCCGTAACTTCTTCAGTACTTTCTTTACAAAGGCCAAGCAAAACCACTTCAAACAGAGAATAATAAATTCTGTTATAAAATCACACTCTTAAAAATATAGAAAACAAAGATGGTTCTGAAAAGTAAAAAAATCAATATTCTGTGACTAAGTTGAAAGGAAAATATCTTAGCAATTTCTGTAAGGGCATATCCTGAATATGAACTGGAATCTGTTTTTGAATTTGGAACCTAGTGAAAGCCTCTTGAAATTTGCTTGGACAGTGGAGATTCAGGGATCTGTCTGCACATAGCAGATTGCAGCATTGTGACTTTTGTGTCATGATGTCACAACATCAATTTGTTTGTGCACATTAAACAAAGAAACACATTTTCTTTGCCGATAATTAGCATGGCATCAGATGGGTGCAAGATTATTGTATTTTCTTCTAAAGCTAACTTAGGAAAGGGAAAAAAAAGTACTGCAAGGAGACACAAATCTGATCCCATAATAAGCAAACGCCATCTCATTCCTCATGGCTTTTTATTGTGGACAAGGCCCTGAGCAACTGGATCCAACTCTGAAACTGGCCCTGCAAACTATATGCTGCCTGACTGAAAGGGCTTTATTACAGAAAATAGAAATGATGTGTTTTTTCTTACCTTTTCTTTTAACCCTATAGTGTTAATCCAGTAATCAAGAGGAACAGCAGGTTGCCTTAGAAGTTCAGTTTTTCTGTGTCTGTGTTTGGTGCTTCCATTTTCATCATACCAGAATGGTTTGGGAGATGCAATTGTTTTCCTGACTTTTTTGAGACAAATGTTTAAAATCATCTCAGACTACATGGGGAAAAACTGTCAGTTATGCGCGTGTAGCCCTTGCCAGAAATACTTAATGAAATCTGGCTGCGTGGCTAATTTTAGGGACAGTTTAAAGTAGTGTGATTTTTTCCTTTTTTTTTTTTTCAACTCTTCTAGTAGGTATGGAACATCTGGCCAAAACAAATGAAGCAACATTTGGATAACTCAAACAGAGAACCCAAATGAAACAATATAATAAATTAATGTCCACATTCTGAAATCTTAACCGTTATTTTTGCAGTAGTCTACAACTATAATGCAAAGCACTAATGTTTAGTGATGCAGGCTGGAAGTGTTCTGTACTACTGAAGTGTGGGAAGGAGAGTAATTCCTGTTAAACACTGTGGTAATCTCCAAGTCTGTGGTGCAAAGTACTTTATAAATGTACCATTTTTCTAGCAGAATATTAGGTGAGGTTAGGTAGATATGATCTTCTGAATACAAGTTCAAAGCAAGTATTCAGTGACTGGAAGTGGTCTTACATTTCATCTTTTTGTTTCCTTACATTCAGTAGAATTTGTATGGCCTCTAGTGACTAAGGACTTCTCTCATTAATTTTTCTGCTTTGCAGGGCATGTGTCGTACCAAATTTCTTAAGTCTTTTGTCACCTCCGTCTTCATCTAGCTAAACTAGTATCTACTTTTGGAGTTGCACACCAGGTTCTGCAAGTTCCTGTCTTCCAATATCACTCAGTTTTTCCGAACCTGAATGAGATACGAAATTTTATTATAAATAAGTTAATTATCTAATAGTTTAACCTGTTTGTTTAACTTCCCAAGTGGCCAGCTCTTTGATAAGAACAGGTTTTTAATAGGCCTAGACAAGCCTGCTACATTCATTTAAATTGTGATCGAGGCCGTATCTGAAAGTAGGCTAATATCCAAATTCACTGAGCCAGAATACCCACAGCTATTAATTTGTAAAATAGTGTCCTTCAGAAGTTTTTCTGCTTGACCCACTTTCTAAATTGGATGGCACACCTGATAATTCATTACAGATAAAGAAATTTGGGGATTTTAATTTCTTTGATGCTATGTACTGCAGTCCCAGGCAGCACTGGGAAAGAACACTGTTTTGTTGGGCTTGAATCCCTAGTTTATGTGTCTGGGCTGTAGCTCATTAGAAGTATGCATTCAATGTTTCCAGGTAGCAGTACAGTGATTGTGAAAACTGGCAGATTGGTGGGAATGCAAAGTCAGGTCTGGGTAGATGCATCAGCTGTAGACCCAGATAATGACAGCACAGTAACACAGACTGTGGATCGCTTGTCACTGTTACGAGTGGTAACACCTTGGGGATCGCAGTCCAGCTAAGCACGTTCCTGAGTTTTGCAATGAACACAGTACACCTTGTAAGGGTTGATCCATGGTGTTTCTCTTGATTCACGTAGCTGGTGGTCAATTTTCTTGGGTAAGATACTTCACTCGATCCTGAGGAAGGCATAGGCTGTAGGACAAGTTATATTTCTCTTGTGGTCCCATGCGGTGAAGGGAATTTAACCTACCATCACATGTAGCTAAGGTTCTTACTTTAAACTCTTTGCTGTTGTTCGTTTGTGTTGGTCCTAGCCAGGGACTCATTATATAAGATGTTTCTGTATGAAGGCTTGCAGTTTTTGCTCTCAGGTAGGCTACTTCACTGTCCCTGAATGGTTTGTTAAGTTTCAGAAATGCAAAAGGGTTAGTAAGAACAGGGCATCTTCACAGACTGCAAAAATGCAGCAAATGCTGTATTTCTGTTTTGGTATATTTGCATTTTATTAGTATGCAGTTGACTCATGTCACGTTGAGAAACTTGACATGGCCAACAGAGACTCTGAAGCTTCTGCAGGAGGAAGTGAAGTTTTTCTGGGGCACCTGAAGATCATTGTCCTCGTTCTTGAATACTTGATCGACAGCGTTCTACTGTTCTTGTTTCTTTTTGTTTCAAATTTAGGAGGCTTTTTTCAAAACATTTATTTATATTTTATGTGAGCCTTTCCCTTGCAATGGAAGTGGTTTGTGCATGCTGTGATCTGCAGAACTTCAATGATAGGAGGGGTTTTTCCCTTCAGTTAGTCTAGCCCCCTCCCAGGGGCTATTCTGGGAGGATTCAGTCCATCCATGTTTGTCATTTAATCAACTTAGAGTTTGAATCAGGATGGCTGGGGACATGTAGGCCTGAAACCATTGTATCTAATTAAAATACTTAACTGGGACACTTCATGTGGGAGCCTAGTCATGTCAGTCCCCTTATAGTCAATGGATCTCCAAAGGGCAGTGCAAACAACCTAAACTCTCCAGAGAAAGTATATGACATCTATGCTCCTTAGAGTTAAGTGGGATGAATTTTGGCCTTAACAGCCGATAATGGGTGATGACCGACACACAGGAGTATGGTATTGCAGTCTTGCAGAGCAATGTCATTGCACTGTATCTTCCATGAAGAGGAGTTTCCTTCAGGGATTTATTCCAAGATAAGACAATAGGGAAATGCTGAGCACATTGCAAAGTGATGGCTGACAAGAAAAGGAACTGCCTGGCACAGTTGAATTGAAGTGGAAAACTTTAATTTGTACCTGCAGTGCTTGCAAGGAGATCTGTTTCTACTTTGTCTTGTAGGGATAACTGCGTATCTTCATGGCTGCCACTTTACAGTGTATGAGATAAATGCTATTCAACACTGCAGTGAGTGTCTACTGCTAGGAGTCTTCGACAGCACAAGCTATGTTCTAAACTGTGACTGCTGGGTGCAGCTATGGTATAATATAGAGGATAAGGCTGAGCTTGATTTTTTAAGCTTCTCAGATTAAACTTTTTAATTTTTGTGGTTTATTTTCATAATAAAGACTTGTAAAAAAATCATCTTTAAAATTGCTGTTGATTGACGTAATGTGAGCTGCTATAGCTGACTGGGAAAGGTTATCTCAGACTGTAATTCCCAAATAACTGATCTGTGTCTTGACTCAAAAGCCCTTAAAGCTTTATTTCTGCATCTTCTCAGGTACCTCCTGCAGGAAGATAAAGGAAGGACAGAACAAGAAAGCACCATGTCTTCAGTCTCAGCTTATTACAATGGAAAGACCGTACTTATCACAGGAGCTACAGGTTTCGTGGGCAAAGTACTGGTGGAAAAGCTTCTGCGCTCCAGCCCTGACGTAAAAGCAGTTTATATACTTGTCAGGCCAAAGGCTGGACAATCAATGCAAGAGAGAGTGGCCAACATGTTGAAATGCAAGGTAAGTTTCTATATTTTATTCTAGAGTATAATCTGAAATCCATTCAGCTGGGTGAAGCAGAGGACTTCTGTTATACTCAATTCATAAAGAACAAAATACCATCTTCCACTGTAACTGTTGTGTATTTTTGTTGTGTCTAAGACAAACAAACAAAAAAATTGTACATGAATGAACCTGGATCTGTCTTATTTTGATAGGTGATGCAGGATTTTGCACTGTAGTGATGTAATTATTCTTCTTTTCTGCATTGCTGTTTGTTGAGAATTTATTTTTTCAAAAACATGTTACCTTAGCAAATTTCCTTTTTGCAAGAAGAGCAGGATTTTGCTCTCATGAACTAACTCTCTTCATTCACCCACTTTCAAAACATAATGTTCGAACATTCAAAAATAAAACTGTGAGCCTGTTACACTTGACTCCTTGCCCTAATTGGGGCATTAAAACTCATTTCATAAGACAAAGCCTAGTGGCAAGGTATAGTGGGCTGTGCATTGCTGCAGTACAGTAGGGCATCTGCCATCTTCTCGTGTCAGCTCCAGTTTAACCTTACTTATGAAGTGATAAAATACTGTTGCATTTGAAAAGGGTGCTTTCCAAAGTTGCTTGCAGGAGAACACAAAGGCTAAGACAGCCCTGTGAGTTGAAGAACAGACCTGTATGACCTCCACCCATGCCGTTTGTTTCAGTGAGGAAAACCAGATCTCTAGTGTCAAGAAGGATGTCAAGGCCCTTTGCTGAATTGAATGTAAATATTTGTAAGGAGACACTGTTAGACTAGTTATCTGGAGTCGACTTGGCCTGAGGACCTCAAGGTCCTCAGGAGCTTAGGCCAGTGGTGAGGTCATGAACTTGCTCAGACTCCTCCAGCTATAAGTGCCAGAGTTCCAGCTAATGCTTACTGCTAATGTGAATTTGTACATAGCGATGTGAAATGAGGGGAGGGGACAGATGTGGCCCTAGCAGGCAAGGAATTACTTGGAATTAATCTGAGAAAGGTCAATGTATCTTTAGAGTATTGGTCTAAAACTTTGAACAAGGCTTGCCTGGAAAAGTACTCCTCCTAGTTCTACTGGAGTTAAAGGTAAAATAGGGCTACAGATAACTTACTTAGAGACAAGTAGGTCTGGCAGAAGGCTTGTGTTTTTCCTTCTAATGTTTTGAGGCATCAAGCTAGAAAATCTTAAGTATGTCCAACAACAGAGTTTGGTTTTTCTCGTGTTTTCAACAGAGGGTAGGTTATTTTCCTGTTCAGGAAAATTTGTAAGTGATATAAAAGGAAAGCATCATATTGGTTGTTTTTCGCAAGTGCACAATTTTTCATTACTTTTCCTTTCAATGAACATTTTTCAGCTGTTACTACAGCTTTCATCACTGAAGACTGTGGGCAATGGTTTCCATCATCAAACAACAAAATCCTAAATGCGGTGTGTTTGCATGGTGTTTTGCCTTTTTTTTAATCCACTAAGAAAATGGCAAACTAGGCTATTTTTCAGGACTTCTATAAGCTTTGTTTGCATTTTCTGTATGAATATTACTGGCTTATCTCTTTAGTTGGCCAGCACAGCTTAGTGGTGGTGTTAGCTCTAGGTGAGGTTCCCTAGTAGCTGTTTTATTGATGCAGCTGTACTAAATGTACCGTTTTTTTTCCTAGCATTTGTCAGCAGTTTTAGACATGCCAACAGCAAACCGGACTTGATAACCTCTCCTTGAACCTTTGACAGCCTGCTTCAATGTGTTTCAAATGAACAAAAGAAGGAGGCAACTCTCTAAGTTAGGTTGCTGCAGCCTTGAAAAGAAAAAAACTCTAGGGGTATGCTCACAACTCATTCAGGTCCCCTCAAAGAAAAAGGTGTCTTTTTGATGCTGTTCTTTTTAAAATAAAGCAAAAATACTTCCCTAAGGCAGAAACCCAACTCTTCAAAGGTAATTTCCATGTGAAAATGTTGACAGCCTTTGGTTTTTTCCTAGAAGTGAAACAGTTAATTCCAGTAACTGTTAATTTCATGGCAGATGAAGAGGGCAAGAAACATTATTCTTAACATTTTTGCGGATTGTTTCCAGTTAAGTTTGCTGGATATCTTTAAGCCACATAATCAGTCATTCACAATCTAGAGACTACACTTTCCATTTACAGTTGTGTTTTGCATTCTCCAGTTTGGGAAACCTCCGAGCTATATAGCGGATAAAAAAATGCAGCAAAAGCTTATTCCGAGTCTTCAGGCAATTTTTGTATTTGACATTCCTGATCATAATCTCTGATGAAGAATGCATATATTTGAGTATGCACAGGAAAATTCAGAATAAAATCCCTTCTCTTCCTTACATGCACATATATAATTTCTAATCTCTACTGCATAATTATTCTTTTCCCCCACAAGCTGTTGGATTTAATGCAATACAGTATTTGTATCTGGGTTTAGGAGAAAATACTTTATTTCTACTTTCATATTCTACCCTATGTAATCTTCTCTACTGACTGATCACACTTTCACTTTGAAAGTAACTCTTTTGTCTTTTACATTGTGCCATGACCCAGTATTATCCTCTGGAATTTCTCATTTTCACATCCAGAAGTGAAGTTTCCCAGGTACCAGAGGGATAGAGAAAAACAGGTTGCCAGCTTCTAAATATTCTAGACAAACAGACAAAAACAGTATTTGGGATGAAATAAAATGAAAGTAGAGAAATAGATTGGCAGGAATTAGTTGCACTGCATAATGCTTGGGTTCTTCAGATAAGGTCCTCTGGGGACTCCTGATTTTTGGTAGTACTTAATATTTTGAAAGAAATTGCCTATCATTTTTGATCTCTCTTCATATATCTCTTAGCACAATCTGTGAAATTTTTGTTGTTTCTATCATATCTACAGGGGTTTAAAGATTGAGATGTCACATTTATGAACTGTCTTGTTCACAGTGTGTACATGTGAATATGCTGGAAGATGACTCCGTTAAATAAAAAAGCAACTGAAAGTTACGAAATGGTGATGAGGTGTGAAGGGGCAAAATGCCTTAGTTTGTGCTTTTAAAATGTTTCTTATCTGGATTTTTCAAATTCTGAATCCAACATGAAGAGTAAAATAAAAAAAATAATTTGGGCATAAATCAGAATTCTTCTGCTGTATTCTGGAGTAGCTGAACAGATGGCATGGAAATGTTGGTTTTCCTCAGATCTTGTGAAATTATTTTTACATGAAGATATGTTATTGCATTAATATGAAACGTATAATGAACAGATGCTCAATTATCTCAGCATCAACTCCAAAATGAACGTGTGCATTGAGGAATGTGTGGTGCATGGTGACCTTGCCCATTTATGAAAGGAGATGTTCTATTTTCCAGCAGCAAGTCCCTAAGGGAATCAAGCTATTACCCTGTGCTTAATGAAATGCCGTGTCTGCACAGCGCAGAGCGCAGCTGTTACACAAAAAACCACATTTCAGTATAGGCTTCACCCTGGATGTGTCCATAGATGTGGATCACGAGGCAAAGCTTGACAGCACTGTTTTACTTGGTAGTTGATGGGAGGTGTATATTTATTAGAGGTAGGAAATTGTTTCAAGGAGTATTTTTTGTGG
>NW_008824864.1:2089988-2091895 GCF_000699105.1 Pygoscelis adeliae | reverse complement strand
TGTCTCAGATTCCCTGGAGAGCAGTTATTGGGCTAATGCTGAGTCACTGGTTGAAGCTTTCACGTTGTCCCAGGGAGAGCAGAGCTTTTTCCATGCCCTGCATGCAGTGAACCAAGGCTGCTCGCTGCTGCCAGGCTGTTTCTCAGATCTATTTGTTCAGTGCTCCTAATTAGAGAGATCAGTCAAAGTGGGGAGTGGAAAAGACGACTTAATCTCCGATAACTCAGAGAGAAAATGCGGAGGCTGGGAGGCTGTGGAAAGTGGGGAGCAGATATTGGTGGGTGTGACCAGAAATACTGTAAAATGCTACTGCTTTTTCATATCATCCAACCACAGTTAACCTGCATGATTAACCCTTAGAGTTAGAGTGGATGGTACACGTAGACCACCTTCTCTTCCCTGCAAAGCTTTGTCTGGAACCACACGTTACGATGTGACTGACCACTGAAAACAGCAGAAGTCCAATGTTATCAGACACCTTTGCCTCTTCAGTATTTCCTTGTCATGTGTGCTATGCTTATCAGCAAATATACAGCAAGACTCTCTGTTAGCCCTACAAATTTCACCAAATCATGCCAGATTTCTCTTTTTCCACCTCCCTTGACTATCCCTTTCTCCACTCCCTCCTCGCTCATGCGTCGTGCTCATCACCATAAGCAGTAAAGGTTCTCCACGCCAGACCAACGCAGTGTTACTCCCTTTGGAACACCGTCCCCTAAATCTGCTGCAACCACTTCAGTGGTGCATGGATCAGTACTCAGAACAGAGTAATGAGGTTTTTTTGTTGATGGAACGGGATCCCATTTATTCAGTAACAGGTCTGGAAACTGCTAATTGGAGTGAAACAGAGCTGAAGATGTTTTCTGTTTTATTATTTATTTAGATTTGCCTTGCTTTTGTCAGTAGATTATCAGGCATACCTCTGATATTTGTGTACCAAAGGCACAAATCTGTCATTTTAACAAAAACTTGTTTCTTACTTGCCCCCATGATTTGTAAACCGTGTGGTAGAGAGGAGCTAAATCTTAAGGGTGGTAACATAACTGACACGAATGCAGGCAAGGGTCTTGAACCATTCTGTGCCTCTTTCCGAAGCTAACACCATCTGTTGCCTTGTTCCATTTAATTTCTTTCTCTTCTCCAATATGTATTTCTGTTTGAAGAAGTCTGGTAAGGTTTTGCTTTATATATTATCAGATAATAGCCTGCTTCCTATAGCACAAGGAAGGGCCAACAAGGCAGCTGGTGCTTCCAGCAAGATAACCTTTCACACTGGAGAAAAAAGAAGCCACCATTAGTCCTGAGCTCAAGACTCACTCACACGGCCCTGGTGTCACTTTCTGCTGTTGGATGTTTGCAGCCCTGCTGCTGCCCCTTCGCTCTAGGCTCTGCTGGAACATGGGCATCTGGAACAAGCAAAGTGCAACGGCGTTGGCTTTTCTGGGTGCTGTGCCAAAGCTGCAGCCTTGTATGGTGACAGCTCCTCCTCATTTGATGGACATCCAACCCATGTCATAACTCAGGGCGTAGAATCTCACCCGTCAGCTTTCAGCTAAGCTGGGAGCTGGCAGCCCTACCTACTCTTTCATCTGTTCTGCATGCAAAGCCATGCTTACCAGGAGGCTAATGGAGAAGCTGAGAAGCACAAAGGCCCATCTTATTATCAATTAGCATCAGCAGAACTTGGTTTCCTACACCTCCTTTCTCTTTTGCACTTGCACAGCTGTCAGCACAGACTGCATTCTGCAGAAGTGCTGGAAGGGCAGCTAGGTGGAAATGGCAGGGTTTTTTTAATTTATTTTTTTTAATGCATACTCAAATATCAGAGGAGAAACCATGATAAGAGGAAGGGGAAAAGGAAGGTGGTGATTGAAATTGTGTCCTCCATTGCATCAGTCAGATAAATT
>NW_008824864.1:2086564-2089956 GCF_000699105.1 Pygoscelis adeliae | reverse complement strand
TGTGTGACTGAGGCAATTCCTAGAGAAAATAGGCTTATCGCACAGTTTCATCGTCATAACGCAGTTTCCATCACTACTTAGTATACATGGATGCTGCACAGTAATTTAGAATTTCTCCACACACTGCATAAGTTGATCAGGGATGCATTCAGAGTTGTGGATTTACAACAACCCTAAATCTTCTTTGCTGTATGTGTTCTGTTACACTTACATGTGACTAATTAATTTCACTATTATAATAATAATTTCACTATTAGAAATAATAATAACTATACTTTTCTGTATATAATGTATTTCTTTGCTAAAAATTTCCAGTGTATCTGATGAGTGTGATTCTTCTCAGTGCCCTTTTCAGACTGATTCCCTTCAGGATACTTTAATTTAGAAATGTTAAAAGTGGAGCACCTAGATCATCAGTCAGTTTGAAAACGCTTGCATATTTGAAAACGCTGTGTCCATACTCCTTTTTTTAGGACCACAAACTTGTTCTGTAAGGTTCTATGTACATACAAAAGCAGGCATGAAAAAAATGTGAGGAGGTGTCTATACACCATTCTCAAAAGAAAAGCCCTCATTTTTTTAATGAAGCTGGAGAGGAAATGTGTATGATGCAAATTAGACATCCAGGGACAGAGAGAGAAAGGAGTTAAATAATGAGTTGGTGATATTGCTAAGGAAAGGACTTATGTTTTGATTATGAGAAGTTACAATGAACATCAAGACATCCAAAAAGAGAGACGTCAGCTAAGTTCAAAGACAGCAGAGAGAGAGAGAAGTGGGTCAGGAACGGAAGAGTAAGGGGATAAGTTTATGACATAATGGTGACATCAGTGGAAATCTTAGTAATGGAGGAAAAACAGTACAGATGCAGAAGATAAAAGGACTAATAAAAGGCTGCAGTAATATAAAAACTTAGGAAGAGGTCCTGAAGAAACAATTAGAGGAAAAAAGAGAAGACAGCAGGTCTGCAGAGGCTATCAGAGATAACATTTGGAAAGAAGGAGTTTGTGAAAAGCATCAGAAGTAAAGTGTGAGGAGTAGGGCATTATTGTTGGTGAAAGTCAGGGCAAGGGTCTGGAAGAGAATGGGATTGAGGAGCTAGAAGGAGGAAAAAAGTAATGGAGGACTAGAAAAGGATGTTGGTAGGGATAAGGGAGGAGAGGAAACCTTCTTTTCTGGTATTGATATATTATAAATTTAATTTGCCTTATGTTGGCATTCAGGAGCCATAGCTATGCAAGCACAGGTCCAGGTCTTTGTCCAAAAAGTCTTTCAGTGTGAATGAAAAGCCTGGTAAGGTCATGAAGCAGAAAGGGGAGGAGTACTTTAGGGTGATCAGAGAGCCCACAAGAGTGAATCAATACCATGAGTTTTGAATTATAAAAAGGATTATGCCTGATTTAAAGCCAAAACCCTTGTGTCTGTCTTATAGCTCTGTTGAATTCATCATTTCTCCTACATTAATGTGATCAGAAAATGTTTTCCTGCTTATCCCAAATTTTGCTAAATACGTTAATCTTCATTGAGCTTTTAGGAGTATGGGAGAGGAGTTTTTAGGCCTCATTTAAGACAGTCTGTAAAAGAAGTCTTTCATCTTTCACTTAGATGTTACTTCTAAATTTTTTTGTGGTCATTTATTGAAAAGGCAAAGTAATTTGTTGATGAATATCTGTTGAACTACACAGAGGTTATTCTCTACCCCTCAGTCTTAATTGTGTTGCAGAACAGAAGAGGTTAAGTATGAGAACTGCCCATCCTGTTCTCTCTTCTCTGCATTTCCTGAAGTTATGGAGAACTAATATTTTATTCTGCAGAACAAGCTCTAAACTCTTTCTTCTTCCTTTGGCCAATTAAATTGTCCATTTCTTTGTTGCTCTCTGCCTGTGTCATGACATCATGTAGACATCCCTGTGGCCTGAGTAATGCTCTGTGCCTCCTAGCCACTAATATCAAGAGTCTGAAAGAGGTCCTGTTCTGCAGTTTCAGGGGAAAATAAAGTCTCCTTCTTGTCTTCTAATTAAGATCAATTTTAAGATCAATCTTAATTGATCTTAATTGATAGCTACTCTCACAGTACAGTAGCTATTCCCAGGAAATTTCATCTCCTATTTTAATCAGTAGGGAATATGATAAAACCTCTGTAGTGTCCTTTATTATTTCAAAATAATAATTCTGTTCACTGCAGTTTCAGCTAGTTTTTTGTGAACTTGAAAATGCAAATCTTCCTTTCTAGCTTGTCTTCACACTCCTCTCTCTGCACCTTTTCACAGGATCACAGAATCGCTGACGTTGGCAGGGACCTCTGGAGATTGTCTAGTCCAACTTCCTGCTCAGAGCAGGTCAGATACAGCCAGTTGCCCAGGACCATGTCCAGCTGGGTTTTGAATATCCCCAAGGAGGGAGACTCCACAAGCTGTCTGGGCAACCTATGCCAGTGCTCCATCACTCTCACAGTAAAACAGTGTTTTCTTATATTCAGGCAGAATTTCATGTGTTTCATTTTTTGCCCACTGTCTCTTGTCCTGTCACTGGATACCCCTGAGAAGAGCCTGGCTCCGCCTTCTTCTTTACCCCGTACTATCAGGTATTTATAAACATTGGTAAGATGCCCCTGAGCCTTTTCTTCTCCAGGCTGAACAGTTCCAGCTCTCTCGGCTTTTGCTAATAGGAGAGGTGTTTCAGTCCTTTCATCATTTTCGTGGCCCCTCACTGTACTTGCATGAGTACATCCATCTCTCTTTTGTGCTGGGGATCCCACAACTGGTCACCGCACTTCAGATGTGGCCTCACCAGTGCTAAGTAGTGGGGAAGGTTAATCATTTGGGCAGTGCTGCTGGCAGCTAGGTGTTGGGTTAATCAGTTCTGAAGTGCTTCCTTCTGAGAAGGAAAACCCCATCCATTAAATCTGACTTCCAGAGCACTCTATAGATTCTCTTAACAGTAGCAACAGGGGCAGAAGACTGTCACCAGCAGTTTCAGAGCATCTTATGTGCCATAGCTCAAGACTGAAATAATATTTTTTCTATCTGTATGTGTTTGAAGCACAAATAAGTTATAGAATCATAGAATCATTTAAGTTGGAAAAGACCCTTAAGGTCATTGAGTCCAACCATTAACCTAGCACTGCCAAGTCCACCACTAAACCATGTCCCTCCACCATGCATCTACCCGTCTTTTAGATACTTCCAGGGATGGTGACTCAACCACTTCCCTGGGCAGCCTTGAGGCTGAGTTCCCTCAGCCGCTCCCCATAGGACTTGTTCTTTAGACCCTTCACAAAGGCATTTCCCACTAGGAGAAGCTGGGTCCCTTATTACACGGCTTCTCCTTGTATGCCTGCTTGGATCTCTCCCTGAAACATCAGGCTCTGGTCACTTACAGACAGTTCTCCG
>NW_008824864.1:2081733-2086541 GCF_000699105.1 Pygoscelis adeliae | reverse complement strand
CCCTTAAAAGTAGAACTCGCAGTACCTTGAAGCTCTAGGTGGGATTATGACCGAATCGTGTGATGTGTTGTCTTTTATTACAACAAGCGATACAGCTGAAATACAGACAAGGCTTGGGGCCTGCCGTTTGCCTGCTGGTCACAAGCTCTGCTAGGTGGTACTGAACACAAACCTCAGTTTTGTCACTGCCGAGGAGAGTTCACAGCTTAGCGCTCCAGCTTAGCAAACTGTCTTCGGTACTTCAGTTCCTGGGGGTATTTGCAGTAGTAAAGTCAACTTGTGTTTCTTTTTTTAAATATACTGCAGTTTAAAATTTACTCCGATTATACATTGCTTGCAATAGTTACACAATAAACCACAATGAAATTAAGATTAACTGACATAAACTGCTAAATGAAAAACAAGGACACACTGCTAAATGAAACTGTAGAATCAATGCAAATTATTCTCAAATGAGTAATTTTTTGAAAGCAGAAACGCTTCACAATTCATTTCCGGAGTGTTTGTCTTTCATTTTGTGAATTAAAATGTTTTGGTGTCAAAACCTGACACATCAGTTTCCTCATCTTTCATTCGAAACAGCTGTTACAGGTGTTGATATGGCACATCCATGAAGACCCGCAGAATGACACCACCACTGATAGTTGTCCAGGTGCTCAGGCACTTGCAAGACAAACCCAGCATGAAGTATGGTGGCCCACCATCACTGTCTGACCAGAGGCCACACCTGCCTGGCGGTAGCTGCCATCTCAGCAGAGCGCTGCTTTGCAGGCCTGCTGTGCAGGAACCCCATCTCTCATACCAGCCTCTTATCACAAGGTGTGTGTGATCTTTGCTAGGTGCATGCACAGAAAATATGTTTTGCGCAAAGGGTCTAGCAAGGTCTCTTTCTGGAGCTCAGCTTTCTATGCACCTACCTGGTCAGCTGCAACAGCGAGTTAATGGTTTCTGTCTTGCATGTCATTATTCTACACAAATACCCACCACCTACAGAATGATATGTAAAAGCCGGCCTTCATTTTTGTCTTTATTTCTTGGTTTCATACGACTTTTCCTTGGCCTGGACTGGAATCACAATAAATCATCAGATTTCAAAAGAGGTTTTTGGTTGGTTGGGTTTTTACTTAAAATCACTTCATGATGTTAAGTAGATCATGATCTAAACAGCAACACTTCCAGGGAAGAATACAGAACCTCAAATATAAATGTTCCAGAAAATCCCTCTAGCCAATTGTATGCTAATGCATGTGTTGCTAAAGCAATAAAGTAAAAAAAAAAAAAAGCTGAAAAGAAAGCCGAAATCTCTCAGTTTCACATCAGATAGCTAACAAGAGACATGCACAAATTTAAATATAACTATTCCAGTATTCCGCTAAATTTATGAAGATACCATGCTTAATTTTATGCAATTCTTTGAGAACTCTGATGGCCAGGTACTTAATTTTATCCAAAGGACATTACAGACAAGCTTCTTACGCAATAAACACAAAACTCTGCTCTGCCCACAAATGCAAATGCACACATGTGCATAAAGGCATCCTCTTTCAAGCTAGCCATTTTTGTTTTATTTGATGGTGGATATGCCAAGGGATTAGTGTGTTAATGATGGTGTCTGCAGTGAAGTATTCTGCCAGTTGATAAATGACAAAATAAAGAAGGATTCGGCCCTTGAAGCAAATGAGCAGGCAGTATGTTTAGAATGATGCAATTTAAAAAACTCTCAAAAATAAAATTTTCTCTTATTGATAACAGCCTAGAGGTTGCAGTCATGCTGCGTTTGCTACTGTACGTAAAAAGAAATGTATTTTTAGTTCTCCTTCAGCAGTGATATTTTGGGACACTTGTAGACTGTATCTACTTAACAATATTTTTTCTTTAATGTGCAAGGGTGTCTTACAGAAGAAAGACAGAATCTCATCAGGGAGTTAGCAAACTAAGATTGCAGTTGAGTCACAACTTTAAAGGATCTTCATAACATTGCTTAAATTTGCATTTATGCCTATGTGCTTTCTGGTTTGCAGCCAAGGCCCAGTTCCTGAAATTAGTGGAATTTCTTCATTTAGCTTTGGTTGAGTATCTTGTGAAGGGTGGATTTCAAAGAGAAGATGGGCCCAAATAAGTACCTTACAGTTGTCCTTTCAATTATACGTCATTGTGTTGGATTTTCTTTTTGTTCTGGATATTTTGTTTCTTATAGCAAAAATGCATGTATGAGTTTTATTTCACTGCCAATATTTCAACTTCAGATGATAGCAATTTAACCATAGTAAGAAGTGCTTGATACAGGAATGCAAATGCAGTTAATCACTCTTTTATATCTGGAAAACCAATACTGTCTGACTCCAGCCTAAAATTTGCCTTGGAGGATAAGCAAGTTAGGCAGTTCCTGGGTTTGAAAGCTACCAAAAGCAAGAAGCAACAGTTTTATTGGTACTGCTGACTCTCATCCACTTCTTTTGCCCATGTGATTGTGTCTGAACGTGACCCTGTGTGTGAAGTTGGAAATGGAAGTAGTATCACAGAATCATAGAATGGTTTGGGTTGGAAGGGACCTTTGAAGGTCATCTAGTCCAACCACCCTGCAATGAGCAGGGACATCTTCAACTAAATCAGGTTGCTCAGAGCCTCATCCAAGCTGACCTTGAATGTTTCCAGGGATGGGGCATCTGTGTAAAGGGAAGATTTAGATTCTCTAATCAACAAAATTCACTTTTATGCTAATCAGAGATGTCTCCATCCAGAAATTTGTCCCTTTTTGGATGTTGGTCTCCTTGCCAGCAGAAAGCTTTCAGCATTGCCACCACTGCTGTCTGCATATCCTAAGTGGTAAAAGTCAAGGAAGAGAGAGAGTGTGCATTAGAGGTATGGAAGAAACGCGGTGCAGGGGAAAGTGAGGGTAAAGAGTTAAGCATGGCATTTTCAAAGAGGACAGGAAAAGTATAAAGAGCACTGAAGGTAAAATTTCCACTCCACAGGCTTGGGAGTTTACATCAGTAACAGAAGTCAGAGCTATTTTCCAGCAGCTTTTGCCGGCATCAAGGCCGTGGAGCAACATCATTAGAGAAGTCCTGTTGGGCATCCTTTGTAACCCTCTTATTTCTCCTGTATCCCAGTTTTGCTCAGGTACACAGGAGAGCTGAGCTTTTAGGCAGCTGCACAGCATGCTTTGTGTTCACAATTTTGACAAGGGACCCGTTCACCATCAAGGCCTTCAGCAAACATGGTTTTAAACAATGTTTGTCATTTTGCTGGAGCCTGTGACTTGGCTCTTGACGTGTGCGAGTTGGCACGATTCCTTTTTTGGGCTGTTGTACTTCAGAACCACTTTGGACACCGACGGAGCTGCTCATATACCAAAGCTCATACACAGGCTTGGGTTCTTTGCTTTGAATTGGGGCTGAATAAGGACACCTAACCTCGGGCAACCTCTGTTGGGAACATCTTGGCCTGCAAATCATGGTTAAGAATGGAGGCATATCTTTTTCTTAAATGGGTCGGTAATGGAGCTATCAGTCAGCACCCAAAGAGCAGAATTTGCTATTTGGTCATTCAACAAAATAGAAAGTCAAGTCATGTTTGATCCTTCGTGTCTGTTTTTATTACATTCTATCCCCAGCTGCTTCTTCCAATTTTTCTTAAAGAAAACTTTTCCATCTTCCTAAACTTAACCCTGGCCTTCCTTACCTGTGTTTTTTCTTATCTGGCAGCTGACTGTGACTGAATGATGGAAGCCAAGACCAATTTCATGTCAGAAGACCTTGCAAAGAAATAAAGTTTGTTGTAAACAAAACACTGCAGTTGAAGAAGAAATCCTACATATAGTGGGACAGAGTCTTTAGTCTTCTATTTTGACTTTGCAGTCAAAACCGTCAGACCTGATCACTGGATAATACTTTCTACAAACATGGTTGTTAAAATACTGGGGAGATGCGGGGGAGGAATACTCTGAGCCTTAGGACCCTTAAGAGGGAGCTCCCACTTGTGACACAGTGATACATCTTGATATGCACAGTCCAAAGCATTTGATCTTCCAGGCATCCTGCCTGCAAAGAAGAGTCGCTGGCTCATGCATCATCCTTCTCCCAGTCCCTGGCCTGGAGCTATGACTGGAAGAGTGAGAACGGATGCAGGGTGTCCCTGTATACCAAAATGCCATGATTGCCAGAAGCTGCTCATATGGCCGTTCGTACAGGTACTGACTGCTGCAGTATGTACCAAACAATTGACCCCAAAATTGATCCTCCAGAACATCAGACAGCTTAAAAGTTGGCTGAAGGTCACCTTCGACTGCAGTTTACCCTAGCAAATCCAGCCTATTGTTTTTATTTCATTTTCCAAACCCATTAGGACTGCCAAGTATATTAGGGAGAGTGCTTTAAAAAAATGCAAAGTTCTGACTCGCATCATTGCATACGCTAATCAAAATGTCTGAATTGTGCCAAGGAACCCAAGCGTGAAAATTGTTTTTTGGTAATTTTCTGGGGGCTTGTATTAGGCCTTTTGTTTTCTTTCAAGGGAGCCGGGGGTGGGGGTATTATTAGTGTTAGCCTGTTGTAAATTAATTTTACTTCTTGAAAGAAAAACTGCTGTGGCAAAGCCGCTCTTCTGTTCGTAGTTAAATGTGAATGATGGTGTGATTACAAACAGCAACTGGTTGACTGCAGCCAAACATTCAGAGTAAGCTGGTCTGATTTTGCAGGGGGGGAACCCTGTTAATTCTGTGAACACGGATGATTCACTGCCACAGTCTGGACCATGGAGGTGGCTGTCCAGAGCCTGTTGTTTGTGACCAGACTTGTGTTTGATAT
>NW_008824864.1:2074963-2081685 GCF_000699105.1 Pygoscelis adeliae | reverse complement strand
TAGCTAAATATTTTTAAAATCAAGGCATGCCTTATGCACTCTGTTGAAAATTATCATTAGACTGATTCTTGATCCTATATTTGCTTAGTTACTATACGCTTCCACTTAAAAAATCCTAACTGTAAGATGACTGCTTCCAAGGTGTACTTTTGGGATTTAATGTTTTCGTACATCACTGCACCTAGCACCATCCCATGCCAGGTGGGACTTCGTGTCAGTTTGACGGGGTTTCATGCATCTCCATTCCTGCCTGGCTGTCACAGCTTGTGCCTGTACTGCTCCTGAGATGGAATTACGTGATTTCCCATGTTTTTATTGTCCTGCGTGTTTATGTCACCTTACCATAGAAAGTTAAAATACCTGCAAATCTGCTGGGAACCTGCAGCAAGCAATGTGACGGTGGCTTCTAACCTACGGCTACTGTGGTTACTGACGTGGATTGTGCTAGTGGAGGCTGTGATGCTGAGGTACCTGAAGAAGAGTCTGGGTATCGTGATGACAAATATTTTACGAGCCTTGTAATATTTGTTTTCTTTGAAGAAAGTTGGTGCGTCTTTCACTGGTGTGTCAGTCATGTGCTGTAGTTTGGGTCTGTTTCATCCTAAACTCAAGGAGCTTGTGTTGAAGCAAGTGCCACTGAAGAGTTAACAGAATCTTGCATTGCGTTGATACAGACTGAATTGGGTGAGTTTTGCCAAGTGTATGGCTCATTACTTACGGGAGTGATTTAGATGAGAGAGAAAATTTAGAATGATCTCTTTCTCATACATTAAGCTTTGGGATAATCGCTGGATTAAGTAACTAGTTTGCCTGTCAGTTCCTAAAATATCCCAGCAGGCATGTGATGGGCAGCAGTGTTGGAGGAGTTCAGATGTGCCATAAAATAAATCGGTAGGGTCAAAAGCTTGAGCTTGGAGAATCGGTAACTTGTTTAGTGTTAGGTGCAGTAAGGAAAAATCAGAACCAGCTGATGCCAGTGCTAATCTGCTCCCACAGTGGCAGCACACTGAAATGCTTAAAAGAGCACAGAATTATAAAAACATAGAACTGGAGAATAGCAGAGGGACAGAGGATGCACCAAGGGCAATTAACAAAGGATAAAGGGTCTGGACTGAGACCAAGGCAGGTGTATGCCGCAATGCACAGCACGTTGTACCTGTGATAACAAGAAACAAGGTTGGTTGCTAGAATGGCAGAATTTACCAAAAATCTATGGTCATCTTTTTTCTCCCAGTCTGCTGGAGGCGTCCATTTGAGAGGAGAAATTACTGATTCTAGTAACTTGCGTTTGTCCATGTCTGATTGCACCAAGATTTAAAGGCAGGGACTGAGCTTGGTGTACTTTTTTCCGGACGGGAATTCTGCACACTGCTGCAATATAAATAGCAAATAAGAAGAAGAAGAACAAACAATGGCCTGTTGCTTGTTTAAAAACCAAACAACCTTTGATACTAGCTAAATGTGTGTGTACATTTGATCTGCATTATCATGTGTTTTCTTCTCATCTCTCTTGCCTCTCTGCTAGTTGTTTCCTTTTGTTGCCATCTCGTCTTAAAAGTGGGGTTCCAGAGCTTAGTTTAGGGGCAAGGTCTCTTATTTTGGTTTTGTATTTGCAAAACCCTAAACTTTGTTTTAAAGCCTTCTTGCTACTACTGGGCTCAGCAGAACAGGAGTTTGAATATGGCTCCAAGCCGGGCATCACTAGGCATTACAATTGTATAATACTACAAGTATTGCATAAATATAAGCAAATGTTTATGGTGAACAGTAAGTATCTTCCTAGTAGGGAAGGAAAAAAATCTCCCCCAAATGGTTTTTGGCAGATAAAACATGGATAAGGACAAGCAAAATGCACTTTTGTATTGAATTACCTGGATTGCTGTGGTGGAGCCTGAACACCAGAGCCCTAGAAAGAGGGAAGAAAAAAACCAAACCCCAAAATATCTTGGGATGACCTCTTCTAAAATAACAATTCACATTTTGGTTCAGAAGGATATTTTTATTTTGAAATTATTTGAGATTTTATTTTTAAAATTGTGGAACTAGAGCTCAAAATTACAGCAAAAATTTCTATTCAGTGACAATTTTTTTTTTTTCATTTTATTGAAAATTTCCCTTTTGGTTCAAGCAAGAATTAAGTTATATAGGTTCTCTCTTTGATAATGAAAGCATATTGAAAAATTAAGTGTCCAGAGGGCTCTGTAGTAGTCTCAAGTTTAAACTAACATTTTGTTTATGAAAGGTGTGTAATACACACAGTAAGCATGTAGTTAGACTCCTCGCTCAAAAGCTTCATGATCATGTTTGTAAACCATCTCAGTCTGACCTCTTTAAACCTTTTTAAAAGTCCTTCACTTACTATTCAAGGTATTCAAGAGTAAACTAGGCTGTAAGAACATACAGTAGGGGTGCAGTAGGGTAACAGAAGGTTTTATCATACTGCTTTCTGCTGTGACTACCCCTGAACCAAGTGATAAAGTCATGTTTCACAAGACCAGGTGAATACAACTGTACTGCTTCTGGCATTGCATGTGCGCCCACACCCAAGGAATTAACCGCCTGAATAATTTGAGCAGGAAAAACACTTTTATGTGTAGATTTCTGTTTGGGGAGGTTCCTTGCTTAAAGGAAATAACCTTTTAAAAAATCTGCTCCGTTACCTAGTGTGTTGTATCCATGCTTGACGGCACACTGTCTCCCTGATGTTTGACTCCCTGTTGTATGTGGGCAGTTCCCAAGTCGCTGTCCTTGCTATGATCTCCAGGAAGTTGACTTTATTAAAAGTGTGTATGTGTGTATGTTTTGCAGCAAATTTTTTGCCACAGGGGCAAAGAGAGTATGAAAAACTATGTATTTCATTTATTTGAGAAGCCTCCAGGCTTTCTAGATTGTAGAGGACACTTACGGCTTGAAAAAGGCAAATGTTGCACCCATCGTCAGAAAGAATCAAGAGGGACAAGTCAAGGAGCTGTAGACCAGGCACTTTCACTTCTGTACCTGGAAAAATCATGGAGCAAGTTTTCTTGGAGCACATTTCTGGGTACATGAAGGAGAAGAAGGTGACTTGAGAATAGTCAGCATGGATTTACCCTTGGTATCCTTGCCTTGACTAACCTGATTGTGTTCTGTGATAAAATGGCTCAATCTGTGGATGAAGGGAAAGCCACGGATATCATTTACCTTGACATTAGCAAAGCTTTCAGCATAGTCTCCAACAGTATGCCAACATCCAGACTGGGATGTTACAGTCAAGATGGGGAAAAGAAAGCTGGCTGGACAGTCAGACTGCAAGGGTTTAATCGGTCATGCTCTGCCTGGAGGCCAGTTATAAGTAGAATTCCCTAGGGGTTCATCTGGGGACCTGCCCTGTTTAACACCTTAAAAAAAAATATATATCTCCAGGCTACACTGCATTTTTTATGCTAGGCTACTGATAGCTGGCTGTGCTTTCATAAGTAATATCTGATTTGGGAAGCTGGAGAGGGGAAACAGAGGAATAACCCTATTCTGCATCTCTCTGCTCCTGAGGGCTGGTAGCTTTCCCTCATCTTTTTATACACCTCTTGGCTCTTACTCTCTTGCCACTGATGTGCAGTGCTCAATACAAGGAAGTTTCTGTGTGCGAGAGGTCACTCACTAAACAAACCTTAGTCAGATAAGCGCTTCCAAGTGCGTCAGGCACATCCTGGCGGGGTGTTTTAAGTCACAGAAATTACTGCAATTGGTGATAGTGAAGCAAGCGAGTGGCTGGCAGCAAAGGGATTAAAATAGATGCAGTGCACTAGTAACAATACTAATATGTAGCTTCCAGTCAAAGGTGTCAATGGCGTACTGGAGGCCTGGTGTGATTAAAGGTCTGGTATAATTAAAGCTCTGATTCAGTGAAGGGGGTATGCCCCTGCTTTAATTTAGAGATGTGAAAGATAGATATCAGAACTTCATATTCTTCCTCAGGACAACTGCTTAAATATCTAGATGAATCATAATTTCAGTCCACCCTTCTGTCAAATTATTATTTTATGTTTTAATGAGGGACAAAACAGATGTACAGCTTCCAGACCCAGTGTGGCAAAAGCCAACCTAATATGAAACTTGAGTTCCCATTACAATGCTTTAAATAAAATACCTGCTTAGGCATTTTCCTGAAGCAAGGTTTAATTGACCTGTGTCAAGCTCCACAGCCTGTCAGCAGAAAGCAAGCAAGGGAGCTTCTGTCTCTTGAGTTCTGATTTGTGGCTTTAACCCAAAGACCTTTAAGAGCAGGGTTAATCTTACCTAGCTTTAGCTTCTAAAAGAGGCATTTACTTAAAGGGTGCAGTTTCATGATTGACCCGAGCCAGTCAAAGTCCCTGCTGACTCCACCAAAAAGGAAGGTTTCACTACGTGCCACATGATCTGGCTACTTCCCATATGCTGCTGTTAGCCTTTATTCACAACTATAACAAATCAGGTAAGCAATTGGTCTGACTGAAAACCCACAGGCAACCTTTTCCATGCCCCACACAAAAACCAGCCCCCAAACCTGGCAGCAATAACCAAAAAAACCACCCTCTGGCTGAAAATCTAACTCCTGCCTGTACCAGGTCAGCTCCTGATGTGGCCATCAAACACTGGTAGCAGCAGACAGGAAGGCAGGGGAGAGGCTTGGACTGTCAGTGGCAATGTGGACTTGGACTTAGGCTCTCATAAGGAATGAGGGTAAGTACACATACATTTAGTCTTAAGTCTTTAGCCTAATGGGGGCAGCGTTTTAGACTGAATGCCTAGCTCTTGGATGCCTAAAGCTAGAAAAGATGTTCCAGGTGTGTAAGACATGGGGAAGAATATGCCAATGAAAGAATACTAAGCTGTGATGTCTTTTCCTATGCTGTGGGTAGAAGCTCTTACACAGCCACAGAATTCCACATTGCACAGTCAAAGAAAACCAGAATGTGTTTTAGAGCTCATTCATGTGGCTGCTTATTCAAATATGCTCTTGCCAGCTGGTTTCTTTATCAAACTTCATACCTAAGATGCAGCTCAGCTTTCTAGGTACACTATTCAAAGGATGTTACCCAAGTTTCTAAGAACATGGAGGTGGAGCTAGTAACTTCTTCTTGTAAAATATTACCATCGTTATCACTTGACTACCTACCATGTCACACACTCTCCACATACACGATATTAGGAGAACGGTGCATCCTTTTGAGAGCTAAGTCCTAAACCCACAGCGTGCCTTCTCTGAGTTATTCAAGGATTCGTCTGTGAAAATAGTGCTTGCTATTTTACAGTTCTTCAAGGAAGGGATTGTCTCTGCGCAGGGCTCATGCTATGTTCATTAAAGAAAGGACAGTCAGGTTTTGATTCTTACCTTTCCACTGATTTAAAGTACTAGTCCTTACCTTTTCATATCAATTATCAAAATACATGACCATCTTTTTTTTTAATCTGTGTTGAATAAATAGAAGATTTATAAATATGTGCCAAAATACTGCTTTAGCATCTCTTCCAAGCATCAAATAAGTAGTTCTTTAAATATAATCCATTTGAAGGATTTACATTAAGGAAGGATGCACAAGAGATCAAGGCATGGAAGTTCAGAAGGAGAAAAAATTATTGTAAGTGAAGACTTTTATGTACTAAAAATACATTGTGGCATGGTCTCTCTAGATATTGCTCTCATTCTAGTATTTTTAACCCAGTATATCTGATCCCTTAAAAGCTTGATGTCTGCTGCAAATCCTGAGTGCTGATTTTGTTTGTCTCTGTTTCAGCATGAGCAGAAATACAAACTGTAATCAAAGTCAATGTGCTAGTTTTGGTAGTGACGTCCAAAGGGCAACAGGACTCTGTACACTGTATCCTGAATACCGAAGACACAAAGAATAAATCAAGTTTACTGCAATTCAGAATTGTTAACTTAGTGCCTGTATGATTTTGAAGGAGTCAAATCAATGGAAAGTCTCTGAGCCTGTAGGGAATGGTAATTAGATTCTTCTCTGTCAATTTTTTCCATGTGCACAGTACATTGAGTGAGAGGACAGTAACCATTCTTAGCAGCACAGAGACCTTGAGCTTCAATAGGGCATGGAAGCAGTAAATCATTTTGTCATCCTTCCAAAATTCTTCCTTTCGGCCCTTCCTTTTGAAGCTTGGAAGATCATTATTCTTTCCACCCTTCCCCTATTACTTTTTCCATTTCTTTCTAGCAGGCAGGGTTTACTGCTTCGGGGCCTAGCAACCCATTTCCCCACTTTCCACTAGCGCCAGCAATCTCCAGGGAAGGTTTTGATCACAACATCACTCTAACATCAGCAATTCTGGCTGCACCATTACATTTCCAAGTCAACCCTGACCCAAATCCTGTGACCAGCTCTACTTCTATTTTCTGTTTAATGATCTGTAGAGCATTAGAGCCATCATCTGCTCAGTTCCTTCTTCACATATCCCCTTCAGCTCCCAGCATTGTCACGTCACCTGTCACTCCCATATACCCCAGCAACTATAGTCAACAGTAAGTAAATTCTTTGCCATTTTAGCACATCATTGCAGATGCAGAAAGGGGAAAAATTAGAGGTGAATTTGCTGAGGTTCAGGGCCTGCCGACTATGTGTTCCTGTTGAGAGTGAGCCATCACCACATTTGGGTGATGGCCAGCGATACTCTTTCCTCACCAACCTACACTTCCACAGCTCACTTTTCCCACTAGCAACAACGCAGGTGCTTTCAGAGTTCACCCTTTA
>NW_008824864.1:2069104-2074808 GCF_000699105.1 Pygoscelis adeliae | reverse complement strand
TCTTTCCTATCAGCAACCTGGAGTTTTAAGTGCGGCCTTTGTGAAAGTTGGAAGAAACGGGTGTACATCTTGTATCTTGGATTTGGGCTGGAGAGTGCTGTTCATCATACACAGCTGATGGTTTGCACCTGCATGTTCACTCACATGCAGAGTCTGGAGAACTGAAATAAAGCAGATTGCCTGAAGCGCTTAGGGCTAGACAGCTCTCACAGCCACTGCTGATTAGTTTAGGGATAGCCAGTCTGAGTCTGCCTGCCCCAGAGGGTTCCTCGAAGAGCTTTCCTGACTCTTCGATGTGCTGGAATGGCTGCTGCCCAAGGATGTTCAGAAGGAGAATGTTTGGTTATATCTTAACTTGGCAGTTGTCTCAACGGGTGCGCTCTGCACATATGGCCAGACATATGTCACGCTTGAAATGAGGTGACTGAGCAACGGCACTAAACGTGTTGCCGAGCAGTGTGCTTTCCCCTGGTCCATACATGTTACACCGTCCACCTTGCTGAAGAGACTGCTGTACTCTGTTTCCTTTGGCTAGATGCCCATGCCCTGGCAAGTGTTGAATAATGTTTTTAATAGCCTAGTTTGCAAAGCGAGAGGCAGCCATTATCTTCACTGATACCTTTTGAGGTTTGAGTAAAGCAATACATTTAATAGAGGGGGGGGAATTACCTCAATTGTTCAACAGCAGTCTCTTGTTAAAAACAGTCTTAAAATAGTGTTTTTACAGCTATATCAGGCATCTTCTATAAGACAGTGCTAACTCATCGCATGCTTACTCTCACGGATACTGATCAAATATGTACCCAGTAAGAGCCTGTCCAGGAGGACCTGGCCAGCTGACCTTAAAGGCCATCTTCCTTTAGGAAGCAAAGTCCTTTATTCCATACCCCTTTGTATGCCTTTTCTCTCTCTCAGCATAATACACATCCCTTGTTCTTGAATGCCTGCCTTTTTCCAAATGGGATTATTTGCTCTCCTTTTCTCCCTCCCTCAGGTAAAGAGTTTTCTGTGTGCCTCTCTTCCTGGTACCTGGGCAACCATGCTGGAAACTTATTTCTCACCTTTCTCTTCATCCTTCTCTTTTAGTTCCTATTTTAATTACTTTGGTTTTGGGCTGCCTAACCTGTATGAACTCGTTATCTCCTGTTTTTATGTATTTCACTACAGAGTACAAGCACCCAAATTGATGTTTCAGAGTAGAATAAGATTTGAACTAGCATTGTAATCTCAACAAATCAACCAGCTTGAGTACAATTGTGTTTTCCAACTGCAGCTGCAACACGAACCTCATATTCAACAGTGTCAGAATCTGGTACCTCACTGGGACAGAGGATGATCTTATGAGGTCCCTTCCTGTTTTTCTTCATTTCTATCTGTGAATGATAAACAATGCTTTTATTTTTAAAAGAACACATGCACACTGAGGCCGCAGTCTACCCATGTGAGATGCTGTGTCACTTACCTGAATGCCATTCTGAGAGTCCTTAGCAGTTCTGGGGGAAAAAAGAGAACTGGAACTTGTAAAACTTACTGCCCCGTAGAAAGGAAAGCAACAAAACAGCAAGTCAAACACACAGCTGAAGTGCACGGCAGGTATAGTAGCCATGCAGCCCATGGGTACTAACCAGAGTAATGCTGTGTGTTTTGGGTTTTGTCTGGTCGGGAAGACTTACCAGCAGAACTACATCAGTATCTTGATATACTGAGCTAACCCCGCTGGGGGCCCTAGAACAACTTTTTCACTTTTGCTTGTGTCTTTCTGGAAGTGGTTTAGGTGATATATTTCTCTCTCTAATGATAAGCTGTAGTCATAAGGATACAGATCAGTTGTCAAATTGCCTGATGGAGACAGTTCTCAGTTTTTACATCAGGCAGCTGACATGTTTTAAAGGTTATCATTTTACTGGGAGCCTTGAAAGAGAAGGTGTTGCCCTCAGATTGTTATCTTATCAGAGAAGAGTGTATTTAATGTTAATTTGCTGTAAAATATTAACCATAAATGAACTACAGTGGAATTTGTTCATGGACATGTTCCCATCTCCTGAGGTACACTGCAAATACACTCACATCTCTGGATAGAAAGCATGTCATGTTGAGAACTGAAATGCATAAGATAAACGAACCTGTGTAATGTTCACTTTGCTATCACCCAAGCAAATTTTGCTGCAGGCTTTAAGCAAAATGACAGCTGCTTATTTCTCTAGCAGTTTCAATGTTGATTAGTATCAAATTATTATACTGCTCTTATCCTATCCACAATTTTTTCATAGCATTGTAATATCTCCACCTAGTTAAGTTCAGGAGAGGAAGGTGAACCCTTATGATGTTCTGACATTCCTGTTTGGATGACATAATTGGAAAAGTTTCACCTTTATCCCAGGTGATCTAAATTGGATCAATCTAAGTGGATTCACACTAGGATAAAATTAGAGCAATGTTAGAATTTATCAGGACCTCCATTTTTAATTATGCTGCCGTGACATTGTGTCAAAATTTGATAGATCGTAAGCCCCCAGACCCACATAGATTGCTTAAAACTCATTGTGTGAACAGGGGTAAATCAAGCTTTAAGCACTGCCAGTGATACCATTAGGACGCCAGTTAAAAGAGAAGAGGTTTCTAAGCAGCATCTCAGCGAACCATAAACCATCCTGTCCATGGGACATTTTCCCTTGCTTTTGTCTCACTCAAGACCATGTGCCTTTAAGTCCTGGGAGCAATGTCTAACCCCACATCATCGCTGTGGTCCAGCCCTCCTGCATCTGTGTCTCTTGTGCCTTCCCAGCGCTATCACACACCTGCTGCAAAGGAAATGGGTAATAAAATAGTGTTTATTACCACTGAAACAAAGCAGTAACAAGGACAGTAAGGGAGGAGTAGCCTGAAACAACAACAAAAAAGCAGTAACCACCCACAAGTGAGGGTGCTGGGAGCCTCAGCACGCTGTGCTGCAGGAGCTGCTGCTGGCAGGGACCTGGCTGGGTGGCACTGGGGAAGTGCCAGGGGTGGGACCGGTCAACTCCCAGTCTCCTGGGCCCATGCAGGTCAGGAGGGTAAAAGGTGGGAACAGTGGTGCCATGAAGTGGTCCCCATCCAGGTCACAGGCAGCCTTCCTCAGCGCTGCCTCCGGATGCGGGCTCTGTGCTGTCAAAGTTACAGTAATGTGCTAATTCTGACATCATCCCGTGAAACAAAGTGCTGACATCAGGTACCCCCTTGGCACCTCCAGCCTGCACTCGTTCTCAGCCGTCCACCCATCATTTCTGTTTGCATTTCCTTCAGTGCCTAGCACCATGTCTTCAGAGGAAGACTTCTTTATCAGCTTTTTGCAGAAATTAAATAAATATTATCCTTTTTCCCGTTCCATTCTTTTCCTAATTTCAGCGTAGACCACAGAGGAAGGAATTAAATCTGTTTATATATAATAGGAGGGAAGGGATGGAAAATTAGATCACAAGTTTGAGGGAAATTGTCATAGCAGACTTTTTTTGTAAATTATGAACATCTAAAGGGAAAATTCACAGAGTACATGTTGCTCTGTGGGAATCAAGGCTGCCATTTCACAAGGTCAGATTCAGCTCACAGCAGCATCGGTGGTTCTGCTTTTACACAGGCAGGACATGTCTCGCTCCAATTTGAGGCTATTAGGCCTGGTTCATCACCCAATTATTAACATGAAGTGTAGTCCTTAATCTCTGCTCCTGGTTACCATGATCATTCCAGGGTGCATGAGCTGAAGGTATCCTGGAAAGTAAGATGGTAGGACACTGGAGTCCTTGTGCATGGCCCAAGAAGAGAAATTTTGAGCATTTTAATCAAATGTACGCAGAAGTGCTCTATACACAGCAGAGGAAGGTGTTTACTAGTATGCAATTTAGATGGGAGGAGAGGAGTAGAGAAAGCATGAGCTGGGGCAATTGCAGTGCAAGGCACTTACGGAGAAAAGCATATTGCAGTCAGGGAAAGATGAACTATAGCTGTTAAAAAAACTGGCGTGCTCCTCTATGTCCTTATTTTATGACTGACATGGCTTAGGAGGGAAACTGGGTATTACAGAGAGGGAATAGCTCCTAGAAATCTTCTCTAGTGTCTGAAGGATATTAGTAGTAGTGTCCTTAAAAAGAGCCATACCCAGCCTTCTGGCACTACAGAGGTTTTGGAAAAGGTAAAAAAGGAGCAAAAATACCTGTAGTATGGGCTAATGTGAATGTTCTGGGGAGAGAAGGGGGTCCTGGGAAGGAGAGGGGAATGACCATGATTCCCCATATTTTTCCTTGCCAAGGCACAAAGAAAGAGTGAGCAGAAACATGAGTAAGGACAGAAGTAGAAACAGCAGCAGGGATATATCTGTGAGTCTGTGTAATTTCATTAAGCATTACAAGCAAGGCTTCATTTCTGTGTGCATGAAAATATCCAGCTGCCCTCTCTTCCTCCGTACCAACCACTTTTTTGGTAAGAAGCAAAGCCAGGAAGGGACCAGGCCAAGGCAACGTGCCTCTGGCCCAGGTCGGTGCCTGCCTGTGAGGCTGGGACATGTCTTCTGTCCTATATACGCACTCCGGTGTGTATTGCCCCTTGTCTTCAAAAAGCAATGACAGTGGTGATTGATCTTTTGTGGTCCTCATCACCTCCTAATGCTGTAACTGTAGAAAATGCGGGTATCCTAATGGGTTATAAAATCTCACCTTTGGCACATTTGGTTAAAAACCTGCACACGTATTCTTAAACTCTTCCTTGTTTCATTTTTGTTTTCGGACTCTGTTTTTACTCCTGGAAATGGCAATGTGGGAGCCCATCTGCTTGTTAGGGATAAATAGTAAAATTGTAGATTATCTCCAGTAGATATTTATCAACATTGCGCAGACTTGTACATATACAAATCTGGATGTCACGTTTGAAATTAATTCAAATACGTTCATTTAATTTATTCTCCTTTAATCATTGCTACTGCTTTTTAAGTGTTTCTCTTTTGGGGAGGCTGTTTGGGAAATAGTGATTATTTTGCATGCATTAAGAAACCCTGCCCCCTATATTAGCATGTATTTCAGTAGGGAAGACCAGATGATAAAAGAAATCAAACTGACAGACCAGGAACAAAGGAAATTGTGGGCTTGACAGTCAACCTGTAACCTCCACCAATAGTAGCTGGAAATGTTTCCTTGGAAACCAGGCTGAAAACCAGATTCTGTCATACTGAAGTTTCAATTTAACTGAAAAGCCAATCGTATGTGATATTAGCTCTCCATGTGTGCTATTGTGTACTTTAAACAGCAGTGAATAACCTGAAGTAGGTGCACATAAATGGGGGCATGTTTCTGTGTTTCTGTGAATCTGTACATTGTCTTTGATTCAAAGGTGAACATTTCCCCAGTGACAGTAGGAGAAAGCAAATAATTTAAGTAGAAGTCACAACTGTTACACGGAAATACATGCTGTTAAATTACCCTTTGTGCTAGACTGAATCAGTTGCAGAAGAAATGCATTTGTATGTAATTTGTCAAAATAAAATGTATGGTTAGTTTCCTTGGGAGGTTCCAAAAAGATATTTTAGAGAATGTGCTTGATTCATTTTTTAGCATAAGAGTGGGGCGGCTGAGCAACCATTGCAAGAGTGAGCAAACATTTTTGATGCTAGAGGTCTAAAGGTGTGGCTAAACCAAAGTCTTGCTTATGTCTGTAATAAAGTGCAGAGATGCCTCCTGCT
>NW_008824864.1:2055095-2069066 GCF_000699105.1 Pygoscelis adeliae | reverse complement strand
ACACAAGGCTAACCAACCTAAGGCATTGGTTCCCTGCTGCTGTCTATAGCAGTGACATACTAATATAGCCTAATCCAATATACATATATATATATATAATCCAATATACATATAGCCTAATCCAATTGAATGTTATCCATCCATTTACACAAAACGGGCAATATGAAAAACTCTTGAAGAGGTGCTTTTGAGATCTGAGATTGTCTTTGTAAATCTTTTTCATGTACCACTATGCTCCTGCTTCAGCACTGATTTGGGATCTGTACTGTATCAAATGAGAGTTGAGATAGCTGCCTCTGTGTTGATCTGTGAATTGCAGAGAAGATTCTTTTGATTTTCTACCTGAGATGCTAAACTTGTATTTATTTCGTTTGCCCGTGCCTGCCTCAGTCACACATCAGTCACTTCGCGGTCCCTCTCAGATGTGTCCTTTGAGGACAATTTCACTGCTTTCCTTTTGTTTAGATGAAACCCCTGGATCACCAAGTGGCAATTTCCACATTTCCTAACTATGTTAACTCTGCAGGACACGTTAGGATTGCTAGCTTTAGGCAGTTTTCCTCCAGATAAATGTTAGCTCCTGATTAGAATGGGTCAAAACCAGTTTATGGCGGGGGGGGAAAGGCATGAAGAGCAAAGCAGTTATTTGTACCCTCTTTCTTTGTAAGCTTGGCGCTGTAAAGAGTGATCTTCCCAGCCTCATTGGAGGCAAGCTGAGGCATTCTCCATTTAATACCACCTTTAATTGTTTCGCATAAGGCTGGGGCTGGCATTACTCTGCCTCACCCACGTGCTTCCCCCTTCCCTCTCCCTGGGGGCCTGTGGTCTCCCGGCAGTCGGACAGAAAAACAATGAACAGTGAGAGAGGAGAGCACACAGTACCTACAAAAAGAATAGATTCCTTCACAGGCCTGTCACCCAAGTTTGTTACTATTCACCCCAATGTATCCTGCCTTTATTAAACACAATTTCTTACGCTCCAGTTACAGAGAGATAATATTCTTAATCCTAAAATGTGCGTGCTGTATTTTTTTTAAACATAAGTTTGAGTCAGTGCCATAATTTTAATGTTAATCTGGCACTCAAATGGCAGCTCTCAGGAAAGAAGCACTTAGTTAAGGAAGGAGTATCGCCTCTTAAAGGGCTTTAAAATAGCTGGGTTCTCCTCCCAGTTCTTCTGCTGCTTAGTTATGTTACCTTGGGTAAGTCACTTCAAATCTATGTGTCTTTTTACCTCCCCTGAAAAATTATATGGCTCTTCTTTATAAAGAACTTACTGAAGAAAAAGGATACGTAATAGTTAGGTATTAATGGAATATTTAATCAAAAAAACTATTTGCAATCCAAAAGATATGTCTGGAGACCTTTAGTTATCCTTCTGTCCCTCCTGCCTCAAATCTAACCTGGAAGGTTCAGGGACATTTAATCAGTCATTCATCGGCCACTCACGTAACTTTGAGACCATCCTCTTTAAATTTGCTTTCCGTGGGCTGTGTGCCTATGGAAACAGGGAGTTCCCTGGAGTGCAGATGCTCTCGAGGAAGGCAATCAGCTTTGTATGCCTGACAAGAGATCGCTCGTGCACTAATAGATGTTCAAATCCCTGGCATCAGGAGAATCAGCAGAACATGAAACCAGAGTGGCCAAAGACATCTGTGCTAAAAATAAATAAAACCAAAACAAGATAAACTCAATGCCCAGCAAAGGGGACATAGAGTGAAAGTAAAAGCAAGTTCAACACTGAAAAAGGAAAGACTGTGTTACTAAATAATAATTGGATTTTGAAATTAATTGTATATGTTGTTATTGAGGTAATGAAATGAGGTTTCAAGCTGTACTAAACATTTGTATGGATAAAAATATATTACAAATAAAATATATATAGAAATATAGTGTTGTAACTTAAACACTTAAACCAATCCCTTCCTCCTATAAACCAGGATGAGACCTAACTGGGAAGAGGTGATTTCCTGGCTGCCTGATGCAGACTGCTTACATCTTTCTTTGAAACATCCCTTGTAGCTGTTGTCAGACAGGGGCTAAGAACAAATACACCTTAGGTCTGCTCCTGCATGGTAGTTCTTGTGCTCCTGGATAATTTCATAGAATCATAGGATAGTTTGGGTTGGAAAGGACCTCTAAAGGTCATCTAGTCCAACCCCCCTGCCGTGGGCAGGGACATCTTCAGCTACATCAGGTTGCTCAGAGCCCCGTCCAACCTGACCTTGAATGTTTCCAGGGATGGGGCATCCACCACTTCTCTGGGCAACCTGTGCCAGTGCTTCACCACCCTCAGCATAAAAAATTTCTTCCTTATACCTAGTCTAAATCTACCCCCCTTTAGTTTAAAGCCATTCCCCCTTGTCCTGTTGCAACAGGCCCTGCTAAAAAGTTTGCCGCCATCTTTTTAATAAGCCCCCTTTAAGTACTGATAGGCTGCAAGAAGGTCTCCCCGAAGCCTTCTCTTCTCTAGGCTGAACAAGCCCAACTCTCAGCCTTTCTTCTCTGCCTACACCTTGCCTTGTGCTCCTGTCCTCCGGCAGGAGCTGCATTTAATTCACTCAGTGCTCCTTTTCCCTTCTTTTCATTAGTTTTCATTCTAAGAGCAAGGCTAGATCGATTTCTGCTCCAAAGGCATAGCTGAGCCCATGCACTGATAAGATGCCAGGGCTCCTGAGCTGCAATACTGAAAAGAGGAAGAGCCAAGAAATGCCATTTCTATTCTGAAAACTTTAGCATTTTGTTAAAAGAGATATTAGATTTTCTCTAAGGCAGCACGCCTCCAGGGGGTTGGGTCAGCAGGTCACTTTAGGGACTGAGTGGAAATACCTTATAGGTAAAGTGCAAGAGAAATGCTGTTTCTTCGATAGCATCCCCTTTAGTCTGAAAAGAGCAATTGGTTTTCTCACTCCTTCCCAGTTTGTTTTCTGTTGAAGGCATGGCATGTATTTACTCACTCACTTCTCCACTGCAATTTGTCTTCTGGCTTGAGTGACATAAGTGAAGGTGACAGCTACCCAGGATGCACTTGATCCTGGTATTTGGTGAAGCATGAATGCGTAGCGCAGGCTGCAGTCTAGCTTCTCGGCTGTCATCTACGTCCTGCACTTTGGATGAGGCCCCCAAGATAAGGCCCACACTTTATTGTCATTATTTGGCAGATGTAACGGATTTGATGCGAGATGATACCTTCATTATAGATCTATTAGCTCTTTCAGTTTAATCTGATTAAGCTCTCCCAGACACTTAGGTAAGGTAGATGGGATGAGTTTGAGTCAGAAAGATTAGGTGACTCCCGCATGATCACGAAAAGGTCAGAGGCAGAGGAATTTGAGGGGCATTACCCCTAACTCGCACATAAACACACTCAGTGAAATCAGGGTCCGGGCTGTGGAAGGTGAAGGAGGGCTGGTACAACCTCATTCACTCTCTCTCCAGTCCCACTTCTTGCACAGGTCTTGAGCTTTTGGTACTGTAGCAAGAGAGTGGGAATCAGCAATCAGTACAGAGTGGGGAGCTGAAGCTGGTAAATCCGTATCTAAATCGCAGGTCAGTGTGTTAGCCTCTGGGCCAGCTGCCCTCTCTAACTGAAGTGTGGATATTTTACTGCAGGGAAACCTTCAATATGAACTTTCACGTAAAAAAAAAAAAAAAGAGCTATGTCCTCAGCTGAAACATGCGGTGTCAGTGGAGCTATTTCCATTTGCACTGACCAAGCATTGACACAGGCTGTGTGATCACACTGTCTCCATTATGCATCAAAAAACAGTGTTTCCTCTCCTAAATGTTTCTTAGGCGACTGACAAACAGAAGTTGGACAGATTTCCTCATTTGTTGCTTGTGATGATACCACCATGGCTTAGAGCATCATTTCTAGGATTAAATTCTGACTCTGGGAGGGAAGGGTAGACAGGTTCACTTACCCGCCATACCAGTCCTTGAGTAATGGGTATTGCACATAAACACTTTATAATAATTATGAACAAAGACATGAGTACTTGTGTTGTCTCCCTAGGGACTCATGTCACCTAGCTTGTTATAGTCGTTTCTTTCCTAATGGAAGAAACTTGTTGTAGGCGTAATTCTACCATGGTGTGTGGGAGGGAAGTCTGGGGGAACAGATGGTTCTTGGTGAACAGACTCTAGTGACTAAGACCAACTCTCAAAAAAGAATGAATCTATCAAACTGATTTGCTGAAGAATAGAAATATGAAAGATAACCAAAAACAAAAAAATGAACTATGAAGCAAGGCTGCCTGTTGTATACTTGACAGTGGTATTTCTCCCTGGTAAAGAAATTGCTTTTTAATAGCTCTCCTATGGAAAGGATTCTCTAAGCTGTTTCTTTTTAAAATGCTGATGTATTTGTCACTGAGCACAGGAGGGCAGAAAAACAGGCACTTGAAACTCGGAATGAAAATAAAGAATTCTGTGCTAGCAGAAATTTTGCCTCTACAGATTTGCGTCTATCTGCTTGAAGGGCGTGTAGGAAACCACTGAGAATTTCTGAGGGAGGTCAACGTAAGTCTAGTTTTTACATGGTATCTCCAAAGGTCTTGAGAGTAAAAACAGAGTGATAAACCATACCTGGGATGACTGGAAGGTGCCTTTGAGCCATTGGCAGCAATTCAGATGTGGTTGCCTTGCCTGGGCTGCCTTCTATGACCAGCAGCAAAGGTGTATTCGCTAGGCAACTGCCCCATTATGTGGATCCTCAAACATGGGAGGAATTGAAGCCGCAGGAGACTGTGCTGCACATCTGTCCCAGATGTGTCCTGCTGCAGAGCGGTGGGAACCGCAAATGTGCAATAGTAATTGCCTGCCTGTGAGGATAGAAGTGCCCCTCTCTGCAGCTCCCTGGGGAGGTGGTAGTTTGCATAAAGAAAGATTTCAGAAAACATCATCCTGTAGACCCACCAGTACATACAGTTAAAATGGACAAATTCTTCAGTTAAGCTCATTTCAGTTCAGTAGTGTTAATAAAAACGTACTTATTCCTTCAAGGTCGTGGTTTAATTATCGGCGCTGATAATGACTTTCATGACCAATACAGAACGATTTCTGACACCAGGTTGCTGAGTGGGTGGATTAAAGTCTCTCCCCATGAAAGAGATTTTCCCCTACAAAAGAAGTACCCAGTACTGTGGACTATTTGCTCAGTCATGAGTAATCTCTTAAGAGCTCCTTGCCAGCCATTTGATACGTTGGTGTTTCATTTTCAGGGTGTTTAACCGTCCCACCAGCTGGGAATTAGATAAACAGCATCTCAATTTTACCAGTGCGAGAACTGAAAGCGTTTACATAAGTGGCCCCTTCTTACTTGGCAGTATTTTTTCAGAACTCATTTGACCACTGTATTTACTGAAATGCAATTTTAGGTCTATTAGACCTCCAGACCCAGCACAGCTCAGGGGGAGATTATTTTAAAGTCCGTATCTACAGCAAACTTTTTAATTTAGAGCTGGCCGGAGTGTAGTGTGAAATTCTCAACCAGACCTATAAACCAGTTGTCCAAGATACTCTGCTGCTGCTACTAAATATGACACAGGCAAAGCAGAGTTTCACTTGGGTTTAATAGAAGCAGTACTAAGCAGTTTGAGACTTAATTCTGCTTCCCTTTGGCACTACGGTAAAAATGTCCATTTTTAAAACAAATTACTGTATGTGCTCTGAACCATTCTTAGCTACAATAACTGATATTTAACTGCAGAGCTAAAGGCTACCCATACAAAACATCCTGCAGTAATGTTTCAGAATTGGCATCTGGTCTTGTAAAATCATATTCTAAACTGACAAGGTCTTTTGAGCAACATGCAAGGAAATGTGTATCTCCATGGCTGCAACCTTAAATGTAGATTAGCATCCCTTTGGAAGCGGGCTTTAATCTTGGAGATGATCTCCTGAGCTTCTTTTTTTATAATGGCACATCGCTGATCTTCATACCTCATAGGACATAGATGGCTGCTGCATTGTTAGTGTCATTGTTCATTAGTTGTTATTTATCTTAGTTCAGAGAGTGATGATCAGATATTATTATATAATTTGAGCCTCTTCAGGAGATGCTTTTAGGCATGTGGGAGGGAAGGAAACACAGTGTTTTGGAGAGTTATCTCTTCCAGTGTAAAAAGAAAGAAGATATTCTTGGTTTAGTACATTTTTACTCTCTCTGAATTAGATAAAATTGCAATGCTCTGAGTGATGAATTGAGTAAATGATGGGGAGATAATAGCTGTGCTATTATCCCTGGAGAGAAGATGCCAAAACTGAATGCTTTTCATTTGAAAGGGATGAGTCGCCATAAAATGTTCAATGTAAGGAAAATTGCACAGACTAGGATTTTCCTCCCAATACTTCTTTCCTCAGAGTCCCACTAACCTGGTGAGTTAAAAACACTTTCGCTGCAAAAATGAGTCTGAAAACAGCATAGACCTCTGAAGTTAGAGGAATCCATATATGAGATACTTGGTCATTAGCTTGCATACTACTGGAGAATCCAAGATGCAAATTCACCATTAGGGCATGTGCTACCTCAGAGACCATCTTCTGCAGCTATAGCACAGCAGTACTTCCACTTTCCTGCTTGGACACCCCATATAGCTGCTCAGGGGATCACAAATTGCACGTGCTACTTGGGGTCCCAAAGAGGTGGAAAGTAAGTGATATTGCAGTACCAGAAAAAGGCACTGCAAAAGGAAAGCATGGGAGAAAGCAGCAGACCAAGAGGATAAGCGAGTCCCTCCATCACAGTTGAGTTCAGTGGGGAAGATCTGTTCATGCTGCTATGTTTCCCTCAGGTTGACAGGGATGACACCGTGCAGCCATTTCATAAACTCTTTAAGATTGTAATATACCAGCAGGCTTTCCATTTTTTTATACAAATGTGAGAAAGAGAAGTGTCATGAGCTGAGCACAGCATGAGCTGAGCACAGCATGAGCTGAGCACAGAAAGTCAGAGAACGCAAAGATAAATGTTTTCTTACTCTGTTAAAAGTGCTTTGGAGCCTGTGAATTACAGGTGTCATTTGGTGGGAGGATGGAGGCAGAAACTGGTTGGGTGGAAGTCTGAGCATCCATCTGGAAATAGGGTGAAGGCTGCCCCTGTTGATTAATGGGTAGAGCTGGTCTTTCAGGCTGGGAAGCCAAAGGTGATAGCCGTATGTAGCTTTATGAGTATGACTCTCCCCTTCAGGTTGCAGGCTTGAGGCATAGCTGAATTAAAAGACTATGATGTTTTTAAATTAAGCAATACACTACTAAGAGACTAATAAAGCAATTAAGTGATAATTAATCTAAAAGCACACACAAGTATGAAGGTACTAATTATCATTCTTAAGTCTTATGAATCACACCCAACTACTATTGAATTACAATTCTATCTCCCTTCCCTTCCCACTATTTAGAATTAGAACGCAAGTCTATACCTCCTTTTTCCACTCTCACACACCAAGTCTTTCAGACAAACATGTGATGGAGGCTCCAGCAGGTTTTCCAGTGGGGGTCCCTCTGGTATCCTTGTGGACTTGGATTCAAAGGTCAGCTTCGCCACCATCTGTAGGTGTCCACACTCCTACTGACAAAAAATCCTGTCCTCCTTTATTCTGTACCGGATTTTAATCTTATCTCCCAGTTTTCTGTTTCTGGATGTGTCTTTTCAGCACCCTTGCACCTCTCTTTCTCCATCCAAACTCCTCTCAAATAAACGGTCTGTCCCCAGTTACTTTTTCCCTAGTTGGTCCCATTTCTGCTGCATCCATACCCAAGTTTGGTGGGTTTTTTTCAGTGCTATTACTTAGGCAATCTTCACTTTATATGGTATTACTTATATGGTTGCCTGGGGACAGGTGACTTTGCAAGACTTTGCACTCCAAAACTCCCCTGCCAGTGTCCAGTTCATACTGGCATCATATTGTTTACCAGCCTTAACTCTTCCACCTAGTTCCAATTAAGTACAAGCAGTTTCTTACCTTGTGCACAGTCTGCATGCCACAGCACCAGAGGAACACATTTTTCACACTCTGGTTTTGTGCTCATGCAGCCTTGTTGTCCTTGAACTGTTTTAATCACTTTCCTCATTCCCAGTAGAGGCCTTACCTAGTTAGGAGGCTTGGTGCTCCATCAGGACCTCCTGCTTGCAACTTATCACTCTGTAGTAGTATCTACAGAAAGCTGTGTGCCCTAAGGATGCTAACTTTACGGTTGTCGTGGTTTAACCTCAGTTGGCAACTGAGCACCACGCAGCTGCTCGCTCACTCCCCCCCCAGTGGGATGGGGGAGAGAATCGGAAGGGTAAGAGTGAGAATACTCGTGGGTTGAGATAAAGACAGTTTAATAGGTAAAGCAAAAGCCGCCCACGCAAGCAAAGCAAAACAAGGAATTCATTCACTCCTTCCCATCGGCAGGCAGGTGTTCAGCCATCTCCAGGAAAGCAGGGCTCCATCACGCATAACGGTTACTTGGGAAGACAAACGCCATCACTCCAAACGTCCCCCCCTTCCTTCTTCTTCCCCCAGCTTTATATACTGAGCATGACGTCACATGGTATGGAATGTCCCATTGGCCAGTTTGGGTCAGCTGTCCGGGCTGTGCCCCCTCCCAGCTTCTTGTGCACCCCCAGCCTTCTCAGTCGGTAGAGCATGGGAAGCTGGAAAGTCCTTGACTAGTGTAAACACTACCTAGCAACAACTAAAACATCGGTGCCTTATCAACATTGTTCTCATCCTAAATCCAAAACACAGCACTGTACCAGCTACCAGGAAGGAAATCAACTCTATCCCTGCCGAAACCAGGACAACGGTCCATGTAGTTTGGGGCAGATCTTTAAGCATTGGTGTGTTGTTTTTTTCCCCCAGGGAATCTGGGAAATTGATGGGCTGCCTTTACCAAATATGGCAGAACAGGTGGAGACTTAGTGTAGAGATGAGTTTTACTTCCCTCAGTTAAATATATAGTTAGGATGTATAGCCTCATGCAAGTAGTATTTGCAGAACATTTTGTATTTCTAATTTGTGAAACCACTACGTGGGATGTGAGGTGCATTTCGGTACGGGTAGTTGGTTGTGGTATGTTCTGCTTGTTTATTCTCCACTCCTTCAGCGAGGGTTTTTCACCGGTAGATTAAAGCATTAAAGTAATTTATAACCTCATAGGACTAGGGCCAAGGACACAGGCTCATTAACGGTAATCCCTGCTCAGACAGATGGGGAGACTTTTGTGTACAAACAACTTCTTGTTGTTCAACCTAGTTGAAAACGTTGCTCATTCTGGTGACACATGGGCAAGCGATTTGTTACACCTGAAGCGTAATTAGCCCAAGTGCTCACTTTTCTGCCTCGTATCAACTGGGTAGCATAAAATTAATTGGTGAACTCTAGATCTAGAAGCCAATGGCATGCAGAAAACATGAATGCCATTTCAGCTGTACTACCATTTCATTTGGTCTCCATTGGAAGGAGTATGAGCTGAAAATGTACTTGCAGAGAAAAGTAACTTTTCTATTAATAGATGTACAATAGTTTGGGGTATGCAGTGAGGTGAAGACTGCATGTCCGTGTGGAAGATGTCTTGAGTCACAGATCCTCTGATCAGAAAGTTTTAATACTATGGCTTTAGCTGGAACAATTAATAGGAGTTCCAGAGATGGTAAGTCGGGCTTGTAATGGTTGATTACCCTTCAACAGTCTCTAAGAGATGCCAGAGTGAGCTAAAACCTGAGCCTGGCTTAAGGACACTTGATATGGCTTTCCTGATCCTCTTTAAAATGCATGTGTGTTTCCTTCCGTACTAAAATATCTGGATTTCTTTACCATTTAAAAAAAAAAGAAAAAGAAAAGAAAAAAAGAAAGAGAAACTCCTACCTGACTGCAAACAAAACTCATTCTTATCTTTTACTGCCTTAAAGAGGAGGAGACTTGCAGGGTGAGTGAAACATCATCTGACTTGTCTCTAACCATCAGCCTTGTCAGAGCATTCTAGTTAGGTACAACTGTAATGGCAGGGTAGAGAAAAAATTTTCACATGGTGTAACAGCCATCTGTGGCAACACTCTGATCTTTGTACCGGGAAGTGAACGACATCTGCTCCTGGTAGAAGTGTTACTATCACAAGCTGACGTTAAATGGCCCTCCTAACAACAGGTATCTTTATTCTGAAACAAGACTACACCTACTGTTTGATGAGACCCAAGCTAGTGGAAAAGGGAGTACACATGCCAAAAGGCTGGTACGGAATTCATGGGCCAAATTTGCCTTTTCCTTACATCAGGATAATTTGACACAGTTCAGTAGGACTGCTTGTATTTTTTTATACCCATGCCAGGAAGAGGTGAATTTTAAGAATGTTTATTATGGGCAGAACCAATTGATCCAAGCACTGTCAAAAGAGGTCTCAGGTACAGAAAGCAGTCCATATTTTGTATAACATGCAAAGAGGTTGGATTCAATGAGAAGGCCTGAGCTGTGAATCCAGCTGTCAGGCTTGCATGTGGGCTTCTGCAACCATTTCTGAAGGGTTTCCATGGATTCTTCCGAGAACTGACCATAATCAAGGCATTAATTACAGCTGGTCTCTGGTAAGAGCGGTACTTGCAGAGCCACACTGCGTTGTAAGTAGTTGGACACTATTTGGACAGATGGTTCTATCTTCTTAAAGAAGTTTTAAATTCCCTAAGCTGAAGGCTCCTTGGATGGAAATCAAGGATTACTTGTAACTCTCTGCTTCCTTGTTTGCTTGGAATAGTGACACTACAGAAAATCAGTTTATAATGGCTAAGTCATCCTTTCTTAGATGTTTTCTTAGAATCTCAACTGTTTTTTTCTTCTTCAGTGGACTTGGTCTCTTTTTTACAAGTGCCTTCACTTCTTGTAGTGTCCCTGCTCTTCCTATTAGTCTCATAAATTGCATTACCTTTTGATCATCTCCCAGTAATTTTCCAGTTTGTTTATTTACTGTGTGTGCTGCATGTAGCCTTACTATGAGAATATGATTGTACTTAAGTGACAGCAAGGAAAGGAAGCAGATATTTGACAGGCTGAGGTACCTGGCCTTAGTGCTTTTCTTTTAAGCACCAATCAAAAAATTTCGTTTTCATGATAAACAGAACAAAAATGTATGTGGAATGGCATAAGAAGGATGAAATATTTCTATCGGATGTGAACACAAAAGAAAAATTATGAAATGAGAAATTGTCTTAGGCAAATGCAAAAATTCCATGTTTAAATGATTGTACTATTTGACAATCCATAAATTGAATGTTCTTGGGATGAATTTCAGGCACCGAGACCAGCTGGCATGAAGTGGCTTGCATTCATGCCATTAAACTTTCTTACCTTCCAAAACATCATGGCCACATGTGGGATATCTGTGGGGAAAAGCCCCTGCCCCAGGCTAACACCTCACTTGTGACCAGGGACTCATTCATCTTTCTGGTAGTTGGTTCAGGCCAAAATTGTGCAAAGACCCTTCCAGCAGTGGAACAATACAAATAATTGAGTTCCAGTGCCCAGGGCATAAGCTGGCACAGTTTAATTTCCGGGTATGGATATTTCCACAGAATTCATTGGCTCTCTTGGGTGGTGGAGGTTCAGCACAGCTCTTACTGTGACTTGTCCACCCACCTATAAGATGGTGCTGGAGACCACAGAAAGCTTTTCAATGTCTGTCAAGTCCCTAATGCTCCTGTCTACAACATCTGTCTCTGAAAGAGCTCCTTCTACTGTTCCAGATTAACTGACACGTAACCCGAGTATTCTTGCTAGAAAACAGCAGGCTTTGTCAGCAACCAGTTTTCAAGGAAATTGGCCGTTTAAAACCATATCCTAAGTAGCTGGCGATACATACTAGCCTTAGCTGACCTATATTAAAATTTACTGCCTGTCATCTCTTTGTTTCTGTAGTCCTTATCTTTAAATAATCAGCTGTTTTGTTTACTAGATGTTGGTCATGGGTACTGTATTTCCACTATATTAGCTCTACTCAGGGGAAAGTAATAGCTCTTGATTGAAGCATAAGCCATTTGTTTTCCTATAATGAGGAACACTCTGCTGCATGCTTTCTAACTGATTAGATGAATTATGCTTTATTTGATTTGAGAAGAACCATACTTAAAAGCAACTTTCTGAAAAGGAAGTGAGGCAGAGAGCGCACAAGGGGAAGAAAAGGCTTTATCCCGATTAATGCTTCCTGAGCTGCATTTTTACACATTTCTTGACTGAGCAGTCCTGATGCTTATCGCTGGAAATGCACCAGGCTAAAACTTAATTGCAGGCTAATTACTTTATATCAAGAAGCTGCCCAATTATTTCTCAGATTTCCTACAATGGCAATTCTAAAAGTAGTTATGTACCTTCCTTTCTTCAAGACTGTATTGGAGGATTTTATCAGTGGCAAACACAACTGGGTTAAGTCCTTTCATCAGAATAAAACTGCAGAGATCAGCTGTTTTTTAAAGAGTTATTTTCATGACTTTGGTACCCGCAGTAGTTTAGATTTGTGGTGGTCACTCATGTCCATTTATGATACTGCCATTGAAATCACTGAAGGTTATACGCACCAGGGTGTTACTCTGTGTATCTATATATAGGCTGTTCCCTAGTATTTATACAGCAACACTCTGTTCAGAAGAGGGATTTTTAAAAATTATTCCACACACGCAATGGGACACCTTGTTCTTTAAAGGAATTGTTGCCACAATGTTTTACCCCTTGGCCCGTGTCTTGCTAAGAATAAATCATATTTCCTTTACAGAAGCAATTCATGCTTGTATCCTGAATTATGCTAAGCAATCCCTTCCATTTCTTTATCTGAAAGGATGAAAGCTTTTTGCCCCCTTTTTTTTTTTTTTTTTTAATTGAACTCTCTCAACCTTAATCTTCTCAGTAGTTCCTCATATATGAGATTCATTTTGTGGGAATTCTCTGATTTTTCTCCATTTTAAATGTTCTCATACAGTAATGCCTTGAAATGTGCATACTATAATGTAAGTTACCATCTTTTGCTAATCCTCCTAGAGAACCCTAATATCCCAGCGCCTATTAAACACACCTGGCCCCACTGTGCACCAGAGAAGCCCATTTTTTATTGGTCTTACAAAAAAAAAAAAAAAAAAAGAAGCTGGCAACATCTGGTTAAAACGGTGTAATTTGAACGCCTCAATTGATCATTGGTTTGTACCACAGGAGGAAAAAAGGTTACCTTTCTAGGTCACACTGAAGAACCTGGTGCTTTCTGGGTCAGTCACCAAAGCGTTCGGCCCTGCCCTGGCAGAGGGAGAGCCGCGCGTGCTGCCGCTGAAGAGGCAGTCTGCTGCAGAAAGGAGCCACAGCGAGTTACAGACTCCACTGACGCCGTGGTGAAAAGCAGTGGCCCACCTTCACCACGGCTTCCATTGCCGGGACATGTTTATTCAGCACTTTGGGAGACGAATCCTTCACATCAGGGGAGAGCACAAGAAATAGTGTTGGATAACGTTACCAAGCAAACAGGAGAACTGCTTTCTCTCCTACTTGTGTTTCTCAGTGGGGTGCCATCCTGCATGGTGCCTGTTACAGTAAGTTGGTTTTCTAGGGGTGAGGACTGATAGGTCCAAAAAAGGAAGGACTTCTTTGAAAGGCAGCTATAAGACCAAAGTCATGCAAGTTCCTTTTTAAAGTAGACCATGGCTTAGGCACTCTACTTTTCATTATTTTATATTTGCTTCACTGAAAATGTCTCCTGAGAAAGAAGCAAAGCCTTTGGCATTTTACATTGTTCGGTGGTTCCTTTATTTTCCAGCTGCGCTGTTCCATAGATGTGCAATTTGCCCTTTCTTTGAGGTTTTTGTATCTTTGTGGTATGGAAAAATTTCTGATTGAAAGATTGATGGGCAGAAATCTCTCTGAACTATTACACGCTTTAAGGCAAGAGCAGAGAACACAGAGAGTTACAGATGTCCTTTGGGAAGGGAGGTCAAAGCTTAAGTGGGCAGGAATAGGGAAA
>NW_008824864.1:2045687-2055027 GCF_000699105.1 Pygoscelis adeliae | reverse complement strand
CACAGCTATAATGCTGGGAGAAATTCTAGATGTCCTGTTTTCATAGTAAGTGCTTAACAATGTAAACTGAAATCACAGAGATTATATTATTATTATTATTATTATTATTATTATAATAAATGGGAATTGCCTGATTATAACATAAGAAAAATTCAGCAAATTTCACAGTGAAATTCTCACTTCTGTTGAGGGACAGCACAGCCTGTGCAGAACTTGCATCCTATTTTGAGGATTAAAATGAGAATAGCAGCTATTAGGTTCATTTATTCTGTTTTGGTCAAGGCAGCAGTGTTGCCCCTGGAATGCGTTAGGATGCTCAAAAAGACACTGAAAGTAGGATACGTTATTACTGATTTCCCTCAGTTTAATTAATATTGGACAACTTGAAATCAAACATCTTTCCTTTCTCTTCACTCTAATTCTGTGGCAATTCGTGTATCACTTCTGGAGTATTGCTGACTTGGCCAGTGTTTTCATGTGGTTCCAACAGTACAGCACACTAGCCCACTTCTATCCCTTGAATATATTTTGTATTGGCAGACAGCTTCTAAAAAGAAAAGATAGAACAGTCCTTAGGCCTCATGCAGTTATTGGGGATTTATTATATATGCTCTGGGTGAGTTAATCAGAATTTAGAGATGCAATTATTGTTTACCTGCAGACTAAGCATCATCTTTATGTTAAGCACTCCTTGAGCTATAGGAAACAGTATAAAATAAGCTGCATTTGTTTTGTCTTTAAATCTTCTTGCACTTTCCTGTAAAGCACTGACAAGTCTGAAATCTTCAGATGCCATAAAAGAGGCAGCAGCAGACTTTGATTAAATGGCTGCGCCTGTTATCTGATTTAATGGTGACAATGAACTGAATGTTCTTGTGATGCAGAAGGTTTCCAAAGCAGTATGCCAATTTGTGTGCTTGCATTTAGAAATTGTCTTCATCCTTCAGAGAAATACAGTGAATCATTGGAGGGGGTGAAAAACTACAGCTGTTGAGTGGCATGTGGTAGTAGGCAATACCTAGCAGTAGGCATAGAAATGTTGAAAGGGATATTATCTGCAGTGGGAACGTCAGGAGGAGATGGCATGTAGGCAGAATATAACTGTCCAAATTTGAGCAAGGCTGGCGCTGCAGAAATACTACTCTTCTTTTAATATACCATGACTGAAATGGAGAAAGAGCTGATTCATTCTTTCTCTGCCTTTGTATTATTTATGCCAAAGTGAAACAAGTATAAAATAACTCTCATTGGGTGGAGTTTTATGCTCTCTTTGCAACAGAACAAAGAAATGCAGAATTGTTCCTAAAACTCTTAAAAAGTCTTTGGTCTTACAGGGGCTCTCTGAGAAATCTTTCCATTTTGTGCCTCATCAGGGTTTTCTCATGTGCGATCTCTCATGAGATGATGCATATTTGGACAGCCACTCTAGCATCCTCTTGTTAGAAGACAAGCTTTTTACAGACATTAATGCTGCTAGTACCCGGTTCTGAACATAAGTTGTTGGGAACTGAGTTCTTACAGTCCATCTGGCTCTCACCAACATCTTTGTCCATGATTAGCTTTCTCTGTCTAGAAATCTATTCTCTGGCCTACACTACATTGCTGAAATACGGATGTAGTTGGGTGCAACTGAGAGAAATTAAATGACATTTTCATGTCCTAACTTTTGTTAACTTGCTCAAGTTTCAGATTTATGAAGGATGTGCAGCTGCGTGTCAAAGAAAAATACATGAAGTCAAGTACACAGTGTGCTGCATAGTGGGGAAGGCTGATTTTCTTATCACTTCTTTATCCCTAAGAACATGGAGGTTTATCTAGATTTGGTTGTCATATAAGCAGAAAGATGGCAATCCCATAGTCAAACAAGAAACTGTTGCTGTTAGTACCAATTTAATCTTTCATATGTCTTTTTCTTTTAGTATGTTTAATTTATGTCACACAATTCCTGCTTTTACATAAGCACTGGGCAAGTCAAAGACAGAACAACCTCTAGGAAAACAAGAGACCATGACAGTAAGGAATTTTACAAACTCAGTGTTACTGATGAGTAAGCTACAGAGTAGAGGAAACAACCAGAAACCACAGAACTACTGAGAAGCCAACTGGCCCATCCTGCCGCCCCACGGTGGGTTCAGCTATTCCCTGCCTCTCCTGGCAATGCTTATCTAGACAGTTCTTAAATGCATCCAAAGGCAGTGGCACACAGCTTCCCCCAGCAATCTGTCCCAGTACTAGTCATTCCTGTCAGTTGGCTAGTTATCTTTGAAGTGTGGTTATCCTTTGAAATGTAGATTATACCTCTTCAGATCCCACAGCTTCTCTATTCTGTTTATTCTTTCTACCCTTCTTGTTGTCACTCTGCCCCGAAAGGGAGGAGCTATTTGGACTTTACTATTATTTCAGTTGAAGTTGCTCAAATACAATAATGCTGGCCAGCAATACAAAACCCTTAGAACAGACACTTCTAAAACTCAAGATGATTTTTTCAAATCTTACTCCAGCAAACTCATGTAGCATTTTGAAATTCAGGCTTCTTCTTCTTTGCCTGTGAGATTTACCAAATAAAAGGTCTCCAGATGGAACCTGTAGTAGCTGTCTGCTTTCATGGTGCAAGCAGAATTGCACCCAGACCTGCTATACTGTTATCAGTGACTGAGCTACTCGCAGAGTAAAAATGGGAACTGAGGAAACTGCTGTTTTTACACAGGCATTTTCAGGTGATGACAGTATTGATTTCCTTTTCCTTTCAGAAGGATTGTGCAGTTGTCTTGCTGTTCAGGGTACCTGCTGTCTCGGATCTTAGCAAAGCAGGGTGCCAAATGCTGGTTTTGGACAAGTCATCAGACAGAATGTATATGGAAATGTAGGGATCTTTTTAGTGGACAGATGCACAGTCTTGTCATTCTGCAGAAGACTGGGCAGAAAACGTGTATTGGAAAGAGCTTTGGATCACAGTCATAGAAAAAAAGGGCTGGAAGACAGCTTGGGAGGCCAGCTAGCTGCACATTTGTCCAGGCGTGCAAAATTGCTGGTGGCAGTCGGCAGCCTTAGCGGTATGGGTTATTGAGGTTCCCCATCTTTCCATCCCAAAGGCAGTTCCCCACAGGACTCATCTGACGTGAACAAAGAGTGACAGTAGGCAAGGAGCAACAAAGGAAGAGGAGGAGCCAGAATGTGCCCTGCTCCACTCCTCTCCTCAAGTCCTTTGTAGAACCATCAAGAAGATTGCTCGAGTCTAATGCTTCACAGGCTTTCCCACTCCATACGCTGCCCTCCTTCTCTTTAGCTCCTGTTACGGTCGTACAGGCAGCCTTTGAGGTCAAATAGCAAGTGGTTGCAGGAGATGTGGAGATACAGGAATTTCAGTGGCTGTCCCAGGAAACGAGTGGTACAGAGAAGATTCATTCATCTCTTCAGGGCAATGCATTACTTCCTATATTTTTGTCCTGTTTCCCCTGTGAGGTTTTCCCAAGGGAGGGAACAAGTGAATTAACTATTTTATCATCTCACCTGTGTCCTCCCTCTGAAAGAACCAGGCATTCTTTTTTGTGCCAATTTCACTGATTGATGTAATCAGACTGGCTACTAATCAAAGCGATCTCAGTAGCCTAATTCTGTACCTGATCTCTCTCTGTTTGTGCTTCAAGGTCTTTGACAGGGTCCGAGAAGATTGCCCTAATTTCCACGAGAAGATTAAGCCTATTAATGCTGAACTCACTCAGCCCAAGCTGGCCATCAGTGCTGAAGATGAGGAGGAGCTTCTGACCCGGGTCAATATTGTCTTCCACTGTGCAGCAACGGTTCGCTTTGATGAACCCCTGAAGTATGTCCTGCTTTCTGTATTTGCTAAGCATGATTCAGAATGCACAATAGCCCATAACACACCATTCAGCGCATCTCTTGTATAGCTGCGGTAATAATTCTCCATTTATGTTTTGATGCTACATGTGGTTCTGCACTGAATGTGCAGTGTAAATGCTCTGAAAATGTCATGTGCATATGCGCGTCAAAAGTGAAGTATCTTGGCAGATTTCCATGGGAACAGAAGGAAGTACTGCAAGCTTGGGTTGTGATATAGTAAAGGAGTAAAGTATGACCTAAAATTGGGATAGGGAAAAGTGTGGTTTAGGTCAAGAGGGAGATGTTTTGGCAGAACTAGCTGGAGACAGCTTGAAGTGAAACTATGTTGTGTCTGTCTCTAAAGCTAGTGTTAATGGCCTTTCTTTGTCACTGAGTAACTGAAGAGGGAAATGAGATGATGTTCAAGAAAATAGCCTATCACAGTCTTTAAAATACCCCAGACTCGGTGTAATTAACTGTTTAAAATAAATGCTCAATTTCTGAAGGAGCTCCCTTGGGAGTGCCTGTCCAGGCAGGCTTTCCATTAAGAAAGAACAGCAGAAATAAGCCATTAAACCAAGATTGGATGTGTAAGTGCTTCTATGCAAATCGTAAAGGTCAACAAACCAAGGTGGATGATCTGGATTGCCAGATCTTCACAGTTTTTTTGAAAAACGCTAAAGCTGTGAGAGTAGAAACTGCTATTATTAATGTCAGTCTTCATTTGCTCGTACGTAGGCTAAATAGATATCTACTGTGTCCACCGTAAATAATTGCTTTTTGCAACAACTGATTAGAGAACCCACCAGAAAGGAAGAAGCTCTTGATTTAATCTTGAGCCTGGCTTAAGATGTAAGTAGCAAAGCACTGCACTGCATTAATAGCCATAAATGTTCTTAAATCAATACACGAATGAACATGCTATAAAAATACATCGCAGTGGCATGTAACATCAAAGGGAAACTACGTTTTTAATAAGGAGGATAGCTAGAAAGAAGTTAAAAGAAAAAGTTAAAATGGTCATCTGCTTGCTGGTAGTGTAGAAACTATTTAAAGGCTGACTGCATGTGATCTGTCAAAATCTCTCTAACAGAACAAGGAAAATCCAGTATGATTAAACGGCAAAATACAAGAAGTTGTTAAAATCAAATTATTCCTGTCTGAACAATAAAATATATCATATGGGTAAAAGTTCTAGCAAGTTAAATGTGAAAGCACAATATTGCTGCTCAAATAAAAATTTTGAGCAGCAACTCGCTAACGACACACACACACACACACAAAAGTATTTTTTTAAACACAGCAGAAGTCCAAAGCCTACCGCAAATATGTAGAGCCGATAGGTAAGGGAGGTGCAAAAGCAGTGCTATCAAGATACTAGAAAAGCAGCAACAGAGAAACTAAATGAATTATTGGCATCAACATGCAGTACGTTTAGGGAATTCTCCAGATGGAACTCTTGAGGGCAGAAATCTGAGAAACTGTGTTATATTAAAATATTAGTAGATGCAGTTTTAATAAAAATAGAAAAAATAAAGAGTAATAAATCACCAGGGTTAGATGATATTCCCTTAGAAGGCTAAAGGAATGCTGAACGCCTCAGCAGAAGTCCATGCTGGGCCTGTATTCTGAGTGCAATTCTCATCACCCCCTCTCGGAAGGGATACAATCGAATAGAAATGTACACGGAAGAGTAACTTTCATATGAAGAGTAGCTAAAGTAGAAGTATTCATCCTACCAGAAGGGCAGGAGGAAATAGAAATCTATAGAAAATGCTATTCTTTAATAGCAGCATGCTAAAATAAATAAGTATCTCTGGCTTTAGATATGATCCAAACATTCGCCATACTCTTAGCTTCTGTTTTCATTCATTTGGACTATTTACAATTTCTCTTCAACATTAGTGTAATTAATTTCTTTAGTGTACACTGTACTTGATAGCCTTATTCATAATCTAGTATGTGTTGTTGAAAGCTGCTACTCCTGGGCTGAACAGATTGCATATTCCTTAGCCTTCTCCCTTCTGTGCAGGAAAGTGTCTTTCTTCCAGTACAAAGCGTGCAACAAATTTGAACATCTGTTCACTGAGATCCGTTGCAGGTAGTCTCTAGTGCTTCAAGGTCAACCTTGCTAACCAGGACTCTTTTTCTCTTATGCTTATCAGTTGTCTTCTCCATTCCTTAGGAATTTAAGTTGTTATCTCTAATTGTGTCTTCTTTCAGTATAAATCTGTTTTTCTCAGCCCAAGGACCCTTTGCTGCTTATTGAAACCATGTGTTTACCTGGTTTAGCAGTGGTCCCTTAAGGAGAAAGTTGAATGGGTACCATAGGAACCATAATGCCTCAGTGGTCATGTGTGTTGTTCCACATGTTCCAAATATTTGTTCCAGGAAGGGGTGGCAAATATGTCAGATCTAGAGATGTTAGTGAAATGTTACCTCTGATGCTTTGAATTGAGTAAAAATATTTGACAGACATTCTGTGGCCAGAACAGCGAATCCAACAGCATTGCTCTGAAAGCTGGTTTAGCCGTTGCATTTCATTGAAGCTTTCCGCTCTGCTGTGACCCCTTCTCTTCCCTTACTTGCCTTTTCATTATTTGGGGTTTGAATAATGCTCAGCTTTGATATATTCTTTCCAGTGAAATGCATTTTGTTTCTTTCCCCTGCCCTCTTTAGACATGCCCTGCAACTGAATGCAATGGGCACGCAGAGGCTCCTAGAGCTGGCCCGGCAGATGCAGAACCTCGAGGCCTTCATCCACATCTCCACCGCCTATGCAAACTGTGTCCGGAAGTCCATAGACGAAGTCATCTACCCACCCCCAGCTGAACCCAAGAAGCTCTTCGATTTAGTTAAGTAAGTAGGCACTGCATCATGTTGGTTTTGCTTCATTCTGCAGAAGACCTCGAATTGTTCATGTAACCTGTCCTGTGGGATTCCTGTTCGTAGTTGCTGTTATTGCTGTATGGACTTGTCTGTACGTACCATGCCAGCAAGAAATGCTGGCCATAATAAGAGTGAGACCAAGGGAAGAGAGAGCTTTCATTCTAGGTGGTTTTGAGGGGTACTTTCCACAGAATGCCATCCAGTAAGTCTGTCCTTTCTGGATTTTCTCTTGAAACTAGTTTTACTGAGGTTTTTTCAAAATAGAAGAAATAGAGACTGTTTTGGAGCCTTTTTATCTGGAGAGCTGCTGAAGTCACACTTTATAAACATTTGGTTGAGCCTAACAATACTTTTCCAAATACAAAAGTATTAGAAAATAGCATAAACCACACTCAATAACCTGTGATTTCAGCTACCTTTAAATTTTTCCACGCACCATTTTAAAAAAGACTCCGTGATTTCATGAGAGTCCAGCATTGAATAAGTTACGCACGAGTGCATTTGCTATCAGGAATGGAGTTGTGATGCTTCTTCCTGTACAACTCAGCTCTGGTGCTACCCTAGTAAGAACTGAAATTTTTCATATACCCTATATTCATTTCTTTATCTCTTCAGCTTCCCAACGTTGTTTCCACTTATTTCAACAATCCTGTGGTATTAAACCATAGTTATATGGGGATAAGTCAGAAACAGGCTGTTTTAGAAGGAGATTAGTGTGAGAATCCAGGAGTTTGAGGGAACAACAAAAAGGCTTGTTTAACTGAATTTACCGAAATGAAGACTAATTAGAAAGAATAACAAAATCTGCTGATAAAGGCCCCAGGACACCTTCCCCTTAGAAAAATTTTCCCACAGCTGTAACTTTGTTTTCATTTATTTTCCAGTGGTATTTGACTTGTGTGATATAAGCAACTGACCTGTGAACTAGTAACCCAAAGAGCTGATGTAAAGTCTTTCTTCTCCTTGATTTAGGGTAATAGGTGAGATGAATTAATGTCCAGCAGGAGAACCACTGAGGTTTTATATCAAAAAATCGTTGGCCAAAAAAAATAATTTGACTAAGCACTACTCCAGAAAATTTAGTACAAATCAGTGTTTTCTTTTTTTAATTTTTCCAGTAGCCAATATTCTTGGGTATGTTTACTTCCAGCTAGTAGTCATCTATCATTTAGCATTTATTCAGCAAGTGGAGCGTGATAAAAACATAAGAGACGCCCTAGTGCATTAGAGCAGTGGGCGGCCTGGCCCAATATCTTGCCCTCAACAGTGGCACAGGGAGATGCTGTTTAGAGCAACTACACAAGCCTGGATTCTTTTGCAATCCGTTCCCCTTGTAGCCTCCTAGAAACCAGAACTGTAGTATGAGGGGTGTTACATCCTATTATTTTTTGACCCATTTTTGAATCCATTAATTTGTTTAATCCCTTTTTGAACTTTCTGGTACTCTGCCTCTGCAAGCCTCTGTGGCAGCAAGTTCCAGAAGTTTACTAACTGCTGCATAAAGACAAGCTTTCTTTTACCTGTTTCAAGCTGTCTTGCTAATAGTCTCATTGCATGTCCCGTAGCTGCAGCATTGCAGTATCTGCAGTATTTGCCCTATTCACTACCTCTGCAGTTCTGTAAATCTGTATTGCATTCACCCTGGACCTTCTCTTCTGCAGCCTGAAGAGTCCTAGCGTGTCTACTGTCTCCTGATATACCAACTGATCTGTCTCCTTGATGATTTTAGTTGCCCTTCCTCTCTGCCTTTTAACTCCACTCCCTCCCTGAGGTGCAGGGGCCAAACAGAACTGCATGCAGTACTCAAGGTGTGGTCACTCAAAGTTTTATGTAAATAGCTTCAAAATGACACCATTGGTCTTGTTCTCAGTACCTGATGATGTCCAACGTTTCATTGACTTTTTTGTCTGCTGCTACTCATTGACTTGGAGATTTCACAGAGCTGTCAGCTGTGCTTCCAAGAGCTCTTGCTGAGCTGCAAGACAAAGCAGGGTTGGATGGAGGTGGGAGAGATGCACCTTTTATTATTCACCATGTAAGTGGAAGAAATAATATGTGGATAACTAGGTACAGAAGGTTTCAGAGATTATCTATTAATCAGGAGATTAACAGATACCAGAATGTTACCTTCAAAAAGGTGGGGGAGGAAAAAAAGGAGACAAGGAAATATAAACAACCCTTGTCTTAAAGTGCTCTTCAGCAAGTGCATTAAGAGGCATGATCACACAACTGGATGCAATAACATAATGATGCTTTTGGCCATGCAATTGATATATGCCTATGATTCTTTATTTAGTTGAAATCCTAAGTAGGACTCCCAGCTGTTTCTTGTTCTGTTCTTATCCTCCTATTATATCCCTACTTTCCAGTATTTTGATATTTAAATTGCAAGTAAAGCCTTAGGCCTAATCTGTGTAAACCAAAAGTCACACTTCTAAGTGCTGCCAGGCCAATAGAGGAAACATATAATCTGCCACATCAAGCAAGGTTTGCCTTAATCTAAAGCTGAGGGAAATCAGCTTTGAAGGGTATGCTGAGGTAAGGAATGCAGCGCACAGTGAAGTGTGGGCTGAAGCAGAACTGTTTTCATTACTGCAGAAAATGTAGATCT
>NW_008824864.1:2038242-2045653 GCF_000699105.1 Pygoscelis adeliae | reverse complement strand
TATTAATGCAAAGTGATTAACACAGAATGTTATGTTTTCCTATGGCAGAGTAATTTGGTGCATATATGTGGTGAAAGAGGAGGTTACTAATTGTTTAATTTGCATCTCTTGTTTCTACGGGGCAATGGCAGCAGTGAGCAAAAGCAGTAGCTTTGTGATTTAGCATTTCAAAGTCACAGAGGAGTAGAAACAGTTCGCCTTGCTGAACTGTCAGCTCAGCGCTCCTGTGATGGTAATGCTGGTAGATCGAATCACCTGGCAGGATGGTAGCCTTGAGACAGGCAGGAGTGTGGTCCTCTTGATGACCACTTACAGTAATGCAGAGAGGCCTGCCTGGAAGGATGAGGGCAAGGGGAAATTGCTTCTCCTTGTACTTCTACACCTGTCTTTGCTTTGTGAGAAACACTAATCTGTAAGCTGCTATTATAAAAAAAGAAAAAAAGAGAGGAGGAGGGAAAAGAGACTTGTATGCAGCTTAGTCTGAGTTCCTAAATGAACCTAGTCTTCCTCCAGGCTCTGCAGAAATAGGCGTCTCCTTTTGGTAGGCTGGTAATTAATTACTCAACAGATTCAAACAGTGGCAATTTATCTGAGACCCTGAGGAGGCTGGGTTCAATGGCTGCCCTAAACAAGCTTTGTAAATTAAGTCAATATTGTGTGCTGCTTATATCCTCTGCGTAGTTCAACTTCCTATTTTCTGCCTTGTTTCTGAAGCATGGGACTAAGGTTGCAAAGGAATGTATTTGTGCCTCCATAAGGCTTTTTTATTTTAAAAAAACAATTTCTATATACTAAAAACTGTCAGATTCTTTTTAACTCATTCCAAAACTGAGAGATTCACTGAATTCAACCCTCCCCTGCAAGCTGTTTTGCCGTTTCAGTGAATCATGCAACAGTTTTCCTGTAATATTTCCATCTGTATCTGATGAGAGCCATCTGAAAAACTGTGCCACCTGAGCCATCAGGTGGTTGCATGTTTAAGTTAATATGATCAAGTAATTCTTCAGGTGTGACAGTCTCCACCTTACTCCTCTCCCCTTGACCTCTACCTGTTTCTGAAATTCAAGATAAGGAGGGGTGAAGTGAGGATCTGCAGGAAACAGTATCCTTGCAATGCCCCTGGGAAGAGCACACCCATTCAGTCTGAACTATAAGTCCATTGACTTAATTACAAATTGGATTATAGGAGTTAATCTTTGATTCTGTGGTGTAACACCAGACTGCTGAAAGCCTGTCGGGGATTGGCAGCGGTGTGCAAGGGCTCTGGAAGTACAGCCAGTTCCTGTCCTTTAGACCCAAATGCTGGCAGGGCCAGTGATGTCTTGCTGGTGTGCCAGGGAAGAGCCTTTGAGCCTTAGGCCCTTGCTGCAGCACCATGGTGGTAAAGGCCACTTTTCTAAGGGTATACATATGACTACTTCGGATAGATTAGATACTTAAATACCTTAAAAAAAAAAAAAAAAACAACCAAAAAAACCCAACCTGGTGGGTTTTTGTTTTAAAGCAGCTAACACTGACAGTTTCTTAATATCCTATGTGAACAAGCCAGTGGAAAACCAGTAGGAAAGAGCATCTAACATTGTAAATTTTGCTTCTGGAATAATATTTCTGTAGTACATTGTTCTAGCTTTTGAGACCTTTGTAATGCTACTCAACTCAGTAACCCGAGGTTACCAAGAATCTCCTGAGTATTTGGGAGTATATAGGGACTGCGTTGGTTAAGGATGAGTGCTAGGTTGGAAAGCTCCATCAATCTGTAGACCATGGCTATATCTACGTTACAGATTGCAGTGAGGCATTTAGAATGAGATTGTATAGATACCTGAAGTTGAGCTGGACATCATAGCATGAAGCTCACCAGGGTTATTTTGCACTTTGAAGACAAAAGTAACCTTTCTCCCAGAGAGCTGTTCTAAATCCAAACCAGTTGCTCCCTGCTTTGTCTTAAACGGCTTTGACTTGGTTATCCTTTGTTTCAGGTGAGAATTCCTGTCTCACTGGTCTTTTTTTCCTCAGTCTTTTCTCTCTCTGCATGGCGGATAATGACGTTCTCCTTGTTTCCTGTAGGTGGCTGGATGAATCTATCATTCAAGACATCACACCCAAGCTGCTTGGGGACTGGCCCAACACTTACACCTACACCAAAGCCTTGTCAGAATACCTGATTCAGCAAGAGAAAGGAAACTTGAACATTGCTATCATCAGGCCATCCATCGTGGGAGCTAGCTGGCATGAGCCTTTCCCAGTAAGCATGAATACATAGCAATTCCCTACTGTGAGAGCCTTTTGATGTAGCTGTAGCTGCAGTACCGTCAGGAATCTGTTCCTACTTGTAGCAGTGTCTGCTTGAGAAACAGGTGGCACAGTTCATAGGAAAGTGCACGGAAGAGGTGGAGGACCTGTGCTGGAGTAGAACAGCAAGCCTTCTTCAGCATCTTCAGGAAAGACTATTGCTTGCATGTGAAAAGAACACATTTAAGCAATAATAAGAGCTGGGATGATAATAGTACAACATGCTGGACTTGCAACCGACAGTCTTGCATGTAGAGGGTCGTGCCCAGACAGACATATAGGGGAGTTTCTATATCAGATGGGGAAACACAAGATCTGAGGGTCAGTCACAGTCCTGATGCATTCTGGTTCAAGTCTTTCCATGGTCTAGTCAGCCTATTAATGAGGTCCTGATGAGCACCCTAGACCTCATGTGGTCCTTGAAAGCATTTGCTAATGTCATGTGCAGTTACCTAGTATCTTTGTCTTACGTTGGTAGTTGTTGAATTCACTGGATTCACACTTGTACGGGCCTGTTGCAGATACAGATGTCAGCTGCGCAGTAATTAAATGCAGCTGTACTTTTGGACTGAAATAATTCACTAAGCTAATATACTAGTAGGAATAATGCGCCCTAACATTGCAGCCAAATTCAAAAGGTAACATAAAGTCACCTTGGCTTTCACGCAGCTCGAAGCGTGCCAAAGATGGCTGAGATACAGCTGAGCCTCTGGGCCAAGCTCCCCATCTTGGAAAGACAGGGTGAACTCATGTTAGGTGTCATAACCCATTTTGGGTCAGACAGCTCATCGCTGCTCTTAACTCCAGCTCCCACAAGTGGCAGTTTCCCTGACCTGAAGTAGGATGGGATTCAAAAATGGAGTGGTATTTTTTTCTTCCTTGCCTTAGAAATTAGTTGGAGTAATCAAATCAGCCTCAGTGACATCTGCATGTTCTATGTCAGAGGGTATACAACACACGGACTGTTTTCAGCAAGAGTAACAGCACCAAGACACTGTAGCATTTAAAGCCGGAGTTTATTCCTGTAGCCAAGTTATTATAGGAAAGAAGCAGTTTCTAAAAACAAAATTTGTTTCTGTTCTTGATGGATAAATTGCAGACAGTATGAGGTATCATACAATGCATCCCCTATTTAAAATCTATTAGGTACTTCGTACTGGTTAGCTTCCTGGCAGCTGTCCCAGATCGTCTGGCACACATCTTAACTGTTGTCTCATTGCTTCTTTGCCTACACCACAGCACTGTAGCCCTTTCATCATTTCAAAGCCTGTGTAAGCAACATGTCACTGAAAGAAATAGTAATCCTTCTTCTTTTTTGCAGGGTTGGATTGACAACTTCAACGGAACAAGTGGAATACTTATTGCGGTATGCCTAGTTACTATTTAAGCTCCTCTTAAAGTGGAGTTAGAGTTACTAAAATAGCAATTCTGAAGTTACTCTAAAGCCCCACTTAGAAATTGTGTGCAAAAAAGGATCACAGCAATTTTCTGAATCTGGTAGAAAGATGTCACACACTTGCCATACATCTGTATGCCTGTAGGACCCAGAAGACTGTCTATTTATGCTGTGCTCAAAAAAGGACATTGCAAGAGTGTTCATGTTGCTGGATGTTGCTGGTTCAGTAAATGTGAATTGCAGGTTTTAGTTTTGGTCAAATTTGGCCACATTTTCAAGGAAAGGATAAAAGATGCATCCTTGAAACTAGGGGTAATTCACAGATGTCAAAGCTTGAGTCTTATAACAGAACTTAATTTTACAGGCCGGATTACTGCTACAAGGCAGCATTACTTATACTGTAATTTATCTGTATTGCTGTGGTTTGTGACCACTCTTCAGTAACAAAGACTCTGGGTCTCATTTGCCATTGCTTTGTACAGGAATTCTCCATGTGCAGAGTACATCTAAATAATGTGTGTAACTATCAGTTTAGACTCTGCCAGTCACACGGATAATTCACTATATTCTTGCTTAACACTGGTGTAAATAACTACTGTGCAAAATGGCGAGGAACAAACCCCGAAGATAAATAATGAATAACGTGATAAACTATTCCCTGTAATATGAAAACAATCATTACAATTTAACATATGAAAACAGTAAAGTTGCATACCATTTCTCCTGGCTTATATTTTTTTCCTGAGCTAAAATCGCTGCCTTAGGTCTGTTTGTCAATGCATAATGCTGTGTAGCTATGGACGGGTATTTTTGTTCATGTATGATTTGTCCAACTTGATTACTTTGTAAAAACTATGTTGTAATCAGCCTGATTCAGTGTATAAAAGGATTAGTAGTCCACAATCATAGCAGAGCAGAATAAAATCCAAATATCATCTTGTTAAAAAAGCTCATTTGTACCTGAAGTAGAGCATAAATAGAAACTGCTACGGTTACTTCTGGAATCCACAGGACTAGTGAAATTAGTGGGTATATCCCAGCTAATACTTTTATCTGAAACCCCAGTTGCACATTTCAGAGACATTCAAAAGCCCCCAAACACATCATTTGTGTTCACAAAGTGTTATTAGCTCCTATTCATCTCACAGTTTCTTTAAAATAATTATCTATCAGTCTTTTACTCATTGCTGAATGCTCATAAAGCTTGTACTGCCTCTCCCTGCTCTACTCACAGCATCTTGTGCCGTTTTCTGTGTTCTTGCATGATGTCTTATCACAATAATTTTGCAGATCCATGGCCTGCATTTTCATGTGACAGGTTCTAACTTTTGTAATGATATCCGTGAGTTTTGATTTTACGTTTACTTTTGAGCATTAAAATATCTGTCACAAAAAATTGTGCAGAGTTAGTTTGCAAGAAAGACGTTATGCAAAAGATTCCCATTGCATTGCTCTTTATTCCCCACCAGTGAATTACCTAAGTAACAAATTACATCAAGTTGCTGTCATACATGTATCATGTGCCAGTATGTTGTGAAACACAGGCCAAATTCATATGCTTTCAGGCATATAAAAACATGCCCATCAAATCTTTTGTCATTTAAAAAGTATTTTTTCCCCTCCTTTTTTCTTTTCTTTTAATCTGTCAACAAGTAAAAAACACCCAATGGTTAAGTATTTGGAAATTTTGCCCGTATAGCAGTCTTTTTTAATAGTGTCCGCTTTCGGAACTTACACTGGAGCTTGCATATATTTTATATGCTTACCCTTTGATGCTTATACCAGTAACTAATATTTTCTTTCTTCTGAGCATAAACTTCTAGCCTTATTGAACGCAACAGCAAGCCTAATGGTGGTGTCACTTAGGCCAGGTTTCACACACAGATGCCAGCCTGTATCTTTATCTTCAGATTAACTCTGGAAAGTAATGATTTTGAGATTCTAGGGTCGCTGTAGTAAATAACTTCCCTTCCCTTTTTATATAAAAGCTTTGACTTGTACTGAAATAGTTTTGAAACAGAGAATGTATTTTTTGGTTCAGGATTGAAGCTCTGAGGTTCTTCAGTATAGGAAATAGAGACAACGAAATTCGTGTCATCTGCACTGAGCTCTTCAGTGATGAAATATGACCATGTGATATGTAACTATATTGAGACTTAACCAAGAAAAAGACAACGAGCAATGACAATAGGTGCAGGGTGTAGAAACAAGGCTGTTGTCCGTGTCCAATGGCTCTTTGGCCCCACAGGCAGCAGTGTTGGCTGGCATCAGTCAGAAGCAGAGACTCTGTGATGTGGAGAAGCGAGGGGGGATTGCCAGTGCTAACAGACAGTATTTGTCTTGTACCATCTCCAGTTGCTACTGAACTTAGTTGGACTGGTACTAGTTTTCTGGAAGTGAAAGGTATTTATTATTAGGGAGCCCAAGAGACTTTTGGTCTTCGGGGGGGGGAATAAATACATGTTTTGAATTAATGTGCTTGGATATGGTGAATTGGTAAATCCTGTTTGGCAGTTTGAAAATTAACCCTTGAACATGTGAGTTACACGTTAGTTTGATTACTTGGAAGTTGTGTGATTACAACCAGCTGTCTTGGCCAACTGTATTTCAAAGTGTGTTTTTTTAGTCAAGTAGATTTATTAGCCTTAATTAAGGATGGAAAAAACAAAAGGGAAGTGTTTTGATGTTTGTGTTTGTTTTTTTTTTTTTTTAAAGTCCCCCCCCATACTAAAATAGTCACTTTCAACCTCTAACCCAAGCGTATCCTGTATGGAGAATAATCCCCAGATTGAGATTTAGCTCAGACGATCTTTGGGATCATCTGTGCAGAATCCGAACTCAAACCTTGCAAAGATTTTTTTTTTTTTTTCCCCCTCAGTCACCACTATAATATTTGAGTCTGATTATTTCATTCCACAAATAGATATATTTCTTTTAAATATTCATGAAATATGGGAGTTCAAGTTGTTCTTGATAGTCTAATTATGTTTCTTTCACCTACAGTTGCTCCAGCTGCTGTGGGGAGAAGCTTTGTTGATTGAGAAACAAAATGAAATTAATTACATTTCTGCTGGACTGTAATTAAGGCATTTTGTCTTGCTGTTCCATATTACATGTAAAGACCTTCCTTCCCTGCAAGGCAGTGAAGCTGTAGGGCAGAACCATGGTTTAATTCATGTTCTGGACAGAGACTGTCCCCAAAGTGCTTCAACTGGGAGGCTGTCCAGAAACATGACTCAGACCACCAAATGGTTTCAGAGGCTTCAGCTAAAGTAGCTTCTATTTCACTGAAGAGAAAAAAATGTCAGCAACTACAAATAGAAATCAAGTCATACCTGATAAAGAAGTACCAAACCATTTCCAATGTAAAAAGTAACTTGAAACACTTAAATGTGAAGTCTTTATTAAATACACAATATATTAAATATCTAATTCATTCATGTGCATATGACCATCGCAAGCTGCTCTGAATACAGGCATGTTTGCAGCACATCCATCAAACTTCCTAGTTTTGAAGCCTGACCTCAAAAAGGTCTTCACTGTACCTATGAGAACGTGATAGTTGATCACACAGTGGTCTCTACTGGGCATGTGTTCACAGAAGTGGAAAACTAATAGTTGGGCTTGATTGCCTCCTGGTTCTTTTTGCTTTTTTCCCCTTGAAAAATCAGTAGTAGGAACAAAAAAAAAAATCATAGTGATTTTGCAATTTAAGGTTTTAAT
>NW_008824864.1:2013824-2038213 GCF_000699105.1 Pygoscelis adeliae | reverse complement strand
TTCAGCTGAAGGCAGCAGAGGTTAACTGCATGCTATGGGTTTGCAGAGGATGTTTGGAGTCATGTGGGGAAGCTGACATGGTTGCCTCTGAGTCTGTCTGTCTATGATCCCTCTGCCAGCTGCACCAAGGATGAGATGCGAATGCTCGTGAAAATTAAATCAGTCATAAGTGGTATTCGCTTACTTGCAAGCTGTGAAATTTAACAAAACCATCTGACTATAGAAGGGGAAAGGAGCGGGAGAGAAAGAGAACAAAATAACCCAGATAAACACCTCCCAAACAGGGGATGCGGTGTCCCTGAAAGTCCACCGATTACCAGCAGACGATGGCGTATGCTTTACGAGTTAATATCAAGTCTTAAATGCTTTTTTCATCACATCTTTCTTCTCCCCAGACTTCAGGCAAGGGTTTTTGCACAACTAGGCACTTCCTGTCTAGTTGCTGTAGTAAAACTTCATCTTTCACAGCTGGAGAGCTATTTCATGATGAAATGGGAGTCTCAGGTTGGAAGAAAAGAAAAATTTGCTATAAAACTTCCTTTGCCCTGACTTTTAAATATTCTTGGATCTGTAGAGCATATTCCTTTGCCCCTTTACTCAGTCTTTCCCTCTGGTTTTACATGGATCTAAATTTCAAGTGTGTTTTTCCTTCCTTGCTTCACTAGTGCTTTTATCCTCCCAGCTCTTTCACTGGGTCCTCAGCTTCTACTTCAAACTCAAATTCATCGCATTTCATTTCCCACAGACTAGATAACTTGACTGCAACCTTGACTCTGCTGTTGGGGTTTCTTTTTTTAATTGCTCTGTTCAGCTCTCATACCTGATCCACTAGGTTAAGTTCCTTCACCCCATTTCATCTCCACGTTTCTATATTTCTGAATTGTCCTGTCTGATTAAGTCTGCCATGTTGTTGCCATCTGTTCATGTAAGCCTCTTCCAGCCACGTCTCTCCTGTGGCACCTCCAAAGACTAATTGGTCATCAGGGAAACCCCTTGATAAGCGTTCAGGTTAAATATATATATTTTGGGGAGCCTGACCCCTGACAAATTTACTTCCAACCAAAGCAAAATGAAAATCTTCTGTTCTTGCCTACCTCTTCTCTTTGGTTGTCAGTACTCTGTATTTTCACTCATTCATTTCCTGAGTTTCCTTGGGTGCCAAGCTCTTCAAGGCAGGGGCCACGTCTTGACTGTACCTTTGTGCTTAACAGACACAGCTCTGGAAAACAGGAGGGTGTGAACACATCCAAAGGAAAGGGAGTAAACTTTTCAAAAAGCCTACTGATGTCATTTCCAAAGTGACTGTTGTCTTTGAGGGACACTCAGACCTCTGTCTGTCTGGGTCACTTAAGAAAATGGAACTTCAGGTATCGCAGGGAATTTTACTGCAGTAAATTCAAATATGTTTTTTTTAAGGTATTTATTTCATATTGAGTCAACTAAGAGTCACAGCTTTTCTTGTTATACACAGCAGAGATGTCATCATGTTTTAGACTTCCTCTGAAAACGCAGAAAAGTGGGATCCACGTGAGATCCATCTTTGTTTTCACAGAAACTAAATAATCTTCTGCAGCAGGTGCCAGGCTTGAAAAGTGCTGACGTGACAATCTGTCCTCAATCCAAGCCGATGAAATCTTACCATGGCCTTATGTCAGTGACTGTTTTCCTTTGTCCCGCAGGCAGGCAAGGGGATTCTGCGGACCGCCATCGCCAACAACGAAGCGGTGGCAGATATGATTCCAGTAGACGTGGCCATCAACTTCACCCTTGCAGCCGGGTGGTACACTGCTGTGCACAGGTGGGAAGGCACTTCTGTTTCTGCTGGACTTGGGCATTTACTGCCTGCACCAGGACTTTAAAGGGAACCAGAAGCTAATTGAAAACCTGTGCAAGAGCCTTGTTGATTCATTTTCTGGTTCGTGTTTACTTCCCCGGGCTGGCAAGGACTAAGAGTGTAGCAGAAGCAATAAAGGCAGGCTTTTAGAGTTACGAAATCTCTAAAGCTAGAGGTGGGACCTGTTTCTCAGTACAACATAAGCTCAGCTGACAAGTCTCTCTCTCTCAGAAGTCACTTTTCTGAAGCCTAAGAGCTTTACTGCAGCTTCGCAGCAGCCGTTTTTTGGGCCTCCTTTCTGAGGCAGCTACACTGAGTAGCTTTTCAAGTGGCTTCTAGAGTTTTCTTGGTGAAAATGCTCTGCGTGTTTTCCTTGGAAAACACTGCACAATATAAATATACTGTGGGCTTATGATAGGGGAGACGATCTAAAAAAACCCCATTCTTTGCGTTGTTGAGAAGGGTATGTATAAGTGACATTAAGGTTTTAAGATCTTTTCCTGTGAACCTCTGGCTCTGACCTTTAATCATTAGTTAGGAAGTGCTACAGAGTAAACCACATGAATTATTCTGGAGGTTTATGCAACTCTGAGAAATCAATACCAGGCAAATAAAAGGCAGAAGTATTTTACTTTGGAAGACAGAGCAAGCCCTCTGAGCTGAGGGTAGAGAAGAGCTGCATACAGTAACCTAAATACAGGGATCCTAAAAGGATCTTAAGAGGTGGCTCACCAGCTCTTCAGGTTTATTTTTCTCATTGTTTTGTCCCTCTCCATGAGCAACAGACAAAGCAGCATAGTCTAGGAAAAATAAATGCAGCTTCCCCTTACACACACGCCCCTGAGAGCCTCCAGATGAAGAGGGCTACGGCCTGTCCATAAAGCTGGAAAAGGAGATGAACATGTGCTGATGAGCAGCGTATCAGCACGCAGGTAGACCTTCTGGCTCTGGCCATGGTCAGAGAAGTGCCATTTTTTCTAACTTTTCATTGGCGAAAGATACATGCTTTTAATGTGGTTCCCACACAAATAATTATTAGGCTAAAGGAGCAATTGCAGAACTTGATTTAAAGCTTTGTCTAGCTGGGCACAACCCCACGGTTAGCAATCTATAAACAAAAAAACAAGAGCCTGAGCCTTCTGAACATTTAATTTCTCTGAGAGTTTCAGGTTTAGGTGCTGTCTTGAAGAATAGCATATATGGTTTATTTTTTTTTTTCCCCCCAAATCATCTAATTAGAAAGTCAGTATCCTTCAGGGCAGGATACATTACTGAGGGAAATTAGATTCTAAAAGTTAGCAGAGAATTGCAATCTTCATTACATAGTGTAGAAGCTCTACAAAGCTCTACACTCTACCAAGGTCACTGACTCAGCTGGAGGGTGGAGAATGGAAAAAAATCAACAGGGAGAGATTCTTCACTGGAAGCTGGGAAAATGGAGAAATCTTCTTCGTTGGTGTTTAATGGGCCTGATCCACTGGAGTAAGTGGAAGTCAGTGCACTTTGCAACAGGCTGTGTGTGTGGCTCAGCACTAGGTGAGTTTTCTATATGGGCACATATTACAGATTTAGTCCTTAGTGAGTCGCCATATTGCTTTCCATAATGCAGAGTTTCCCCACATTAAGCACTACTGTGCATTTTTATGTTTAACACTCTATCAGGCTTCTACTCAGTAATTAAGAGTTATAGGAGATCACAGATTCGGAGCTTGATACATGTCTGTTAGTCCTAACCATCCCTAGAAGTCTGCTAGGGATTAGTAATAATGATAATGTATAGTCAAATGCCATGATTTCAAAGCATTATTAAAAAAAAGCACCATTAAAACTGTGCAGTATCCAAATGCAGTTTTCAAGTATTACTGTGCGAAATTTCCTATCCCAGGTTTAGGGGTTCTATCTCCTGGTCTCTTCAGTCATAGGAGCTCTGAAAAGAAAAGTTCCTCGTAGCCAGCCTCCTCCAGTGGAGAAAGGCTCTGAGCACCACAGGCACCCTCGGAGCACTGAGGTGCAGCACTGAACAGCAGCTGCTCTTCAAGGCCAGATCTCACTTCTTTTAGCATTTTGGCAGATGGCTCCAGCTGCTAATGCAGAGTAAGAAAAATGCTGTAGTGATGGCATCACTTGCACCTTTGGCAAGGCAGGCTCAGGTCAAAAAAGCTGTTTGACTAACTCTTGCCTTGTATCAAAGGAAGAAGTAAAACCAGTATGATCTATGTTTAGTTCCACGTGCAAATAACAACCAAGCTTTATTTGGTATTAAAATGAGAATTTTGTTGAAATGGATTGTTTTGTAATCACCACCCTGACAAATGGAGTTTAAAAGTATCACAAATCATATCCATTAAGTAAATGATTGCAAAACACAGTGTGTCCCTGAGGTTGGCTTGGGCCAATTATTTACAGTATACTAAGAGAAACTATTAAAAAAAAAAAAATCAGAAACTCATCAGTATGCATGCTTTCTTTATTGTTTTTATAATTTTTGATATGTGATATATGGATGATTTTTCTTAAACCCCATCTGTCTTTATTAACTTCATATGGTCTCCAGAATCTGACTGAATCTTATGAAAACTTCATGTTTTATGCTACAGTTTGAGATTTATGAAAAATGACCTCTTCTGCATTTTTTTATGAGCTGATGTTACTGTTGTTAGATTTCACGCTCCATTAATAAAGTTTTGGGTGCTTTCCTTCACACCTTAAAATAATACTTCTTTCTCTTTTCCAGACCAAAAAACATGTTGGTGTACAACTGCACAACAGGTGGAATCAACCCTTTCTTCTGGGGAGAAATGGGTAAGGTTTAATTCAAACCTAGAACATGTCAAACTTTAATAGCGTTCCTCGGCCGGGCTTTGAAAAGGTGGTTTCCTATATGTAGGTGGCATTCAGCATCTGCCATTCAAACTGCATGTGGGAGGCCTGATGGCAGTCGGTGAGGGTCCTGAGAGCAACAGCTCCTGGTGCTGAGCATTCAGCTCAGGAAAGCATCTATTCAGTTTTCATTGTGGGTGTAATCACATAACAAGCCAGCAAAGTACGTGCTTTGCTGCACTGAGGAATTAAAGTGGTGGAAAAAGGAACAGAGAACCAGTCCCTTAATTCTATGAGAAGATGCTCTGCGTAGATGTAACAGGACGTCTTCATTTTCTGATTGCTGGGGTTGCTGGGTTTGGGGTTCTTTTTGTGCTTTGAAATCACTTGGAGAACCTTGATGGTGAATCTTATATTCTTATAAAGGAAGCTCTAACTTTCAGGACACAGAAAACCAGTATATTAAGGAAGTAGAGCAGCCTTTCTTCCTCTTTCTGTGAAGAAAATTCTAAACAGAAATAATTGGTGTAGACTTGAGAAGGCAAACCTTGAAATGACAGGTGTACTTCAAGAACAGTTTGCCTTTTGATCATGAATTTTGTCAGTGGAAGAATTCAAATTATTTTCATGGCTGACTTCTTCAAGTGGATGTGCTTCCAAGGCAGGGGTGAAAGAAAGCGAGACAAATCCTGACACCCTTACAGTCGAAAACTCATGCCGTAGCCAAGCAGCATAAATACTACGTACAGTCAGTACATTCATGGACAGATGTATGGGGCCTGATTCACTTTCTGTTATACATTAATTCCTATCTTTGTGCTTTAAATACAGGATGCCGGCAAATCACTACTGTGGTGTTTCACCTCTCAGCCTTTGCTTTGCGTTTTTCTTTGCATTATTTAAGTGGCAAACTGTAAGTCAGCAGAGAATCAGACCATAATTGCATTTTCAGAACAAGGTCTGTCTGAAAATCCTACTAATGTCCTACCATGAGATTTGATCAAGCAATCTAGCAGGGAAGAGGTTTCAGCAACTGGCTGAGCGGTGAGAAAATCACACCAAGTTCCTGACGTATTTTTTTATAAGAGATCTAACATTGTGGTTTGTCACAGTCTGAGAGAAGAGGTGGGCTTCACAGATGATTGTTGGAGAATGTAGCCAGTCTTCATAACACGTAAAGTCAGAACTTCTATGCATTTGTACAGGAGTAAATGCAAAGCTCTTCACAGACTGCCACTTTCGGCAACAGCCACCATAGCACTACTACCTGAGGTTTGCCCTGTCTTAGCCCATTTTCAGTGTAATTTCACTGATGAAAACAGCAATGTATTAATGCATTGTAACTGATCTTATTCTGTTACTTTGCTCATAACTGTGGATTTAGCAATGAAATCATCTGAGTGCAGCAGAAGCTTGCATAAGCAGTTCAGCTGCGTGATGGGACTGAAGGCAAAATTTTCTCCTTGGGTGACACTGTGGAGCTCTTTCTACCACATGTTGTATCCACAGTTTTCCTGAGAGCAGCAGGCTGCAGAATGGTATTAGGTATAGATTCATGAACAGGAATTAGGATGGAGTATCAAAGAGGAAAATTTTGCCCTTAAAGACGTTGCATGGTTTAAGAAATGAGTTTGGGAAAGGTTTATTGCATTAGGATGTTATGACTGCAGCCATCCAGTTTGAATCCTCAATTCAGTCTTCTACCAATTTCTTTTTGTTAAACACATACAATTCTAAAATCTTCTTTATATAAATGACAGACTTTCTCAACCCATTCATATTACTCTCTGTCTACTCACTATTATTTGGCTTCTAGACAGCCAGTCTCAGGGCATGCACTTCCAACAGGCCTTTCAGAGCCATGATCTCTCTGAAATAAGAGCTATCACTGAGTAGCACAGGCCCTGCACAGAAGGACTGAACTTCACCCACCAGTTCCCTCGTCGCCATGGGGCAGCATCTGCTACTTGAGTTGTCACCTTCTCTTTTCAAAAGCCTGTTTCCAACTGTGTTTAGATCTGCCAACCTTTCAGGTTGAAATAGTGGAGGCCAGGTCTCTACCTCCAGTGGTTTTTCAGCTTTTTCAGAATTTTTCTTTTTCCCCAGCATTAAAGAAGCTGTTTGATGCAAACGTACAGGAGACTAGGAGTCTGGGGAAGGTCAGACTGGTACAGGGTCTATAACCGGTCGTCGAGATGGAGGGTTGTGAGAGCAAGACTGGAAGCTGATGAGAAACAAGGGTGGGGAATGGGAGTCATCTGGCCTGGGGCTGAATGTTATAGTGCAAATCAAACATGGGGTTTGCAGAGGGGAGGACCTGGGCTACCTGGTTAGGGAGACCTACACCGGGACCAGCTGTAGGAAGGACAGGCGAACACAAGAGAGTAGGGATTTTTCGGGGGGAGAGGAGGAAAGGAGAGAAAGATCAGAGAAATTGAGACAGGAGTGGGCTGAAGATGCCCTGGGTAGGGAACAGAAGTGACTGAGATGGGGACATTCTGAGTACAAAGATGATGAGCTGGGAGGGAGGGAGAAGAAAGAGAATCTAGAAGAGAATTGTTTGAAAAAATATATGTCTAGTTAAGAGCTTATGCTTAAACATCCATTGCAGACCCGTTTATTCTACCAATCTCCAGATACAGACAAACCTCTAGTGTTGAAAGGAACCTTAACTGATTTATTTCTTTTCCAAATAATGCTATGCCTTGGTATTTTTTTCTTATTGTCTTCCATTACTGCTGTTATTTTCCCTGCTATTACCAAAATGTGGTCAGACAACTGAGTATTAATCTGAAGAAGTGTATTCTGCTTGGCTGCAATATAAGTCTTGCTAGTCTGACTTTGTGAAGTACATTTTGCAATTTCTGCTTAAAACTGAACTTCAAAGCAGGCTTTAAAATGGTGTTCAGCGTGGGAGAATTTAATTTCAATTTATCCTTGACAGTCTACCTGGGCGAGACTGGTGTCTGACTCTCCCCCTGCTAAATCTGCCTTTGAGTTGTAGAATTTGCTGCTGTAGTTTTGTGCCGTGGGCGGAGGGAAAGACCACCCACCCGCTAAGTCGTTTCAGTAGCTCCTAGAGGTGATGTATTTCTGCTGCCTGCCTGACCCATCTGTCTGTCTGATTCTTTCTCGCTCTCTCTCCAAAACAAACTCTTACAGCATAAGAGACTTGCTACGCTTGTGAAGTTGAACACTTTCCAGAAATTAGAAAATAGTGCAATTGTGCTGAGTCAGTGCAAGCCAGGGTAAGGGAGGTTCGTAAACAAAATGCCCATAGCATTAACTGTTCCAAGTTACACAAAAATGGTGTTTTGCTGACTTCCTTCCAGTAAGTCTTTCAGGTTGGTCTTGCTGCCTTTGTATGTGCATTTTAAAACAAAACCGCTTTCGTTCCCGATTTTCAGAATTTTTCTTGAGTTTTCAGCAGATCTCTCATCTGCTCTTGACATATGTGCTTCTTGCACCGAGTAATATCACAGCATAATACTGCAGCTGCATTTTCCTCTGCAAGCCTTAAGTAACCAAGATGATAAGGGTGTTGCTGGTTTGTGTGAATTTGGTGTATGGCCGATGATCTGAAACGACAAGGGCTGCATTTTCCACTTACTGATTTAGTACTTTCTTGCTATCCTGACCAAAGATGCCAAAAATGCAAAGAGAAAAGAAAGGCAGTAATGTCTTTAACGTGTTTCCAAAGGGAAACCACCTCAACCAGTTTACAGCTGAAAACTAGATTTGCGGTATATTAACATCAGGATTTGAATAAACAGAGCCATAAACATGTGCTGCAGACAATATCAAAACTATCGCAATTCCAAAATATCAATGGTTCCCAGTTAAGCTGATAGGTTTCCATTAGGAAATGAAGTGACCGAATGAAACTAAATAAACTTAAATATTGATAAGCAGATCAGAGTTCGTAAGTAAACTTGGATTTAAAGTGTCTCTTGGAGAAACTTCCTTACAGGGAGCAGCAGCAGAGTTCATGGGATTGCTCTCCTGGCCCATGAGCTACTTGAATGGGCACAGATATACAGCCCTCTTCAAACTGGGAGCATATCTCTCTATATTTAAGCTAGCTAGGACTTTGTCACAGTATCATTGTAGTAAATGGCCATGCTGCTAACACAGAGGAAAGAAACTCCTCACGCACTGCTTAGCCAGACACAAACTTTGCCAAGAGCCAGGCCAGGACAGTGGCTTCCTTCCCAGTAGCCCATCCCAAACTGTTTATTGCCACTCCCCTGCCAGGAGTAAACACCTTTCCAAATCTTCAGTAAAATCACTCCAGCAAGCCCTCCCTGCCAGGCACAACTACATGGGAAAGTTTAAATAGGAGTTTTTTGCTAATCCTTGCCATTTTGACAGAGCATGCATATGTACAGCTCTGCCAGCACAGCCGGGACAGGTGGCAATCAGGGTGGTAAATCTGCCACTGGGAAGAGTAGCTTCTCCTCAGCTGGCAAAGCTACTTATCAGCACTCTGTGTGGATCCCCTTCCCGGGGCTGGCAGCACGGCTGATGCTGTGCTTCACCTCTACAAATGCTCTCCTGCAGATGTGTGTGCTCAGCGCATTTGTGGTATCAAAGCTCTTGGTGGGTGCTCGCAGCATGGAGGCAGCCTCTCCCCGCCCACCCGGTCCTCTCCCCATTAGATTGCTGTGGGTCCTGTATGTGGGGAGCGCAGCTACAACAGTAAATAAACTCTGTTTCTTTAAAAAACTAATCCACGTTCTTACCCGCTGCTGCAGAGCTGGGGCTTGAGGCAGAAACCTGTGGGGTTTAGAGAGAAAAGACGGAAGGAAATTATTCTTTTAGAAAATTTCACTTCTGATTATATAGCAACAGTTTCGACACTTGCACTTTTCATTTATGACTGTGAGAGAACATGCTGCAAAGGATAAGATTTCCATACCACAACCCACAGGATGACCACAAGATAACCACATCATTGCAGTGTGGCTATGTGAAACAGAAGGGATGGCAGTCAGTTCTAGCTATTCAGATGCAAGATGAGTTTCAGGAGAATTTGTCTTCAGCCATTAAACTTGCAGCATGTAGGACACAAATTAACAATGAACTTGCATTAAAACTAAATTGTACTACTTTAAAAGTCTTTGTTGTCTAAACTTAGCAGCTAAGTGGCTAACAAGTCTCCTCTAGTTGCTCTTACTTAGAACGAGTACAGCAAAAATCAGTACTTGAAGTGCAGTAATGAGCTGACTGCAGATACATGAGAGGACTGTCTGAATGTTATGATTGGAATCTGCTTATCTAAGGATGATCTGGATGTTTCTTGTGATTTGTAAGTTCTCATCTGATTTTCTATTTGTAACATAAGCTTAGAGAGTAAACTATAATATGAGCACAGATTGATGTCGTAACTCTCAAATTCATTTTTAAAAAAAGTAAAAAGCAGCCCACATATTCTTCTTTGTTGAGCTCACTGGTGCTCAGGAATAGGAGCACCATCTGTTTATCAGTCCCTAGGATGATAGTCTTATATTCAACTACTGCAGTTCTATTAAGCCTCTGCAATATGCAAATGCCCCAGATATGCACATCTAGATGCCACTTCTGTGGCGCTGTGCTATTGCAAGAGCTCATAATCAGGCCCAACATATTTTGTGCCTTAACATACAACGGGAATGAAAGATTACTACCCTATCATTAGTTTTCAAGTTAAGAATGCAAGACAATTTGCTGCTTTAGTGCATCCAGAGCTCCTCTGAAAACAGGCTGAAGCATTTGGTGTGGTAGGTCAGATGTGGTTTGACAGGATATAATGAAATCTTTCTAGAAGCAGCACCCTATGTGTGTAAGTATTGACAACAGCCCTTTTGAAAATTGCATTAGAAATGTCATTTTTGTTTTATGCTAGCAGATCAAAGTTTGCTTTCAGTGATCTGAAGATATGTTAACACTTACCAGTTTTTTTCTACATCTACTGCAGGTGAAAGCAGAACTGCAGTTCTGTGGTTTGAAGCGTTTCAGGCTACAACTGCCTGCATTCCCTCCATTAAGTTTTGGCGTTTTGATAAGGAAGTTTTTGTCTGCCGCTATTAAGTCTAGAGTCAGATTGTGTTTCAAATAGGCAATAGATGGAGTCATCAATTTTAATGCCAGAGGGAACTATGAGGTGATCTTTTCCAAGCCCTGGTTACGTAGTTTGCAGAACTGTAGGTTAAACATGTTAAGCGCTGTAACTCGGGCTTTCCTGCAGCATGTTGGTATGGTTGTGCCCAACTCAACTGACATTAAGTACCTGATTTTAAGTAAAATGCCTGTTCCCTTACAGAGCAGTATGTCATGTCCACGTTCAAAAGGAACCCGCTGGAGCAGGCCTTCCGAACACCCAACGCTCACTTGACGTCCAACTACTTGATAAACCAGTACTGGATAACTGTCAGTCACAAGGCACCAGCCATACTCTACGACCTGTACATGAGGCTCACAGGGAGAAAGCCCAGGTAAGAAACTGCACGCCCTCAGCCTCCTGCATGCCTGCCACTGTTACAGAGAGCAGATCTCTAACAAGGTCTGAGAACTGGCTGCCTCAGCCTGGAGTCCCTGGTCTTCTTCCCATCTCCAGGCCTTGTCTTGAGGAGATTGCTCAAAAAGAAAAGGAACTGAATGGCCGTAGCTAAGCATCGCCTACGGTTCCCACCCTTTCCAGTACCTGGGGGACAGCACATCTTTTAAACTCAGCTTTTACACACTTGAGAGGTTCCCAAGCCAGAAGAGGAGGACTGGTTAGTTACATTGTCCTCTGTATAGCAAGATTTCCACCACTGCAACTTTCTGATGTGATTGCCTCTACCTGTCATGACTAAAGACTCCAGCTTGCATAACGACTTGAGACTGGCAAAGTTTAGAACATTCTAATTTATTTTTTTTTCCCCCATAAAACAGATGCATAATTAGCAGTTGCCAGCACTGGCCCAGCACCCTGAAATCTGGGACATTTCTGAGTATGAATAAGTTCTGAATTGTATTTACGAGGACAGTTTACCATTACAATTGGTATTTGAGCCTTGGCAGTGTCATGGCCTGGAGGAACACAGGCACACGTGTCCCATGAGGAAGGAATCCTGGTGTAAATAACATAACTCGGCCAATGTCCTCCTTTACTCCCTGCCACCACAGAAAATTTATTGTGCAACACAAGAGCGGTATGCCAGCACTGTGTTGATGTCAGCCGCTCTGTGCTCCTCTGCTAGTTAGAAAGCTGGCTTCAGCTGTGTACAGGGAAATCCCTGGCTGATGTCTTGCTCTGATTTCTCTCTGACATTCTGCTACGGAAGGAAATTGGTCCATAAAAAGACTTCCAGTTATCCAGGAGGCAAGAATTACCCTAGAAATAGAGGTAAGCTGAATGTGAGCAAGAATAGGCTGGAATCTCCAAACTCTGCTGGAACAGGCAGCACTAAGATCTTGGCATTGCCATTACAATTGACATTTCTTTTCATAAAGCTGATTGGCATAAGTAGCCAGTGGACACTGGCCGCAATACTGTACTTAAATTTCAAATAGAGCTCAGCATGAACTCATGCTGAGAAAGTTATCTTCTTCTGAATGTTAAGATTTGCGACCTGAGCAAACATGACTCAGCAATGAACTTGAGTTCACCAAGTCTTTTTTTTTTTTTTTTAATATAATTCCCCTTTTCTTTTTACATGCTACTTAAGCTCATCCAGGTATTGCTGCGGTGTGGTAGAAAGCATAGTAGCAGCTCATATTTTTTTTTTCACAGCTACCTAAATATCAGACCTTTATGGTCTAAGGGCAGTAAACCACATCAAATAAAAAAAAAAAAAGAATGTGTCACTGAACCTGCTTTAATGTTTCCCTTTAATTTTTCCCTCTGTTTCAAACAGAGCACCTAGGCTTAACTTTCTTCCTGCTTGTCACTCCCGCCTATTGAAATAGAAGCCATCTTCATGGCAGTTTCTTGAATTCTCTCCATGACCCTATGCCAGATTTGCAAGCAGATAGGAGAAAGCTCTTTGCCAGGACAAAGACTCAGGCTTCAGTTCTCTACTGTATCCATACTCAAGTCATCATAAGGTGATGAGTTATCATATGGAATAGGTTATCTGGGAGCTGGTTGTGGTTTTGCAACGCTACTGTTTATTCAGGACCAGCCTATGACTTTCCCTAATCTGAACTGCAGGGTAGCTCAGAGGAACTCAGTTGTAGTTCCTCCTGTAGTTATCGCACTCAGTACCCCATCTGCCAAAGGGTAGGTACAAGAGTCGTCATCTTTGGACTTTTATATACTGCCTCTCCTGAGAAGCTTACTTTAAGTGTTAGCTCATTTCACATAAATTGCCAGATGTCTAGCAAAACTCCCCTAAATGGCTTACTGTTATTGCTGCACATCCATCCATGACTTAGAAAACAATGTGGTTTATATCATTAGTAGTCTCTTGGGGCAATCTGTCGCACCTAAGAATCCGCTCATGCAAGGCTCAGTATGGGAGTAAATAAAGAAATCATTGCTGTGAAGTTTTCTAGAAGACAGGGTGCATTTCTGAAGCGTAGCTAATAAGGCTATCAGTGACAGCTAATACTTGCTTTTTGCCTCTCAGTTCCTCCACAGTGGGGAATGAGATTTTTCTTTAAGAAATCTTTGCCATAGCCTCTCAGAGGCTGCAGAAAAGCATGTTTCTACTCAGTTGATGTTTTTCAGTAGACCATTCTTTCATCCAAATTAGTAAATATTTTGAATTTGAGCTCAATCAAACGACAGCATGAACCACAGTTTTCATACATACCTCTTTAGATGCTTATTTCTCTTTTTGACCCTTACTTTTAGCCACTCAGATATGTTGCTTTGGGTAGAGCTACAGTCAGAGCTTATTCTGCCCACATTGACAGAAGGCCTATTTTTCAAAACATAAGTAGGGACACACACTTATCATTTTTTTTTTTTTCTGATGGATTCCATTAACCCTGAGCACTTTAAAGATACTGATGGCTTTTTGGGAGCCAGTTTGAGGGGCAACTTCCGATCTTTTCAATCTAGGCATATATTTTGTTTCCCAAGTTCCTAAAAGGTATTAAAATATTCACAAAGCTTTGCCCCATAGTACTTGCCTACACAGGCACAATCAGGAAGATTAATCTGAAGTAATTTTAAAGTAGTTTAGATAAACTGCATTCAATCAATGTGCACATAATTATTCAGAATGAAGGTTCCCTTAATCTGATGGTTTGCTTTGCTTCTAAAATGAAAGCCACTTTAATTCTGAGTAGGAGTGCCTATGTAAGGTTTTAGTGCTCTTTCAATTCGCTTTGGGTAAGCTGTGCAGTTCTTTGAATTGATGTACTCGTCGTGTCTTTCTGCTGTGCTTACTGCTTATCGTTGTGGCAGTCACATCTGCACGGAGAGAGGCCAGCCTGGCACCATTCTTCCCCAGACTGCCGCCTTTTATTTGTCACGGCGACTTTGTTACCCTCAGGGCAGCTCAAAATTTCTCATGAAAACAGCTCTGTTTTCCACAGAAATCAGCCTTTTAATGCTTTCTCTTGCCCTTATCCAGTCTGAGAGAACGTGGTGTTCTCTCAAAATTGACCGAGCCCTGTACATCACACTTTAAAACAACGGTCTCCCAGAGGCCTTTTGTGCTCATGACCATTGGGACAACTGTAAAATAATCCTGCAAGGTAGGACAGCATTACTGTCATCCCCTTTTATATAAAAAACGAATAATAAAAAAAGGCCAAGACACGTGAGAGATTTCAAAAGTCCCTGTCAAGCAGCCATGCCCCTGAAGCAGCTTTCATCTTTACCAGGACACTCATACTCCAGGAGGACGTTCAAACAGTTCCTGACCACCACCACCCACGACCCCCCCCCAAAAATAGTCTATGGACTTGGATGATTTTCAAGGTCATCCACCAGGAGTGCATACTATCAGACCCTTCCTGTATAAGGAAGGACACAAAAACCACTCCAAACTGCCACTATATTATACAAGGAGAGGAATGGCCTTTAAGAAAAACAAAAAAAATTTTTTTTTGAGAGAGAGCGATCGAAGAAGCCCAAAGACATGAAAAGCATGCCACCAAGCTGAGTGGTGTGGCTGATATTCTAGAGGGAAGGGATGCCATCCAGAGGGACCTTGACAGGCTAGAGAGGTGGGCCCATGCAAACTTCATGAAGTTCAACAAGGCCAAGTGTAAGGTCCTGAACCTGGGTCGGGGCAATCCCAAACATGGATGCAGGCTGGGCGATGAGTGGATTGAGAGCAGCCCTGCGGTGAAGGACTTGGGGGAATTGGTGGATGAAAAACTGAATATGAGCTCACAATGTGTGCTCGCAGCCCAGAAAGCTAACTGTATCCTGGGCCGCATCAAAAAAAGCATGACCAGCAGGTCGAGGGAGGTGATTCTTCCCCTCTGCCTGGCTCTGGTGAGGCTCCACCTGAAGTACTGCACTCAGCTCTGGGGCCCCCAGCATAAGAAACCTCGAGCAGGTCCAGAGGAGCGCCATGAAGATGATCAGGGGGCTGGAGCACCTCCCCTGTGAGGACAGGGTGAGAGTTGGGGTTGTTTGGCCTGGAGAAGGCTCTGGGGAGACCTTATAGTGGCCTTCCAGTACTTAAAGGGGGCCTACAGGAAAGATGGGGAGGGACTCTTTATCAGGGAGTGTAGTGATGGGACGAGGGGTAACGGTTTTAAACTGAAAGAAAGTAGATATAGATTAGATATTAGGAAGAAATTCTTTACTGTGAGGGTGGTGAGACACTGGAGCAGGTTGCCCAGAGAAGCTGTGGATGTCCTCTCCCTGGAAGTGTTCAAGGCCAGGTTGGATGGGGCTTTGAGCAACCTGGTCTAGTGGAAGGTGTCCTTGCCCACGGCAGGGGGGTTGGAACTAGTTGGTCTTTAAGATCCCTTCCAACCCAAACCATTCTATGATTCTATCTGAAAACTGAAGTTGAGCAATTGACTTCAAAGTTTGTCCATGCTGCAGATGCCGTCACCTCTGTACTGGAGCTAACTCCAAAAATCAGAGCCTTGCTTTGGAAGCCAACTCAGAGAACAGAAGAGCATTTGTGTGGTAGAAAGAGAAGTATCCACTTCGGGAGGCAAGCAATATACCTTTGTGGTTTTGCAATCTGCTGTGCAGACTTCATACTAGGTCAGATGGGCTTTTCACCTTACACGTGGTACATGATGTAGATATGGCTTCCATCTCTTGTTAGTTCAGGCCAGTAAGTTAGGCATCAGTCCTGCCCCTGGGAAATGCATGTTTGCACCCATGTTGTAGGCAACAATAAAAGCTGGGTAGCTGTAGGCTCAAGAGTCAGCTGGAGCAGTTAGACTTGCTGAGCAAGTTCTCAGCCTGGTGAGCACCAGTGCAGTGGTCATCAGGAATTGCAATGCGTATTCATCTGGATTGGTGAAAACACTTACAGAGCAAACTGACAGCTTATGCATAAGGTCAAACTTCCTATCCACCTCTGACGTTCTTCCTCTGTTTCAGAATGATGAAGATCATCAATCGACTGCACAAGTCTATGATGCTCCTGCAGTATTTCTCCACCCAGTCCTGGGATTGGTCTTCAGATAATATGAATATGTTAATGAGTCACCTTAACACAGAGGACAAAAAGGTAAGTATGTCCTGAATATGGATTGCTAAACTCCAATTCTGTTCATCTGCAGCAAATATTTTTGGTGTACTGTTGAGCTTATGAATGACATCTGCCTAGATGACTGCAATTGACTTTAACTTGAAATAATTTATTTCCTCCTTGTTTTATTAAATAATGTATCAGGAATCTTCCATTTATTATAGGAGAATGTTTTCTCCTGAGGTGTCTTGCTCTTTTCTTCTGAGACAGGTCAATCACTGCAGTCTTCCCAGTTAACATGGCACCTCTCTACCTTTTGCTCTGAGGTTTCTATTTGGCCTGTCAACAACCTAGATTTGTTTCCACAGACAAAATGGACTGTACAAAGGGAACATAACTTTATATCCTCAGTGACCCAGCTGTACTCAGCTCTTTGAGTTGGAGAAGTTAAAGGCATCACATGTAACGGTGTCCGCTTTGCTACCTCCCATGTGGTTGGCTACATAGACTGGAATACCCAGTGGACAGGAAAGCTACAGAGGTTCCTTTTTTGATGGACACGTGATATTTCTCTTTCTAAGAAGAAAAGGTCAATTCTAGCTTTCATGTCACAGCTCTGCACCCTGAGAATTTCAGGCATCCCCTTTCATGGGGTGATATGACCATGTTAACTAATGTGCTGTACAGGGGCCCCAGAAAAACAATATCAATGGTAATGCAAAGATATGTGCTATGGGGAGTTCCACTGTAATTAACTGATCGCTGAAAAACTGTGTAGCATTCCCAGTATCTTCTCATCCTAATTTTCTAAGTGTCTTGCTCTTGGAAAACTAGGAAGCTCCTTTACAACATCACTTTCTCCCTCATCTCTTTTGGCAGTCTGTAGCTTATGGTGGGTGATCCAGATGGAAATTACTTGAAAGATTTTGACGTTTTCATGCACATTGGTTTTAATGGGCACTGCACAGGAAAACTTATAGTTAACGCATAGTGTCTTACCCTGAACAATATGAAGAAAGTTCCTGTTTGATTTAAGTCTCCAGAGAGCAATTACTTTGCAGGATGTCAAGCTCTGCTGTAGTCTTTATAGGTTTGAAATACTACTCCTCAAGAATGGGATTGTAACTGAAAGACTGAAGGAATACTAAGAGTAGATCTGTGATAAGCTTGAATGCACCTTTGGTCAGTATCTCTGCAAAGAGATACTTAGGCATTCACATCAAACTGGTCTCACTCACATCATGAAATTCTTGCACAGGCTCCCAGTAGTAGAATCAAGAGTTTTCTTCCCTAGTCTGCAGAGGGAGCGCATGCAGCGAATTCTAAGTGCAGTGGCACTGCTGTGACTACAGCAGATGTGAAGGAAACCTAAATGGTATGATAGGAGCTAGTTCTGAGGCAGATGATAAAGAATTACAGCATCAAGGACTTAGTGCAAACCAGACAGAGTTTCAGGCTTACCAAGCTGCTTATGAGAACTTTGTGAGATGCATTGTGGGCGGTATTCAAGCTAGATAGTGTATGGGCAGCACACAGCTCTATGCATGTCTGACAGACACACCGGGATCTGCACAGTAGCTAACCCCCTGTATTTGACAGAGTTAGCTAACCCCTCTCTGCTCAAGTTATTGCTGGTCTGATACCAAAGCTCTGGCACCAAAGCAAATGGCCTGGATTGGTATGGGGGTGCAAGGAAGGTATTTTTCTGAGTATCTTCCCTTTTAAGACCCTGTAAATAAAAAATGCCATTCACTCACTCATTCAAAAAAAAAAATTACAACAAAACCTCTTCCTCTTTACAAATCCTTTCTTTGCTCTAATAGACAGACAACCGCCTGAGAGCTTGCTAACAATTTTTCCAGTATAAGCATCTGAAATTAACTGGGGTAATTAGCTCTGCAATGAAATTTTTTTGATGCCAAACACCAGAGTAACACATTTCTTGGACTTCTGTCGATCTAGCTGCTGAGAGAGAATGCAGCACAGCAGAGAGTAATACTGATGCAGAGGCACCTGTTCACTCAACGTCCAATTCATTTATTTACACATAATTCTAGTGACGCATTAAAAACTGCACACGGGTTTTCATATGAATCCATTTACCTGAGCAGAATGCCATTTTTCTTCCATGATTTTTTGTGTGTGCGTATAAATACATGTATTTATGCAAAAATTGCCACCTGAAAGAAACTTATCTTTATTTTCTGCCACCTAGCACTAAATTTCTGCATGCTTTGCCCAAATTCCCAGCTGGGTAAGACATTAATCGACAGCTGTGAAATATAGTCTGTTAGTGTCCATGTCTTCTTGGAAACTCGGTGGCTTTAAGAACTTCAGAGAGAGGGCCTTGTCAGGAACGGGGGTCAATGAAGAATTGATGCTTAAAGTGAACTTGTTTTGAACTTGCGTTTAACTTCTGCTCTTTGTCTTTAAATCCCAGTTATACAACTTCGATGTTCGTCAGCTGCACTGGTCAGAATACATTGAAAGCTACTGCCTGGGTGCTAAGAAGTACTTGCTGAATGAGGACATGGCTGGCATTCCAGCAGCAAAGCAGCACTTACGAAAGTAAGTCATACCCAGTGACAAGGACAAGAGCTCCTGGCTACCTTGAATGGCGCTTGAGGAAAATTATTCTGGTTATGTTGCAATAATTGTTGTTGAATAATATGGAGGTAAACATAGCATAGCTTATTTCTTACAACAGAGGGTTGTCAGTATTTCATTTTTCCATCCTGTAAGAAAAAGAGGACTTTTGATGACGCTAACGATCAGGGCTAGATATTATGCCTTCCCAGCAGATGACCGAGTAACAAAGTTACAATGCATAAGAGGAATACATGAATGCAGAAGATCTTGGTCATTCGGAATTACAACAGAAAAATAAGAGTCAGATTTAGATTGTAAAGTTCCTAGAAGTTTTTAGCAATTCAAAGACGTTGCATAAAAACTTCAAGCATTTGTATGATTTTAAATTTCATTTTAAAGTTGAAGTTTCTAATTCCTTGGGGGGAATGGGCAAAAATTCTCCAAAATCAGTGGAGAGCTTATGCATTCAATCCCTGGTGACAGTTTAAGAGAGTCTGAATGAGCAATTCAAGATTGTCCTTCTATTCAGTTAAAGATTGTGCTCTTGCTGTCTTCTCCAGCCCTTTTACTGAGAAGTGCAGGCAAAAAGAGAAGGAGCAGCTCTCTTGAATTAAAAGCCTGGTTGTTTCCTTTAAGAAAACCATTCTTGTGCACTGTAAATGCTAGAAGCGTAAAACAGCCTGTTGCCATAGCAAGGAATCCTAAACAAGTTCTTCCTTCATGGGCCATTTTTAAAGGCTTTATAAGAATCTCTGTAACAGGCCAGTAACTGCCTCGTAGTCCAAATAGGCAGTGTGGTATGGTACAGTGATAAAGTTTACCAAAAAAAAAAAAAAAAGGAGTCTTACAAAAATTAAACCAGTCTTGGGGATGTTAGGTTCAAAGCTTTCTTCCCTCAGACACTGGGAAAGTGAGAATTAGAGAACTGCAGAAATTTTTGCTTGACAGAAAGAGGACAAGATGATTAGCATCTTAAAGACCCAATAATACCATTTAAATATATGGTGTAAACCACATACCCCCCCAAAACCCCAGTGCTGCAGTACTGCAAAAGCGAAGAACATTTATGATTATTGAGTAATTTCCCAACACTAAAGGCAAGGTTTCACCCAAATAGGAGAGCCTTATTCATCAGCTCCTGCAAAGGTCCTCTAGCCTGCCACCAATCCTGCAAAGTAAAAAATAGCCAATATACCAAATCAAAGCAGAAAGTATTGGACCTAGACAATCATAAAGGAAAAAACTCTCAGTATGACTTCTGGTTTGAAATGAGAGTACACAGAACAAGAGAGACGTGCAATACAGGTATTCCACCTATTCCATTAACTATTCACTATACCCTAACTTCAACACAGTCCTTGGCAAGATGGTAGGGACATCTTAGGGACAGTGTCTTCACTAAAACAGGAACGGCAAAAAGCCCAAGGACCGCTTGTAAACAGGATTTCTTACAAAATTACCTGTAGCAAATGAAGCAAGCTGGTAAGCTTTTTGTTGTTTTTGTCTTCCTCCATAAGATGCCTCTTTCTCTTTCTCAGGCTGAGGAACATCCGATATGCATTCAACACCACCCTCCTTGTGATCATCTGGCGCATTTTCATTGCAAGGTCACAGATGGCTCGAAACATCTGGTACTTTGTGGTGAGCCTCTGCTACAAGTTCCTTTCCTACTTCAGGGCATCCAGCACCCTCAGGCACTGAAGCCGTCCATCAGCAACCAGCCTCTTCCAGAAGGACCTCCATCTCCTCTAATCAGCAACTACGGGCATCGGGGTCTGAAAGTAGCAGAAAAATCCACTCCCTCCAGCAGCCTGCATTTATTGTGCACTGTTATATGTTCACCTTTTTAATTTTAACTAATGCTTTAATACATGGTGGTCTTTCTTCCATAGGACCAGGCCAATTTTTAAAGCCATAACTGAAGCTTTAGGAACAGGTCAAGCTGGAACCGTCCATCTAGAGTCCAATGTGCAAGAGTAAGGGTTAACCAAAGTCATTGTCTTCCCATGTACTACCTAGGCTATCTTAATCCCATTTTCTTCCTCAAAAGAGGCAAATTTAAAGCATTCAACTTCGGAAGAAAAGGATGCCGTCAGAGAAGACCCAGCCAAGGAAATTAACCTATAAGAGGTCTTCCTTCATTCTCAGTCAGTGAAACGGTACCTTATTGAAAAACATGATTTCACATTTTCAGTTTTTCAAAACTTAGAGGGGAAAAAAGATCAGTTACACTAGGCCAGTGAACACACTGAACAGTTTTCAGATCTTGTCTTATATTGCTACTGAGGACTGATACTTTCAAGCCATAACTGAAGACACACATAGAATTCATGTACCTGTGTTAACTCGACTCACTCACAAGCTGCTTTCTTATGGAGAGGTATTTTTTTTCTCTCTGTGGTTAAGGCTGCAGTCTATTAAAAAAGCCCTGTTCTTGCATTTATCACATCTGCTTGGAACATTTTTTGGCTTGAAAAATGCTGTATTTACTCTGAGAATGAAGAGAAGACTTCTTAAAAGATTGAAGGAGAATTCAGAAACTCTTTATTTTTGAGGAATAGGTCTTTTTCTCCCTTGGATTCGTCTGCAGAAAACCTCTCTCCCTGTAGCTCAAAAACAGCCTCATACTGTCCTTCATGCTTTCATTACAGCTAAATCACTTTGCAGTTGATCACTTCCACTGGCAAAGTGTAAAGACATGTACGGGAGGAAATCCCATCATGCCAGTTCTGCTGCCACTCCTGTCAGTAGGAATTAAAAAGTCTGAAACTTGTTTGCATTTAGAATAGGAAAAGTTTCATTGACTTCTGTGTAAAAACAGTCATGCACTGTGAAGGTAATGCATTTTGTCCTACATTGCAGTTTAGAAAGGAACCCAAGGATCTTCCTAATGCTCACAGCTATTGGAGATGCTTGTTTCACTTAGTGAAGTATGAACTCCTGTAGGGGGAGAGAGAAAGAGAGAGCCTTCTTCAAAGTAGATGGTGCAACAACGGCCTTAGTGCAACAGCAACAAATTTATCATGCTATCAGATTTTCGAAGTCAAATCTAATACGGGAATATTTTTTTATTCAGATAACACTGAATAAGCACTTTAAGATTATCAGACTTTAAAGCAGCTAGTTTTTGAAACAATGCAGCATCCAATTTCTCTAGTCTTGTCATGCTAGCTGTCTGAAAAAGTAATACTACATCACAAAAAAACCCCACAGTTGCTCTTTTGAGAGCTGAAAATAGCACAGTATTTACAAAGCTGGCATTCTTCAAAAATTATACTTCTTTTTGGCAGTGAAGGCAAGAGCAAGTTATGATGACAGTATATTTATAACTTAGGCCTCCAAGCTAGTTCAAAAGTCTTTCTAAAGGTGCAAGGAATTAATCTTCCCCCGTATGCCCGAGAGGTCTAGTTTCAAGCAATTGCCGGAGGATGCCTGCAGCAGAACCTGACCAGAAACACGGTGTCCAGAATGGCAGGGCTCTGGCATTCCCTAGCAAAGGCCCCTGTGTTTTTCACACATTATTTCTGATCTATGCTTAATTAGGTGAAGCACCCAGTTTACAAAGATGCAAATTTTTTAAGCTCTTGCCTTGAAAATGTACTTTCAAACTGAAGCCATGCTGCTGTTGTTAGCTACGTGTTTTCCAACTTCAGAACGCTGGCAGTGCATGCTGTGCATTGCACGGTAGCAAGGTGTCACTGCCTGGGAAACTAGAAGCTATGGGTTCTGGGGCACTGGGGACCGGGCGTTTTACATACAGTGCTTCCATAGCAGTGTATATGGTGAAGGTTAGCTGCATTATACTTTGCTAACTTGGCAATGCAGAGACTGTGGCTATCTTAGCTGGGTGAGGCAGGTTGCCATAGGGATTCCTCTAGAAAGACTGCATTCTCTCAAGTCATCAGCCAGCTTCCAGTCTTCTCATATGAAAGGCTAAAAAACAAAACAGAACTGTAGGTTATTTTGAAACAAACTTTCATTAAAAAAGTAGGAAAGAATTTTAACTCATATCGTAAAAGTATTTTTAAGTGCCTGCCTTATGTTCAAAGAGAAGCAACAGCTAAGGGGATCGTAAGTCTTATGCTGTGCACATGACAGACAAAAACTTGAGTCTCACAGAAAAGTAAATTACTGCAGACCTGCTACACCTACAATGGCTGGTCTACATCAGTCAGCTCTAATATGAGTAAGGTGTCCTGCCTTCCCTGCCCCAATGCTAGTCATGCCATGCATTCCTCACGTATGCTTGTAGGCATTCATAGTTATTTGCACAGGCTGTATTGTCCCAGCAAGTCTGAGACACATCTTTGCTCACCTGAGCATATCCGGACCTGTTTTCTGCACATGCAAAAAGATGTTTCAGGTTTCACTCAGAACGATGGTGGTATCACATTTTAAAGCTCTTCAGCATTTTTCTGAAGGTAACAGCCACAGCAAAGCTACTGCTCAGCCCCGAAAAAACAGCAGGAGCTGCTTGGGATGTTGCAGAAACACAGTTGTTGCAGATGGTGTATGCTCTTCTGGAGACCTTTCATAGCCCCACGCAGCATTGCCAGCAGCTGGCTCCTGCCTTGCCTGGCAGGGGGGAATCAAGCTCTTAACTTTTCTTAACAGACATAACATGCAGTGAAACTTGAATCTTTAATCCATTTTCTTGTGGCTTGAGATGTTTGCCACCAGGCTGACAGGTGGCAATGGCCTTTGGGTGCCAGTCGTGACTGTCATCATGGAGAGCTGGACCTGGCATAAGAACTTGTCTCACCTCAAGCAGTGACTTATCTTTGATGTTTTTCTGTGTGCTCCGCAGTGTATTTGTATGTGCTCTGAAGAAACCCAAGCGCTGGGGAAAATACCTAAAAAAAAAAAAACCACTGAGTGACAGCCACTTCTTTTCTCCCCTGTTCTCTCTCTTGCTCTTTCAGGTATACTCACAAGCTTTTGACAAAAGAAAAGCCAAGTACAGTTGTTACTATGTTAAATCGGAGGTCCTGTGGCAACTGTGCACAAATTAACATGAACAACTCAGGAGCAGATATTACTCACGGCTGAAAGCTAGAGCTTTTAATACCTGTAAGGTTGAAGCAGGACTCAGGCTTTTTCTTCTCCTACAGAGGTAGCATGGTCAGTGCTATGGGGAGGAGGGAGGAGTAGGAGAAGCGTTCCCTGCAGCCTCTGCCCATAGACAGCAGAAGCATTACTAGGCACAGAGCATCCAGCTCAACGAGGAAAGGGAGACTCAAGTGATCAGAGAAGTATGAGCTGCCAAACTCGGAGGAGACTGCCTCCCAAGGAGTGGGGGAAGAGCTCCATCAGCATTTTGTTACCAGTTTGGGTTCTTGTAATAAAATGTATGAACTAAAACGCTCCTCTGTCCTCACCCCAGCTACCAACAGGCAGGGTAGAGAACAATATTGGCAGTCATTCTGCACAGCCACAAAATACCTGCCACAAGACAGTATAATGGGATTATCCTCTGTAATTGTTGGTACCCTATGAACTTGCAGCGTATCTATGCCCTCACGGGGTCTGAAGCCTGCAGTGCTGCTACAGAAATAACACAG
>NW_008824864.1:2009824-2013811 GCF_000699105.1 Pygoscelis adeliae | reverse complement strand
GTACTGTTTTGTTAATACTATGCATATACACTAGTCTGTAGGCTATAGCTATGAACTGCTGTGCGAAAGCAATGAAACACTGAATATCATTTCACTGTCAAAGAGCAATGTGCATAAGCTTGCTATTAAGAACTATTGCTTTTTTTTATTAAATCGCAATGACAAAAAAACCCAAATCCCTAAAATTAACCTGAGTTTAAACTGCCTTTTGACTGACAACCGAAGCTGTTTATCTCCAGCGTGTCTGTTACCAAAAAAATAGAATTTCTCACCCCTCCACCCTCTATCCCAGTCACTTTGTTAAGAAAATACGATTCTTTGTTGGTGGTGGTGGGGGTAACAGACATACTGGTATATCACAGGTTGTTGGCACATTACCCACCTCCTCAAGAAATTTGTTACTTTACATTTTCTAAGAAAACATGATTATGTATGCCTGTGTGTATAGTTACATCTTTCACCACCAGTCTTCTCGTACAACATACAGAGATGGTAAAAATAGTGGAGCTCATATTGAAATGCCAGGCTGTGCTTGTTTGGTATGCACTTGTTCCGATTCAGTTTAAGACGAAGTGATTAAAACCTACCCTCGTTTCCAGTGTAAAGGAAACCTAACCCGTAGTACTATTAATCAAATCATCATCATGAATAAGCAACGGGGAAAAGAGGGAGGGGGGCATTCTTTTGTTTGTAAATAAGCTACAGCTTCATGGTCGAAAGCATGCTGTCGCTCTTCCAGCGTTGACGTTCTACCGCAGAAAGCAAGGATGAACTTTTATTACAATTGGACCCTTTATTCTAGCGCAGAGTAAATAACATACTGTACATTCCCCAGAAGCTAAATGGTGAATATCCCATTACATGGTGCTAAATATCGGTATGAAGGTGGTAGAGACTTACTTAAGAGAATTTAAAAGAAAACCAAACATGCGTATTTGGAGAATAATTACAGATGTACTATCCCACTTTTCTCTATTGCTTAAAAGTCAACTATGAATTGAGTTGGTTTGTTCAGATTAACATGAAACTGCTTATAAAAGGTTTCTTGTCCTTACATAATCTTGGCAGACCCCAGTTTATAGTAAAATAGGTACTCTCCCACTGTCCAAAGTTTATACGGTTCTATCTGCTATTTCTATTCTCTTGTTAGCTATGAGACAACTTACTGTTATAAATCTTAATTTAAAAGTTTCTAATGTTAAGGTGTAATCTTTTGAGCTCTCAAATCAGATAAAATGGTAAAGTCACAGATTATGAGAACCTCAGCCATAAAATTGTTAATATGATGTTTATGTTATTTTAAACATTTAATAAAATATTTTAAAACTACCGTCACTTTGCATCGCTTATGTTGCTAAAGGAGATGGTTACTTGCTGGCCATTGCAGTTCAGGACAGGCTGCATCTGCACCACATCTGTACCACATCTGTACACATCTGTACCACAGCTGCCAGTGTCCCAGCCTGCGTGGAACGGCAGCCCCACCTACAGGCAGCTGCCAGCACAAGGACCTGCTGCACAGGCAAGGGGAGGGAAAACAAGGAGGGGGAAATCCCAAATTTTAAAAGTAATGACTGTGAGACTTTAACCCAGATACATATGACCTGGAAGGGTCCATCTCTGGTCAGTGTCCTCCAGAAAGTGATAGGGACAGGTCTTCAGCAAGGACAAACTGCTAATAACCTGACCAAATGCCTGAACAACATACCATTTGCACCTGAGAATATTACCCCAAATTCTTAGTTTTACAAGGTAAGGACTTCAATTTACACTTGGTGTTAACACCATAATGCTCTTCTGGCATAAAGAAGTTTTAAAGTCCAGAGAAATATGGTATGCTTTTATTTCAAGACCCTACCATGCAGCGAGAAAAGTTTAAGGATGTTATTGCATAGGCATGCGTGGGGGGTGGGAAATAATCATTGTTTGTATGTGTTTCCAAGAAGTGTACACAATAATACTTCAGGCTGTTGGGTAAGCTCTTAATCTAGCAATTCTCAGGATTGCCAAGAACATTCTGACTCTATGACAAATACTTCACTGTACTGCAAATGATGTCTCCAAGGCCATTTGGAAGCAGTGGCACAGTAAGATAATGAAATCACCTTGAGAAATAGCAGGACTAACTAGAAAGTTGTTTGTTTGTTTTACAAGCAGAAAGTTCTTACCTTTTCCAGTTCTGGGGGGGGAAAAAAAAAAAAAATCTTTCTTGCCGAAATAAAATCTTCAGTTGGGAACTTCAATAGTTAAAAATCTCCAGCGGCCCAAAGCAAAGACACTGTCTCAAGGTCTGAGTTCAGGCACTCTGATAGTGTATTTGTGGACAAAGAGAATGCCACATCCCTCAGAGGTCTCCGCTATCAAATCTTCAGGGGGAAAAACAGAAGAGAGTGTTTCTGTTTTAACATTAAAGCTTCAGCCTAGTAAATGTTTCCAGCTATCTGCATTAGAGGAGCCTGAAATCAAAACACCTCCATTCCCTTGGCTGCTGCAGCAATTCTGTTTCCAAATGCATACGCACAGCGCAGCCTGCCACCAGTCCACTCACATCTCCTCGAGCTGGCCTGCTGGATCTTGGCTCGTTCCCCAACACTTCATGAAGATTCACGATAGGCAGATTACCTGAGCTGCTTCCAGTGCTCAGCAACAGCACAGCGGGATCAGACACCGTGAGCACAAGCTGCAATTGTTCTGTGTTTCAGTACTTCCATTTTAATTCTAGTGGCTGCAATGCCTTGCAATGGTCTCATTTTCAGAAACTTTAATCTTATAAATATATACATGTATATAGTCCTAGATACATATGTGTATAAAAATACGTATATTATACATATGTCTCGAGACAGGACTGGTCAAACTCTTTGGCATTTATGTATCTATGGATGAACACACGGGTGCACGTAGACACACACACACACACACACACACACACACAATTTTGGAAGGAAGAGGGCAGATCTAATCTGAGTAGGGTCAAATCCCCATACAGCTGGGTTTCTGGAAAGGGAGAGGAATGGAGTTTGAGTATCGATTGCCATTACAATTCAGTGTAACAGGAGGGTAGCAAGGTGCAAGCGTGCTGTAAATAGTGGCACGCTATGCACTGCCAATGGATATAATGGGTGACTAATTTAACAGAAAACGTAGCCAGAGCTCCCTTAATTTCAGTACAAAGGTAAGCCATGTCTTACCTAGTTTTTAAAATCATACATACTCAGTGACCAAAACTTTAGCGTTTTTTCCCAGACATTATTTTGAATGCTAGAAGTTATAATGCCTTTCAAAAATGTCTGTTGTTAAATTCTAAGGGGGCTATGTGGGACCAAGACTTGGAGGCGGTAGATGTGGATGGACTAGTATTTTTCAGTTTCTGTCCAACACCGTTCAAGAAAAAAGCATTTCATTATCATAAAATTTTTAAAAAAACTTAAAATTTGTTAGTTTTCAAAAGAATTGTTTATAAAAAAGTACACTATGAAATATTTTCACCATGTATTATTGATAAAAATGTTTTTGTCAAGAGTCAGAAATCATTTTACTCCTTTCCAAAAATTATATTTGTTGTAGGAAGTTTGTCATCTTAGACTCATTTCACCAAATCACAAATACATTTTCCTTTAAATTTCTCCAAAAGGCTTTCCTTTTTTCTTTTAATTGAAAAACTAAGAATACCTTGATAAAAGCAAAACAATAAACAACCAGACCAACTCTGAAAAAAAGGCAGGAAGATTGAGGTGGTATTTAGCACGTATGACTAATTCTGGACGAGAAGTCTTTCTTCCTGCCACGTAAACAATCATGCAAGCAGCCTGTTATTCATCATCAGTTGGCCAATTTCTCCTAAACGCTGTGGTAGAAGTGGTCTTGCGGAACGTACAGCACGTAGAGTGCTGGCAAATACAGACAGCGACCTCTTTTCAACAACGCAGGCTAAATAGACATAAAAACGAGGGGGGGGGGGGGGGGGGGGGGAGGGGGGGGGGGAGA
>NW_008824864.1:2003157-2009793 GCF_000699105.1 Pygoscelis adeliae | reverse complement strand
GTAGGCAAGGGAACTTGACTCACACAACCACTAAGGCCAAATCCGCACCGTTACCTTTCTCAAAGGCACCTCCTTTGCCAAGGCAGCCAGTTTGTCTCTCGTTCTGTTGTCCCCGACCCCAACAATGCTTCTGCTACCTCAACTTCCCATTTTTCGCATTCTTCTAGAAGTCATGCAGCTCCCGAATTTCCTCTCTCCTCACAATCTGTTCTCTCTCCCCACCCCACACACACGTCTCGAAATGTTTTGATTACAATTTTTTTAATGATAAGAGTATCTTCTGTATCAGGGAAGAGGAAGAAAGAGAGGAGGATCCAGAGAGGCCCTGGGGTGTCTGTGAGCCAAGATTAGAAGGAAACTGGCTAATCACAGCTTCACTGTGAGAGGAGAAGAAAGAGGGCTGAGCTTGATGTTTCTCAGTCCGCAGAATATCCACTTGTTGGTCCACAGCTGATGTAGGCTAAGGCAAAAGTAGGGGTAAGGAGACAAAGAAGAGGGGAGCTGCCCCAGTTTGCACTGAAGGACTCCAGGTAAACTCCACGGTTTTGTCTCAACCTCTGCATCAGCTTCCTGCTACTGCTACGGCCACCGCAACGTTATTCCAGTCTTGCCTAACAGAATTTAGCGTGAAAAACAAAATCTGACCCATGCTATTCAGATTAGAAAGAAATAATTTTTCATTCTTCTTTTCAAGTTAATGGCAGTCTTAATGGCATTTGGGATTGACTTTATAATGATGCTCTTTCATCAGAACGGCATTTTGCCAGTCTCGCTCTAGGCTTTGTAAGATTCATACTACGTGCCCTAGTCCAGTAAGAGAAGGATGTTGAGGGCTTTTTGTTTGTTGCTTTCTGGGGTTTATTTGTTTTTAGAGAAGAAAAAAATAATGGTTTTAGAGTTTGAAAGTAAAGGACAGAGAACACACCTCATGATGTTGGTCTTCTGTAAAGCAAGACTAGATAATGCCTAATAATAATCTCTCACTTCCTTGCAATATAACAAAGAGTTTAATGAGAGAAAAAGTCACAGCATTATCATTAGCCTTTCCTTAATGAAAATTATTTCAAATCCTGAAACCCAGGGCTTACATCAAAGGCATTGTTTTCATTTTGTTAGCAAATCTTTTCTTAAAATATCATTTTCCTTTTTTTTATGTAAATGTGATCTTTAGGGAGAAAAAATCAATTTTCCATTAAGATGCATCAATGAATTAAAGCCATCAGCACGAAAGTTCAAATTCATTCTAGAGAACAGAGACTTAAAGGTCAACCTGCAGACTTCAATATTTAAAGCTTTTCTTTTGACATTCTGATGACATAGTATTATCAAGCCAAATAATCAATTAAATAAACTAGGGAAATTGTGTTACTATTCATTTTCTAAGAGAAGCAATTCAGGGAGGAGGAAAATGATGTAATGTAGGACAACCAATCCTTAGCTGATACACCGTAGCTTAGACGACAGAATAAGCACCAGGTCTCAAGGGAAGGGATCTCAGCCAATTGTCCCCATCTCCCTCAATTAAGGACAACCAGAAGTTACTGTTGTACACTAAGAATAGACCCCACTTCATAACTGCCTGAATCAGGATTACTTGACTCTGAAAAGTGCTATGGCACAGTGATAAAGTGGATTTCTGGACTCCAGCGTTCATGCCCTACCTATTGAACGGGATACCAAACTGAAGGAAGCAATGGCTGCCTGCAGGTCAGTTGAATGTCCCACTCAGAGCCGTGAGAGGGGCACACGCTCATCTACTGCTCTTGCCAGAAGTGACCTGACGATACAAATTCCCGTAACTCCCTGCACTGCAATCTCAGAGGTGACTTGCTTCTTCCAGGGAAACAGCACACACTACGCTGCTGCTAATCACCCGAGCTTCACCCTGACCCAGATGTAAAAGCCACATCAAAAGTACACACCAAAGAAATGCATCTTCTATAAAAATGACCCAGAATGAAGATTAGGCAAGACAGCATCAAGGCAATAGCTCTGAAGCTGCCTTTGAAAAGCCACCTAGTAGTGATTTCCGTAGGCTGCCAAAACAAAACACAACAGGGGAAAACGCACCAAATCACCTTAACACCATCATTCTGCATCCCTACCCACTGGCCTTGTCTATGTCCTGATATGTGTTCAGGTACCACTGAGGAACAGGAGGGAGTGAAAAAAGAACATTGTAGATGAAGGTCCCCTGACGGGGATTACAGGCACACGGATACAAGCGACAGTCTACCTGCACAGAGATCAGTCTGCACATAACTCGATTCAGGGCCAGGGGAGAAAGTGACTTTTAAAACCACTGCTCAGCAAAATGCACCCTTCCCCAATTTTCCCTGAACAGGGTATGCAGAGAGCTTTGCAGAGGGCTTTCAACAGAAATTCCCACTTCAGCTGGTGACCCGACTTCTGTATTTCTGATTCAGTTCTCACTGCAAGCTCCTCCTCTCCAAAAATGGGCTGTCAGGCTCATAACCACTCCCAAGAGAGCAACCCCTTGGGAACCACTGGCTTAGGAAGGATACTTGGGGAAAGCTGCTGCCAAAGTGCAAGACAATTAATTGGACTAAATGTATATAAACCGGTTAGAGAAATCAGGGCTGGTGAAAATACCAGCAAAAATAGCAAAAAGTTTTGTAGGAAGAGGTTGTGCCTGTATTTAGACCAGTAAATGTAATCAGAGAAGAGGCAAGATTTGAAGTACACAAGGCAAATGTTTTGCTAGTTATAATGCTGGTCCTTTGCCACTGTCATTTGTCACTGTTTCTGACAGTATTTGCTGTACAGGACACTGAAAAACCCCCAAAAGAAGGGGCGAGTACCCCAGTGCCTCTGCTAGTTAAATCTTGACAAGAAAGTAACAGAAAGCTATAGTATGGCACAATCTTGCAGAGAAAGGAAGATGGATTTAAATGTCTCCATCTCATTCTTTCTCATTGCCTCAGGCCTTCAAAAATTAACACATTTTGGAACTTGAGGAGCTAGAGAAAAATGTACAGCAATAGACAGTAAAAACTGGAGTTTGTAGAGTAATAAATAAAAGTTTGGCTACTTGGAAGTGTGAATGGCAGTAACTTATTCAACAATGACTATGTTTATGCAACACTGAGCTTAAGGGGAAATTTTTCCTTGAGTTAGTCCTGTCTTCACAATCCATGATTATCGATCATTTTAGCCCACTTTGTTGCTCCCCTCCCAGCAGAGGCTGATGTGACAATTGGTCTGGGAAAAGAGAAATGTCAGTTGCCTATGAAGGTCTCTGGAAACTTTGCTACCACTTAACACCTCTGGAGAAACTTTGTTCATAAATAAAGGGCTGCTGGATAGGATACACCAAGAAAAGTGCTAAGAAAGGTTAAGTCAACAAGGGCAAATTCAGCAGTGAACAGGCTAATAAGGTAAACTAGCTTGAAAAGGCAAGTGAGGGTGAAGTCAGGGTTCTGATACTCTCAAGTCAGGAGAACAATTACACAAAAGCAGGGCCAGGCAAGATAAGTTACAAAGTAAAAGAGAGAAATAAACAAATTTTTCACCTTGCTCTAGTGAAAGAAAGCAGATATACACAACCATATCACTTATGACTTACAGTTCCATTTATTATTAAACTCAAGTAACAGAGATTGACTTCACGTGCCAGTTTATAACCCCAGCCGGACAACAGACCTTTTATTAGCTGTGACACTTGTGAGCAAGGTGTAATAAGCAAAACCTTTAAAGTCCTGAGTTTTATAATGATAAGTAATGATTAATTTGGGAAGCCACCCATGGAGTACCTCCATACACACAGTTTTTCTGCCCATAGTCGCACTGCCAAGGCTTCGCGTGAGCCACCCCGAGTCTGGCAGCTGGGTAAGCACAGCTCTGCTCCCACACAGGTTAATTAAGAAAGCACAGTCCCCATGGGACACAGGGCTACGCCGCTGTGTGATTCTGGCTATACCACCTAGTGCTAAAAGAGCCCTCAGCCCCGTTGGCAGTAAATCCTAGCCTTGGCTTGGCAGAGCACTAACCCAAGTATAATGCTTGCAAATGAAAGCCAACTCATTTATAAGCAAGTCAGAGCGCAGGACAATTTGTAATTTTGTGCGTTGTCATGTCCCAAACACATCTGACCAACTCCTCTCAGAACTACTGGGGAACTTGGACATGTTCCTCCATTCAAGCTGACCAAGTGAAGGAAGGGGAGCTAGAAAACACGTGTTTCTCCTTTGGGACCAGATACCTTTATATCCTACAGTGCCACGGAGAGAGGCAAGACAAAGAGACATCCTCCAAACCCCTTGCTCTGCTCCTGGAGCCTATCCCTCCAGCCCTTACCCTCTGTGATTTCTTAGGGTCTTAGAATGCCAGCTGCCTGCCTCAGCAGCCAAAGTGAGGAACCTGCAGGGAGCTGTGCAGGACATGCAACCCTTTCATTTGTGGCCCTGCTCCACATCACCTCACTGTAGTCTGGGAAGTAGCCAGGGTTGCATTTCCCAAATACCACAGTCCCCCGGTACAAAAGCACTCAAAGTTACTCATCGCATTGTAAGAGTGACTTTCCATAGATATAGCTGCATCCTGTGATGGGGAGCTCCTTAGACAAACCTCACAAGCCAATTTTGGGACCTAGCAGACATTCACATGCATAAGTAACTAGCTAGGCAGCAGCTCTAAAGAAAATTACATCTATTTCTATCTAGTCCGATAAGTCAGTCAAATGGCTGCTTCTGGGCAGTCTGAGCCACACATTCCCAGCATGCTGCCTTGAAAAATACGTTGTAATCGTGCATTGGTTTTGTATTTGTTGAGTTTTTATTTCATATTTTTAATCACATTACCATGGAAAAAGAAATCAGAGGCTAAAAGTTTCTCCTTTGCTGTGAGGGAAAAATTTGTTTGTGTTTTGCAAATCCAGTCAGATTTTTATATGGTGAGAATTAACAAACCCTGATGAAACTGAGTTCTGTGATACAACCTGATCCATGGTGCAACACCACCTGCAAAAGGATTTAGTTTATGTTCAGTTTAGCTACCACCCCACTTATCTTCATAATAAAGCTCGTGGGGTGACAGTATGTTGAAAATAAGATGAAAGCTAAGCACAGCAGTTACCTTCAGTTCAGTTCAGGTTACCCTGAGTCACCAAACACTGTAATCACCTTTCCAGGGGGTTTTTCTCTCCTTCCACCATGCTTACTTTCCAGCTTGGTCACATACTCTCTCTCCCCTGTGAGCGACTGCAAGGCCTCCTTACCTCGGCTCCCCTCCTGGAGCTGTGCAGCTTATTGTTTCCACCTCAGCACCAAGCCTGAGCATCTCTGTATTGAATTGTCTCCAAGGTCTTCAGGGCATTCTTCCCAATTCATCAAGGTCATTTCAAATTCTAATCATATCCTCTGATGTTTCAGCTCTCACTGCCAGCCTGATGTCATCTACAAAGTTGAAAAGCACACACTGTATCCCAACATTTCGATCATAAATTAAACTCCTAGGCAGTCCCAAACACTCTCATTTCCCCACACCACTCCTCTGCTCCTTTATCCTCCACCTTTTACCCTCACGTCCTTCATGGGGAAGTTTTGCTCAGCTGCTACTGACAGCCAACACTATGGGCCAAGCACAAACCCTTGCTCTCTTCCACAGGAGATGACGGCGTGCCACAAAGCTGCTCGTGAGTGCAAGCAGCCCCACCACCACCGCTGCAGATGCATCCCTCCCCAGTCAGCACAACTACAAACGCCTCATCCCACCTTGGCCCTCCTGCCACCACTCACCCTACAGGCATCGAGCCTCTTGCCAAAGTAACACTGCCTGCACTCATCGGCACGGGGCTGTGACCAGCCTCGGGCAGGGTTAGCTTGAAGCTCCCCTCGCATGGCTCGACGCTGCTTTGTGAGCTTCTGGTGTGCCTCTGAGCAGCTGCCCTTTCCCACTAGATGAGAATCTCCCAAAAGGCAGCCAGATGGGTGGTATTTGCCTATCAAAACCAGGGGAAATAAAGCATGGCTGAAATATAGCTACTACTTCAAAAATAAATAATAAATACAAAAGGCAGGGAAGCATTCCTAATTTTTAACTAAACAAGGGGAAGGGAGAGGGGGACAAAACATGGGAGCAAAGTAGCAGTAAGGGAAGTTAAGTCTCTTTCTGGGGAAATAAAGTGGGATGCAGTGGAGAACTGTGAGACTGGCAAGAGTCACGGCCATGAGATGGGGACCACACTGAAATCAGGGGATGTAACATTCAGCTTTGGTCCCTCCACCATGAGGCTGTCTGAGACTATGATCCACCTGATGGCAGGGATGGAGATAAGCAGCTACAGTAGTGGTACTGGACATTGTGGGGAGTAGCTGAGGAGATGGGGGCAACTTTTTTCCCTTGAGGGAAGGTGCAGGTTGAGGAAGCCCTACCAGTCCCATCTCAAACCACAAGCACAAAGAGATGTACAGACGGACATACAGACGGCAAAAGGCTTGATGCCTGTAGGGTGAGTGGTGGCAGGAGGGCCAAGGTGGGATGATGCATTTCTGGCTGTGCTGACTGGGGAGGGAGGCATCTGCAGCGGGGTGGGGGCTGGGGGGGCAGCACTGCTTGCACTCACAAGAAGGACTGGGGGGTACTGGTAGATGAAAAGCTGGACATGCGCCAGCAACG
>NW_008824864.1:1975938-2002848 GCF_000699105.1 Pygoscelis adeliae | reverse complement strand
GGGGCTTATAAAAAAGATGGCGGCAAACTTTTTAGCAGGCCCTGTTGCGACAGGACAAGGGGGAATGGCTTTAAACTAAAGGGGGGGTAGATATAGGCTAGATATAAGGAATAATTTTTTTATGCTGAGGGTGGTGAAGCACTGGAGCAGGTTGCCCAGAGAGGTGGTGGATGCCCCATCCCTGGAAACATTCAAGGTCAGGTTGGACGGGGCTCTGAGCAACCTGGTTTAGTTGAAGATGTCCCTGCCCACAGCAGGGGGGTTGGACTAGATGACCTTTAGAGGTCCCTTCCAACCCAAACTATTCTATGATTCTATGATATACTGACTGCCAAGTTCAGGTCAATTAAACATCCTTTGCAATAAGGGAGGATATGCACACAGCAAAGCCGTGCAAGCAGAAGAGTCTTCTTCTGACCAGTTCAGCCAGAGAGCAAGGAAATGGTGTGGCAGGCTGGATGAGCCAGGGCACTTAGAGGGAGAAGCCAGCAGAAAGGAGAAACAGAAAAGCAGAGAAAATGAAACTCACTCCCGTGCTGCACGACCAACAGCTACACAGCCTCTGAGGATTTCCCCCAACGCATAAGGACCTGACCCCAATAATGGTCCCAAAAAACACAGAAGGCATTTCCCCGGCCAGCCCCCACCTTTGCCAGGTCGGGTCTGCCCAGCCCTCTGCTCTGCACGCCCTGCTCCGGCTCCGGCCCCCCGCCGGCAGATCTGCTCGGGAGCCGTGTGGCACATCTCCACACGCATCACGGGGAGCACAGCGCTCGCCTCTCTCGGAGACAGCCTCACCGGGGGGTGCCTTTTGTACCCATCGCGCACCGGCCCTCCGTTTGTGCAGCTCTACACAGTCAGTCAGAGCCATCCCGAGGAAAAGACCCAGGTCGTTCCGTGTCCATGGAAGGCAAGAGCAAAACATACGCCTAAATGGCATCAGAAATAAGGTTAAAATCTTTCCCAAGTCTGTGTTTTGAATCACTTGTAAAATGCACTCAGTTTCTTTTTTCCTTTCATTTGCTGAAATACATGTGAATTTGAGTTAAGGAACTTGTACAAGCCATAGCAGAACAGAAACTGAAACATTAGAGGATTTTTTTTCAGGAACTGACACAGTTTCTCTTTCAGAAGGTTTTAACTTCAAGTCTTAGCAGGAAAAATCCTTTTATCAAAAAATTCTTTCCAACCTTCAGATTTTAATACAAGCTTCCCATTTTCTAAAATATGCTCATAATACATAACCAGAGGACAACTAACCTTCCCCCTCAAATCAAAATACTGCATTTCCAACCATTTACCTTTATACTGCAACCATTTTTGGTTCTGTTTGTATTATTTTGATAAATAAAAGAGAGAAAAACATTTTAGACATAGTCCTTTTACTCTATCACCTTATTCTATATTATTACCTATCTCTTTGTGATCCAGCATCTCCCTTACCAGCGTAAGTTATGGATATAAAGTAATACGTCATTACAATGTTTGAGGGATCAAAACACTTTCTCATCAGAGAGCCTGAAAATCAATGTATCACACTGTGCTTAATGCCTTAGTGAATGGAGCCTGCTCATCAGAGGTTCTGAGAACCTCTCTGATGTTACACTGGTGCAGTCTTACCTGCTCTGAAATACTGTTTGCAGGGATGGGCAAAGTAAAACTGAACCCCGAGCTAGGACTTCTAGCCTGTGATCAACACTATCAAAGTCTAAAGGCTCTGGGAGAATACTTACCAATAAGGCAGTGAATTGCCAATCTGAGTTTTGCTTAAATGTATTTGATCTAAGTCAATTCATGTAGGTTTTGGCTTACCACTGGGGCAAGAAGGATACAAACAAACAACTGAATAAAATAAAATAAAATTAAAAAAAAAAACAACAAAATAAAATAAAACAAGTACAGCCAACTACAACAAGCTTAGTTCTAGGTTGGTAGCCTAATACTACAATAAATATGAAACAATAAGTAGCCATTCTCAAACTACTAGTGAAAGTTCAGGTCCACCAGGTAAATGAAAAGAACCATGGAATTATCAGCCAAATATTTAACAGGTACAATACCATTAGGTGAAGCAAGCCATTTTATCAGAAATAACTCCAGTTGCTTTGACCAAACTTAGTACAGCTTGTCATTGTTTTGTCTTAATTTATTCCAATGAGAACTTCAGCAGAAGCAACATCCTTTTTATTTTTGGTTGTTACTACAGTATATTCCATTACTAGGTTTCAGTTATGAATACTACTTCTGAGGGTCAGTGGTAACAGCCCAAAATATATCGTTAGGTCCAAAAGCAATCAGATGGTCTGTACATCAGTGGGCAAAAGAGGATGGAAAGATGCTAAAGATTAGGATGGAAGCAGCTGATGTTTAAAAATCAAACCATAAGAAAGGGAATTCTTAAAGTTCTGTAAGTTAAGATTTATTTAGAAAAAAGTGGAAGTGAGAGATAACAAGATGAAACTGAGAAAGTGATGGTATTTTCCTGATTCATAACCAAGCAATCCCTCCATCAGCAAGATTCTGAAAAGTTTTAATGAGTAATAGCAAAAGGAAGGAGAAAGCTAGGAGGGAGAATGTGAGCTTAGGCGTTTGATAAAAGACAATCCCAGTGGTGGGATAATAAAAGCAATAGCTACATTATTGTTATTTATTTTTTCATCTTTGGCGTTAAGGTGAGCCTAATATTTCTGGAAAGAAGTTTTTTAAAAATATTTTTCCTAGGTTTCATTCACATGATTACCGACTCAAAATAAAGAATATGAAAGAAAGCAAAAGAATTAACTAGATCTAATATGCGTTAAATTAAAACTAGCTTCTATTAGTATTTCTTCTAATCAAGATATTCTTTAGCCTTAGAAAGCAGTATAAAATCAGCCAAAGAGCAATACAGAAAAGCAAGTATGTGTTGTTTGTCAGGATTTGGTTTATTATAGCAATGGGCAGTTTATTTGGAAGTGCTATGTTCTATGATAAATATGGAACTGAAGCATTGGAAAATTTTACTAAACTAGACACTTATATCATTTTTACTTACTTCTCAGCAACAAAAAACAGCATGAACCCTCCGACTCGGTGCGCACTGGCAGTCTTCCATGATCAAGTAAAGAACCAAGATAGTTACGCACAAAAAAAAATGCAGGAACATAAGTTAGAGGTTAAGATACTCACTGCCCACACCTTTTTACACCAGTTATACTTAAAATATCAGAGCAAAGTTTTAGATCTCATGGTAAACTCCAAGAGAGACAGAAATAGCATTCTCATGGGAAGACGGATCAGATTTTCCTAACTGCGCTCTAAGACATACAAATATTGCAAGGTCCAGTCATTGCTGTCATTAGCAAAAAAATGACCGAACAATACTTTTTTCAGCACATCAGCAGTGCATATTTAAGTATCATTCTTATGAGATGGAATTTGCAAAGTGGCTTCACAGGCTAATATGGCTTGGACAATCTCCAAACCCGAGACAGCATGGAACCGCACACTCAGGACTGACGGAGGATGCTACAACCGAATGTTTACTTTCCTGCCAGGCTAGCCCTGACTAGGGGCATGAAACTTGCCCTGGCTGAATGGCACAACTCTGGGGAACCAGGCGTTAAATCTCATGTTGTACGGGCATTTTGTCGTTGTCAGAATCGCACCTTTCAACTGTGCAATTAAGGTATATATTTTCATGAATGTCTGCATATGTGTCATTATAAAATGAAACAATTAATTACAAATTTATCCCTAGATAACTGGAATTCACTTCAGCACACCTATTTTGGCAACCTAAACCTTTTCTAGTTTTTTTATGTGGCACAACTGCAAGATCTTTGTATGTTAATTACTTTCTATAGTATCATTTAGCCTGCAGCATTCCAAATAAAAAATCAAAGTTCCCTGGCAGAAATTACCATTCTAACCCCACATTTCTCTGGTAAAACTGATTGAAATTGTAATACTACTCTTAGTTCAGTCACCACTATAAAAATACCAGTCATATATATGCCTTGGATCCTTTTTTTTTTTTTTTTTTACACACAGAATTTTCTATATAACAGATTCTTACATTCCCCTCTTTTCCTGCCTTAAGTATCCACGTATACATAGTTGTACTATGATTTTTTCATTAATTTAATTAATATGCCTAGTACTGTAAAAATTATATTTAATCCATCTCATATACAGAAGAATCATTTCCCTCACAGAGAACAAAAATTCATTTTGTTACAACATGAAGAATATTTACCTGTTCCTCCTGGCAAAGAGAATTGGTTAAATGATTTATCCATGAAGTCTGCAATTTCTCATTCAGCTAAACAAGAGGGAACAATCCTTAAATGCCTGGCCCTAGCAAAGCTGGAAGCGAATGTTCCTTACCTGGGCACTAATTCTACTCATTCACTGGCGCAAATTCAGAACCATAGATGTTTGAGGAACAAGTTCTAGGGAAAAAACAAAACAAAACAAAACAAAACCCACAGAAGTATTCCAAAGAACTAACTTCTAAACAATATTACTTAGAAATATTAATTATTGACTAGAAAAGTCAAAATAATGTAATGAAAATATTGCACGAACAAAAAATAGAAACAGTTTAACGTTATAAAGAAACCAGGAAAAAAAAAATCAGTCTGAACATAGAAATTCTTTTAAGATGGTAATAAACAGCTGTGGGTGGCCAGCCAGCTAGGATTAAACCTTGCTCATATACCAGTGAAGTGAAGGTGCAAGGAAGACAGAGTCTTTTGTTACTTGCAGGTGGAAACCTCAGTAAGAACACAAGTTGACTGACAGAACACTGCTCCAGGGCAAAGCCCATCCCTTATTCTCTAATCACTAATAAAAAGCTGAATTATTGTGAATTGAATTATGGTAAATCTGGTAAGCGGATGTACATAATTTATCATCCTCCCCCAGGCAAAAAATCTGCAATGTTTTAATTGTTCTTAAAACATGCTGTCATCTCTTGCTCTGCTGCTTCTACTCCACACCTACTGGACTGACAAAGCACATTAGAAGCAACTGACGGAGTTCAGCAATGCTGAGAACCACCCAATGTCATTATTTATTTTAAAGACTGAATTAATCCCAAAGAAAGACGCTGTAATGACATTCCAAGAATGAACTCACTTTACACGACCTCCTGTCAACTGATCTCAGTGAGGGAGGGATGGGATAGCATTTCACTCCTAAAGAAAGGCTGTGTCATCATGCCACCAGCAGGGATTCACAGGAAAAGCAAGGAAGGAAAGTAGGAAGAATGGAGGTATTGTTCAAAACGTGGTGCTTCAGATACCTCAAGAGTGACGAGACTGTGCTATTACTTATTCTTTTCAGTAACTGCTTAATGGGTTTCCTACAGCGTTTAGGCATTTTCCAGATGAGGCATTTGCTGAGCAGGGATGTCAGATTGGCAGTTTTATGTCTTAATTTCAGCATGTCTAAAAATCACTCACTTCAAGCCCTATAGTGACCTGCTAAGACATCAGACTTGAATGGAAACAGAGGAACTGCAATGCATGAATTTCCAGGTCTCCTCTTCATGCATCTATGCCACAGAGCCCCATTTGTGACCACAGCAACTTGTGTGGAGGGTAAACCCTCCACAACAATCTCTTCTGGCTGTCCTGACATACATGACAGTTTGGCTACTGCTGTCATTTTCTACTGCCAGTGGTTCAGCAAAGGGTCTAGGTTTTCTGTGCGGAGTTCTCAGCAGGTTTTGTCTTGAAGATGATCTTGGTAACTGGCTGCCTCCACCAGACAGGAAATGCTGGTCAGCCCAAGCCTCTTAGATAGCTGTCCTGAATAAGCTACTTTCCCCAGCTGGGCCTGTGCCATTGCTGTGTAGCAGAGAGAGGACACCTGCATCTTCTTATCCTCCTTCAGAAATGCTTACCATGATGAGCGGAGACAACGGAAGGGACTGGGAACACTTCCACACTCTGCTCTGTTCCGGTTGTCTGAATGACGCCCAACTTACCCATGGAAGTGGAAAGGGGTCGTTCTAGTTTATAACTGGCAAACACCTCAGGGAAGGAAAAAGCCTTGGAGAAAAAATGGACCAGACTGTGAACGTGGCCCTGCACTGAGAAAGCTGACTGAGGAGGCCACAGTTCAGGATGCTGAACTTAGACCGCACAGTTTAGTTGTCCAGAAAATCAACTATAATATTGTGATCGTTAATCTAACAAGTCCCCCACTAAGAAGACTCTTTATATATGCCAGGACATCATGTCTTCTCAGCTTCTTGGTTACCAGAGAAATGAAACAGTAGATGTTTATCTTGATGATCACCTGTAAGATTTTAACAGATCATATGCCTTAAGGAGGAGTCCCACATGTCTTAGGACTCACCCCAATTCTCCTGCCTCCAGCACCTGGCTATTTAATGGTGTTGAGAAAGAAAGCCACCTGCTTTGACATGATGATATTCTTGTCTAGTCACCACCATATTGTATTCTCCGCAAAGCAGCTGCAAGAAAGAACTTGTTGGAACCAGCCAGGCTCACAGAGAACACCAACGTGATATAGATAAACAGATAAGAGTGTGCACATCTCATCACTACATCAAGACCTGTCATTCCCTTTAGTAGAAGATTTAAGTCTCTGTGCTGACATCACTCCATCACTTCTGAGGCTACATGCCAATACTGCCACCATCTCATGAAAAGAAAGAAATATGCATGGTAACAAGCCATGATTCTGCTTCTAGAAAAAATTACTTGAAAAATTGTGTTTAAATTTAGGTCACTTGTTGCTTCCGTAAAACTTCTCTTTTACATTCAGCGTGTTTTGATAGAAGAGCGCCATCTGTGTGCTCTCATGGAAATGACAGATAGCAAAAGCAAGAGGAACAAATTTACCTGCAGATAAGGTAACAGGAAAACAGACAACAGGAATGGATCCCTCAAATGTCATAAGGAAACAGGAGAACGGTGAAATTCAGGAACTTTGCCTATGCCTTATGAGACATGAGACAACATAATGAGAGAAAAGATCGCAGACAACATCCACTGCCACAGGGGACAAAAGGCAAATCAGAAGCCCATTCCTCACTTAATGCTGACATTAAGACACATAATGAGAACTTGATATCCACCATCCCTTTGCCTCCATGCTGCACACATGCAACTGTGGCCAGGCCACGCTTGGACACGTGTATTTTGGTGTTTGTGAGTACATGTTTGTGAGAGTATGAGTGAATTAAATTCATGCGAGAATGAATGTGAGTGGGTAAAGGCGAATTGCTGAGAGAGTTCATTAAAAAAACCAAACTACAAAACCAACAGAAAAACACCTTCCCACTTCCATAAACTCTCACATCGCGTTACGCCCATTTCCTACATTAGCTCTCAGCTGCATGGCAAATAGATGACATGGCTGAATTGGTGCTAAGGAAAGCCATGGAATAGGAAAGGTAGATAAGGGGCAGCAGCTGACACAGAGTATGATTGACGAGCCTTAGTGATACAGAAAACTACTACGGGATAAGGAATAGAGGATCTCATTCTTACAAAATGACTTAAGCAAGATCCCTCTTTTAATCCCAGTAATATTCTGAGACATTCTCTTGCTCAGCAGAAAAGGGGATTACTATAAAAAGCAAACATATAAAATGATCTTTCAAACTTTCTAATGAAAGGTACTCAGATTTTTTTTTTTTAAGCTATTTTTTCTCCAGATTGCAGCTAAGTAATCAGAAGCCTATGTGCACTTAATGCCATTACACTTTGATGGCAGAATTCCCACCGACTTCAGCAGTGAACGGATTATGTTTCTGTGCTATACAAAATGCATATCTACCAAAGCAAAGGCTGCTCACCATCCTCCCCTTACTGCAAAGGAGAAATGAGTGAGATGAATCAAGTCCTTTATTGCTTCCAGAATCTTAAAATTCGGCATGATTTATTCGGTCTATGACAAGACTTATTTGGTGATTGTGCCTTTTTTTTTTTTTTTTTTTTAATTCTTCTCTTTTTCTTCTTTTAAAAAGCTGTGCATAGCTGGTGGGAAGGAGGTTTTCAAAAATGTTTTCTGTGAACAAAACTCTAAAACACCATTGTCACAAAAATGTGAACAATGCCAATAGAATAGTCAATGATCATCATTTAAAAGGCCTAGCTGATTTTCACAAAGTAGTGTGTATTTATTTCTGGAGGGATTAATGTGTTACTTAGCTTGCAGAATTATATAAATGTATTGAGAGTATTTCACATTTTGTTTGATTTTGATGTAATTCCTAACCTAAAGATAATGCTGCCTGGTATAGTAGTGATTACATACTGAAGTCCCTAGTCTTAAGTGCTTTAGTTTTTGAATAAAATAAGACTACATTTTTCTGCTATGGAAGTATTAGTTTTGCTGTTTCTAAAGGTCAGAGGCTTTGTGTCACCGTGTGTGGGAAAAAGAAAAAAAAAAAAGAGGCAGGCACTTTTTATTTAAAGAATGAGAAACACCATTTTATATCTTTAAGGACTTAAAAGTGTTTAACAAAAAAAGCTATGAAGCAAGGTGGGAAGGTGAAGCATGAAACATTAAAAAAAAAAATTGTAATTTCCTCATTCAAAATTCTAGACCTTGGGAATTCAAAGCAGTCTCAATGTTTATCCTTGAGAGCAAATGATCTGAACACTGAGAAAAGCCAAAATAAAAAGGACAAGGAAATTAATCATGATGGGCTGTTTTCCTGTAACTTCTCCTTACCAAAAGGCAGCTAGGCTACTTTGAGTTTTCTCCAAAGTATTTTGAAAGCATTTAAGAACAGCTGGATGGAAAGCAGCTTTCTGAGAAGTTAGTTTGTCCAGTTCAGGATGGTAAAAGGAGGGTATATTTTGCAAAGAGCAGATGAGAACACCCCAAGGTTGACAGCTCAGAGTCTGGCAGCTGCAGAAGCAGCAAAATTACTAACAAGTTGGTGTTCATTCTGTCCATCTGTGGTAATATGTATTTTAAAAGTTAGATTTGACAGTTCTGTATTTCTTAGTCTAGCTGTATTTCACATTTATAAGACAGACTTTGTATACGTTTGTGAACATATCAGGCAATGTTAGTATTGGCCATTATATAAACAATCTCTTTTAATCTAAAAATAATGAGAGGTTATTATATTGACTTGCTCTGGTGGCTTTAAAATGCAAGGGAAAAGAATTTAAGTATGTTTAGTAGATACGGTTATTTTGCCACCTATCTTCTTTTCCAACTTTTTTTTTTATTTGTACTTGCAGATCATACAGAAAACAAACTGAGAAAGATATCTGAAGGAAAGAATTGCCACTGAAAAGATTGTGTATTATTTTTAAAAAGGTCCCTATAAAACAGATATGAGGAAAACATTTTATACATGTTATTATAAATGCTCTGTGGAGTGACTCTAAATATAATACCATGGTGTAAATGCCTGAGGAATATATTTAAAGATGCTGTCATTTGAATACTTGGTTGCATGATAATGAATATACAAATAAGGATATGGGAAAATAGAGCAAGTGTAGCACACACAAGTATTTTCATACAGAGAAATAACACAGGAAATATTTTAAGTAAATGTTTAAAATGCAAACATATCTAAAGAAAAGAATCCAACGCACATTATTTCACTTCCATCTTTCTATAATGATTACTAAACCACTAGAGCATGGAAAGATTTTATATCTTCATGTGAAGTATCGGAAGTTAGCTACTAGATGCTGTATTTGCTAGATGGACAGTTGCCGTTGTCTTTAAGCGTTGTACCGTAAAGTTACCTGGAATTTTTTTTTTTGGTCACTTTCCAAGGCATAAGAAATCGGTTGCATTTTCCTCACCACAAGAGTGTAGTATTTGTCCCTCTTAAGCCTACACTATAACCATTATAGAGCTTCTGGGTGATATTTGGAAGTGTGCCTGAACCAATGGAAAGAGGGAGAACAATGAAGTAAGGAAACTGTATTTCCAGAAATTAGGTATTTGCAGTCTCAGAGAACAGACAGCAAGATCCCGAGGCAAGTGAATCCTTGGAGAACAGGCAGTGGGAAGATTCGCAGTTTCTTAAATGACATTAAGTACGCAAGTATGCACTACCTCAAACTAGAGGAAGGACAAAAGGTGAAGAGAATAAATCTGACAAGCCAAAATTTCCCCACTGGTCTGAAATCACGAACAGGAACCACGCAGGAGGTGACAAGTAGGTCAGATTACATAAAATAATGTTAAAAAAAAAAAAAAAGAAGAGCAACTGCAAGTACGGCCAAGCAACAAATGTAACGTAACTAGAAAGTAGAATAGTGTGAAAGCATTCTATAATATTATTGATTGGAAGACAAAGACAATAGGAAGAGCTGACTCCCTGTTCAGTGAGATGGGGGAAGCGTCAACAGCAGAAATCAAGATCTGTGTCTTTCCTAGAAAGAACTGCAGAAATTACATAACTAACACAATATCAACAACAAAAGGGTAAGAACTCAGGTTAGAGCAGCTAGAGAAGAGGTTACAGAGTACTTAGGTTAGATTTTTTCTTAATGTCACCTGTAGGCTTAAGCAAGCTGAGGTAGGCTGGTAGATGTCAAGGAGAGCTCAGGAAAGATGGGCAAGATCGTAAAAGACAGACCAAAGGAAACACGAAAGGAAAAGGAAGAACCTGGGAACTATTTTTAGTGAGCCTGACTTCAGCACAAGAACAATACTGAAACAAGACTTAGCAGTCACATAGCAGTTAAAAAGGAAGAGAAGAATAGACAGTATAGATTTCCAAAGCCAAATTATGTCATATCAAATTTTCTCTTACAATAGACTGAGAGGCATTGTTAAAAACAGAGGAGTTGAAGGTGGCATACAGTCTATGCTTTAAAAGGTTTTTGATACTATCTCACATGATTATTCTCACGAATAAGCTTAGGCGAGAATACTATAAAATTAACGCAAAACCTGTCAGAAAAATCACAATACTTATTTGCAATTCAATGCTAACCTGGGAAGTTATATTACGTGTTACCCCAGACCTGAAGGATTCGACAGATTCATTAATGATTTGAATGATGGGATACAGCGTATATTCTTTAGAACCGCTGTGGTCAGCTGACCACAAGGTGGGAAGGCTGCAAGCACTGTGGAGGGCAGGGTTAGTTAGAACTCAGAATATTCCTGTTAAATTGGAACACAGGGCTCCTACTTACATTAGTGAAAATGATGTCTTTCAAATTAAAAATACTTGCACAGATATCTAATATGGAATTATTAGGCTAATTTCAGAGATAGTTTTGAAAGGATTTTATATAAATGAACACTGTTAGTTTTCCAGACACAAGAATTTAAAATTATAAAATGCCATATCAAGGCTTCCTATCCAACTGATGTATTATGACAGGCTCTTTAATTACTTGCATACTATTTTAGCATGAAGAACCACTGGATTATTCAGTGAACTTGATGGATAAATGAGAAAACTCTTCAAGATCTTTTTTGTGCCTCTATTACCTATGTGTGGTCTTACAAGCTATCATACCACACAGTTCAAATCCTGCTAAGCCAATAAAATAATTCATTTATTTATTTGTTTTTCTATGACACTTATTACTGCAATATCTATAGGCTAGATTCATTTAGATACTGGGAATATTAATCATTTCACCAACTTCGGACATGTTGAAGCTAGTTAATCTAGGCTTCCCTTTTTCCCTGCAAGGAAGAACAGACCTTTCTAGAATGTGATTTATTTGAGCTGCTCTAGGAGTCTATATCAGGATGCTGCATACAGGTCTACTAACAATCAATAGCGTCCAATGCAACAAGCTCATTAACATCTACATAGTAGACTATTAAGTCCAGGGAAGATAATCCAGTTTTACTGCAAAGTCGTATCTGCAACCCTGAATGGGATACCTAGATCCTCTAAAGCACACAGGGACTTAGCCACTGCAGAACGGGACCTGGAAAAGCTGGAACAATGAGCAGCACCTAAAACTGCCATAAAACAAGTCACATCCTCCACAAATCAAACTTAATCCTGACAAATAAAGGGAAATTCCCTGAAAACCAGAAGTTGGACAAAACAATAACCTTAGTTTAGAGCGGCACCAAGGAGTGCCCACTGCCAAAAGCAGAAGGGACTTAGCACCGTTCACTCAGCTGCAGGACATACCCGTCATACAGCCGTATCATGGCACTGTTCTGCACATAAATAGAGAGAAAGTCTGCAAGGATCAGACATGATTCCACAGGGCAGAAAGAGGCTGTCACAGCAAAGGTGGGCTTGTGGGACCGGGAAATAAGGACTGTGTCTCCCTCCACAATCTTTTATTCACAAATGCAATGAGCCACCAGGACCCAGCTAGAAAGCATTGTCCCAGAGGTCTTTTTGAATTGCATTTCAGAACACCTTAGGAGTTTCTTACCTCTAAAAGTAGGCGTGTTCCCAGGATCTGTGCTGTTGAATTACCCAGACACTTAATGTTCCATAAATGCATTCAGCCTCTAGGGCTAGCAGTGCACCATCCCCTAACATGGGAGAAGAGAGGAGGGGTGTGCTCCTCCTTGGGGTGGCTGGACTGGTCAGGAATTTTCTGTAGCCCACAGCATTTCCAGCAATAGCCCCAGAGTTATTACATCCCTGCCCAGGTCTGGGCAATAACCCGCTGGGATAAGGATCCCAGCACTAGTAATGGCTGTGCCAGTACTAGCTTGACAGATCACGGCAACAGCTCCTCTCCTAGAGTTTGGACAATGTCTTTTCCAAGTCTATTTTACAGAGGTTCTCAAGATACTATGATAAAGAATATACCATAGCTATCAGGTGAGGAGTTCCCATTGTGTTTCACAGACTCACAAAACCATTCAGGCTGAAAGGGACCTCGGGAGGTTTCTAGTCCAAACTCCTACTCGAAGCAGGGTCAACCCTGACTGCTGGTCAAGAGGGAGCCTAACTAGGCTGCTGTCTTTCCCAAAAGGCGCATGTCTTGCCTCTCAGTTTAAGCCTTTCGAGGTGGCAGTACTGATCTGGTAAAGCTTGGAGAGCAAGGAAATAAACTGTGATTGAAAGTCAAACAACTGATAGCAGTCAGGTGAGACATCTGAGATTCAGAACCTGCGAGGGAAACGGGGTGACCAAGACAGAAAAAGAAAGGGCATTGGGGACAGAAAACAAGTAGATGGGGAAGGAAACCGAGATCAGATGTGTTAGACAAAGAGACAGGGACACAGAGCTGAAGGGGAAACATTGGAGGCTCCTGCTCCGCAACATAGGAACACTGGAAACATTCAGGGAGAAGTTCTCGAGGATTTGCCCTTGTTAAAACATGGGCAAAACAATGAGGTTTTCATATAGCTTCGCTTTTTGAAATAGCTAAGCCCTAAGTATTCAGGCACTCCACTGACCATGAAATGCGTACCGGAATCATTTAAATAGGAACATTAATGCACAGGAAAGGAAAGATGACAAAACACAGTTACAGGTGCAAAGTATAACAGTCTCTTGAAAGATGATACTTGTGTGAAGTGACATGGTGGAAATGGTAAATATCTTTAAGGATAAGCAGAAAAAGAGTAAAACCAGAATGTGTGTGCTGTTTTGCTTTTTTTATTGTTAGAAAAGGCCTGAAAGCAAGGATTTTTTCTTCTTTTTTTTTTTTCAGTCAATGGATGCCGATAAACAGCTGGGCTTCAGAGATGAAAGTAGTGCAGGAAACGAAACTGGACTGACTGTCATAGATAATTAGATTTTTATTTGACCTACTTAAAACTCTCAAGGTCTACCTATTCCTAAAAAAAAAAAAAAAACCAAACCACCACACAAACAAAAACAAACCACCACAAAAAACCACCACCAGAAAACCCACAAAAACAAAACCACCCCCCACCATGCACAAGCAAGAAGAATGCATTACAGATGAAATATTATCATCAGGGATGATATTTACTCTGCCTGTTTAAGGCTCTAGATTCCCAATGACTATCCAAACTTCCCTAACTGAAGTTTGCAGTTCCTTCAGCTCAGCTTCTATGCTAATTTAAATTGCTAAAATATTAATTGCTCTTTGGGATCTATTTGCTTTCAGAGCAATACTACAAGGGACAATCCTTGCTATTGGATTATTGATTTATTTGTTCCCATTTCTTTCAGTTGTGCCTATTTCCAAGAGGCTACTGTAAATGAATGATTTTTTATCTTGCAGTTCTTATTACTTTTTAAAGATTTCATCATGCATGGATTCATAACAGTATATAAAAAGGAAAAATAAGAGTAATTTCATGTGAACAAAAGATGAAGAAAACAGCCCCCAAAACCTTATCAGAGGATGTTACTACAGTCAACAATTACTTATTTGGAGATATTGTTTAAATATGTTCTGGAAACCTTACAGACTAAATACTACAAGGCAAACTCAGCAACAGGCAAATGACACAGGAGGTGGGTTTGGACCTGATGAGAAGTGGAAGAGAGGGATCAGCTAAACTAATGGTAAACCAGAGTAATGAACAAATATGGGGACCAAGTACTTCCTGAAATGGGGCAAAAGCAAAACTTGTAGCCACTTACTCAATGAACAGGAGCTTGACCACCACAAGTTGCTTTGTTAGGAGCACGCCACAGCTATGCACGTGCAACCCTGCTGAAGGGCAGAGCTGAAGCAGCAAAATGGAGCATATTTTACACCATTTGGGATCCTGTGTGAATGCTACCAGCAAAAATGAAAGTCTTCCGTCACTGACTTCAGCTGCCTCATACAAAAAGGCCTGTCAACAAATCCTTGCAAGACAAGTTCTCAGAATGAGCAACAGAGATGCAAGGGGCTTGTTCAGCGACTGAATAGCAATGTGGGCCATCTGACAGCTCAAACATAGCCTCAAGTACAGACTTTTCTCCTCCAGGAAGCTGTACCACTTAGCTGTGCTGATACAAAATGGTGCAAAGCCTCCCAAAGCAGAGTCAGCTAGATTAGAAAGGAAGCCCAGGTCCTCAACCAAGGATGTATCTAGCCTTCACTGCCTCCAGCTGGGATTTGGCACCCAATTGCCTCCTAGGAGGACAGGGCAATGCATTAACCCACTTCAGTTGCCTCTATGCTGTGATAATTGCACTGATTAAGATTTCTATTTGCATCCAAGCACACACTCACCTTCCCTCCCCTCCAGCTGCTGCAACCATAGGCTTCAGGAGTAAATAAGAATTAAAATTCCTTATTACCTTGTAAGTGAAGATAAGGACTCCAAAGTTCCCAAGAAGGGAATCCGAGTGATGATGTGGGAAGAAAGATGATATAACCAGGGAAGGAGGATCTAAAACCAAATTTGGACAGACCAGAAGAGGCCAACATACAACACAAGAACATCCAAATACACATCTCTGAGCTAGAGGGCCTCAAAATCCCAAGACAATTGCTGAGCCATCAGGGAGACACGCTGTAAGAAATCAGTCAGATTTTGAAACCTCTTGGCATTCCCACAGGAATTCATTTAAATTAAATTGTTTCTAACAGTTTTGATTTCTATGACTATGTAAACTTGAACAAAAAGAAAAAAGTGTGTTTGGAAGTCTTTTAAATAGCTCTTCAATATTTGCCCTCAGAGTAGTGAAATTAGAATTTTTAAAGTCTGCATTCGAAGACATTTAAATAATAATAATTAAACCTTATTACTGAAAGAGGAGCTACAGAGTAATTTTTAACAAGATCTACACAACTGGAGGGAAAAGCAGGCAAAAGAGATGTCTTCACTGTGTTGGTATTTACAAATAATAATTCTTCAGCTGCCAGAGAACTCTATTCAGAGAACAGTAGGTCTCCAAGTACAGAAACCAAGTCATCAGGAAAAAAACAAAAACAGGTGCATCCGAGCACTAACTAAATGCATAAAATCCTGCCAATAGCCTACTATAATACCTAATTTTATTTTTTTTTTTTTAAAGTAACTCTCAGCTCTGCATGCTTCATGCCTAGAGCCCTCACAAGATAGATCCTCAGGATTTCCTGTACAGTCCTGAGGAAGAAAGGATGCGATTTTCATGTTGCAATGAACACTGAAAACTGCGATTACTTGTCCTCCACTGGAAGTGTTTTCTGCCTGCTTTTTAATTCCCAGGCTGAGACAGGGTTAAACCACAGAGCTCTGCACCCACACAGAGGATTTCTGTTCCCAGCTGTTCCTGTTCTCATAATCAAGAGCTTTGCCCACTGAAGTGTGTTTCCAAGCCAGCCCCAACATAGGAAGAGGTACCTGCGGGCTACCATCCAGGCTGAGATGCTGCGGGGGAAGGACATGAAAGGCAAGTGAACTGTGGGAGGACTGGTGGGACCCCAGGAGATGGGCCAGGCGTTAAGGTGGTTTGCTCGCCTAAGGGAACCAGGAAGGGGCTGCCAGCAATAGGGGAAATGGATGTAGGCTGAAAGCACTGTAAGAAATCTTTCTTACAGTGCTATACCTCCTATAGCTTGAACTCTCCCGCAGGAATCAAGAAGAGAGGCTACCTACACAGAGCTATCAGTGCAGGTATAATGTATATATTAGTGGCTGGGCAAGTATTTTATAGTCATTATACTTTTCCTTCTTCAGCTGCCTGGATGCAATATACATCTCCTCCTCTGTTTCTCCCAATACAGCTGAGGCTTCTTGAGGCTGCTCTTCCTATGCTGCCTTCTCCAATTTCTTCCCTCACTTCCTTTCTTTGCCTTGTTGTACACACAGGGAATATGCATGTTTTCCCAGATTTGCTTCATTTGTCATGAATTTTTACAAATCTGTAAAGAATGGCTTTCTCTTCGAAACAAGAACTACTATTTTTAAGTAATTGTAGAGTTTAGAAAAAGGGGGCAAACCAGTTGCTAGTTTTGCTGTAGCAGGAGCAGCAATAAAGCACTGTAACACCTAGCTAGAATATGTATAAAGAATAAGTTACATAGTAAGACAGGCATCAACTTCCTCCTACAATAGTTTAATGCTGGTAAGGTTCTGCCAAATTTAGTGGAGTTTTTATGCATATCCTGCATCTCATTCATAAAGGCGAAACCAAGTCTGGTAACTCAAGAAAAGAACCCTAAGGACAGCAGCAAAACCCCTCTAAGAACCCCTAAAGACAGACACTGATGAAGACAAAGGTGTTGCAGTTCTTGAGGAATCTTAGAGAAAATAAGACTGAAGAAGGCCCTCAAGATTATCTGGTACCTACTTTGGCATCTCTGTCTTGGAGTATAGTTCACATGGACTAACAAAGCTGTCTTCTTCAGATAATGCAAAAAAATCTAAGAGTCACCTGTCAAAAACATTATTTTCATCAGAAAACTATCAGTGAGCACAATACTAAGCATGGTGAAAAATATCCAATCTGAATAATACAAGTAAAATGTAGACATGCAATGATGTGAGGTTAGTGTTACCTGGAAATCAGAAATAATGTTAAGTCACCAAGGAATTGTGTAATGCTGGTGAATGTTATCCACTGCTCTTACTAACAGATTATAGGAATGAAATCAGTGAGAGTGCTGTTAATAAGTTGTGGAGTAAATTCTTAATAATTTATCATGGAAAATTGTTACCACTGAGGCTAAACCTACTATTTTTTTCCCTTGTTAGGTAACTCTACATCCAGAGAGAATCTAGCACGTTTGAGGATCTTGCTATCACCTTTACTCACCCGAGGCTGCAATTTCCAAATATCTGGAGGAAGACAACATGCTAAGATTGCAGGAGGTGTGGCAAGTCCACTTGCTGGTAGGGAAACTGATAATGGGATTGAAGGATTAATATGTTACTGGTACTCTACAAATGGGACTTAATATAAGAAAAGGCCAACAATAGTCCCAAAAGTGTCCAGAATAAGCAGAGATTGTTCTTGAGCCGTCCCACAGTGAAGAAAGCTGCCAGATGACCAGACAAATAGAAGACATTGTTTCCCATAATTAGTTGGATTTTTCTGAAGTATCAATATTTGGTACTTTTCTTGTCCTTATCTCTCTGCATCTGTTACAACCCTACCCACATTCTTCTTGTCACCTCCTCTACCTATTTTTATACCTTCCTGCACAAAACAGGGCCAGAGACACATTTAGGTCAGCTAGGTACTGCTCTCTACTGCACTGACAACAGTATTTGTACTGCCCGTGGCTGTACAGCGGGATTACTCACTCAGCACAGGCCTGATTGGTGATCGTGCTCCTTCTTGCAGGTACTAGTGTCATTGGTGATATGGCAGTGGACTTCACCAAGGAGAAGTTATGGACAAAAGAGAAGAGCATCTCTGAACTCCAACACAACACCCCTCTTCTCAGGGCCCACTGACTCTTTAAGGACTTCACATGCATGGCAGCTCTGCTCTGATACTTTACTGGAAACAGCACTGTCCCCTTCTAGGCATCGAATTTTGATTTGTACTGATTTGTTGCTTGATTTTGTGCAACTACCAGAATTCTTTTTTTTCCCCCCCCTCACAAAAACCCCAAAAGTTTAAGGGAAAACAAAAAAATCATTGCAGGACTGAAACGATAAGGTTGGAGCAGAGTCACACAAGTTAATCACAGAAGATTGAGGTGGAGGAAAATATCAAATCCCCACCTCTAGTAGGCCTTGAGCAAGCTATTTACAGTTTGTCAGAAGAGCAGTGCTAAAGCAGTGAGAGTACTTGTATTTACAAATACATTTCTCACTGGTGCCAAGCTCCTGAGCTACTATAACTTAAAATGGAATGGAAATAGATAAACGTGATCTTAGACTCCCACTTCCTTCACATGGCTAACCCAGGATGTTTTAATAGACTTTTCCTTTGGAAAGCAGACTGTAAAAAGGACTATATTTTCCTGTCTGCAGAACTCCAACATTTTGAGCACGGAATGAGTTCCAGCTATTTCCTTGCACACAGATATTTGGGTTTTGTTTTTTTCTTTTAAACATGCCTTAGAGAAGCAGATGGACACGATTTAAGATATTAAACCTGCAATCCTAGGCCTTGACAGCTGTCAGAGAAGTTCGCATCTCCTCCAAATTACCTTTCACACGCTGTCCAGTCCACATCATCAAATACACCTGCACAGACTACAGACCTGAAGTTCACCAGGAAAGCTTCTGTGGTATCCTCTTACATATTCCTGGACACTGCAAAGCTCTCCGGTACCCCTGGGAAGCTGTCAGAGATTGCCCCACACACCCTTTTACATTATTGCCAGAGCACTGCAAGGAACAAAAGGAGGCAAGAAGCATTCTAGATACCTTCCAACATGGGCAAGAAGCTCCCAGGCCCCACCCCACCTAGGAATAGGCATATTTTTAGCATCAGAGGTGCTTTTCAGAACCACTTAAGTGCTTGGGAGGATAGGAGGAGAAAGACTTCTCATGTCCACTCTCCCGTAGAAGGAGAGAGAGGTAGCCCAAAAATAGGAAGTATGATGGTTTCTTGTGCTCCTCCGTATCAACACTTCCTGAAGTCCCCAGTGCCTCTGAACTGCAAGTGTATTTGAGGACTTTATCCTCAAGTTCAGATGGGACCCAACAAACACATTAGAGAACACCAATACAAAAGGATGTAGCTCACCTTAGGTTTGCTACAAACTGCTCCTGAGCCTGCCAGCTACATACAGAAACTTCATATACAAACTCCTTCCCAACAGGCAAAAATCCTACCTAACCCCTCAAATAAGAGATTCCTCCTACCTGGTCTAAGTTGCAGAAGCGGCAGACTTAGCTATGTTTTCTTTTACGAGAGTTTCCAGAGACAGAAATGTAAGGAGATGCTTAGATGCAGGGAAAGGGGAAGATAGAATGATAAAAGCAGAAGGAGACAGGGAAGGCACATACATTAGACTAACTGAACTCCAGTTCCGGTATCAAATAAGCACTGGTGCTCTTTTACAAAGGACAGAAGCTCAGCAAAGATTAATTTCTAACAAAAATGCAACGTTTTAATACTGAACATCTTAAAAAACACTAAAATACAAACTTTAACCATTGCTTTGAAGAGGGGATTCTGCTTCCAAGCAAAATGAAATTAAACATCCAAGAAATTATGAACAGTACCCCAGAGTTTCCATAGCACGTTAGCAACTCTTATTGGAGCTCTTAAGTCTAGAGCCACATGCCTCCGATATGCTCAACTGATGGAAAATAAACCCCAAATATTTCAGTAGAAGTTCACATTGAAGGAATGCCCTTTAAGGCCTCTCAATTTTGCTTAAATGAATATCCTACTGAGTTAAGACTAATACAAAATCCTACATAATAAAAACCAGTGTGTGATTTTCATAGTCTGTATTCACACACACACAGACTCATACCTGATCCCACGGAGTTTTATCTTTGGGCCAGAATCTGACATCATTGCACTGTCACCAAGACGACTCGTTAAGAGAAGTAGTGTTTCCCATTCTTAAAATCTAAATTGTATTTTATTAATTATTAACAGTGCATCCTTTTAACAAGACATCATAAAAAATAACAAACCACAAAACCAACAACCCACAAACACAGTGTCAGTTCAAGAGAAAGACTGTTTAGCATAGGCGCAAGCCCCAAAGTTTCTTTATCCCAGCAGCTGTTCAAAGGTAAATCGTAGTTAGCTTTTTGGCACTTCTGAAGCTCAAAGGCTCTGACACTGCTACTAGCCTGTGTCACTGATAGAAACAAGGAGGCAGAAAGGACTAACACTTCTTAAAACTCTGCACTTACTAGCCTTAAATGACCCCATGACAGAGTCCTGCGGGAACAGGAAAAAAATAATTAAAAACTAAATCATTTTTCCCCCTGAGCTCAGGGGAAAAGCTCACCTGAGCTTCTCAGTGTTCCTCCCCAAACAGCAATTATTTACCCCAGTCCTACCCCCAATGAACTAATACATAACAGTCAACAACATGTAATAATCCAAATAGGATATGACAGTATCTAAAACCAGACTCGAGTGAGTTCACTTTTGAACAAAAGAACAACTGTCCTATAAAGCAATTTGGCTTTTTGTCATAAACTCTTAGTAAGCAAGGTAGACCTGAATGCTGTTGTTTTGTTGGGTTTTTTTGTTGTGTGATTTTTGGGGGGGGAGGTTGTTTTAAACAAAAAGCAGAAATATTTTTTGTACTTTTAGTAGTGATGCTGGCCTAAGAATCAGCTAAGGTCACCTAGTTTAAAGCCTTCCCAAATGAAGGAAGCTTTCGCAAACGGATTGTAGGCATAGAGGTGCAGTTAAATCGAACACCTTTACATAAGCATGTTGCTTACCTCTATACAAATCAGACTTAATAGGAGTTGCCTAAAGCATCCCTGATGATTTTATCATTAGCTTCAGCTCATTAGGAGAGGTCCAGTTGCCCAAGTACATATTAAAGACATATCAGGTAGAAAAATATGCTTAAGTTTTATGCATTATCTTATATGTGCATGTTGCACTTTATCACTGGAGTGTAGTTAAGACCTCAAGCTGCCTTGACAAAACACATTACTGGCCAAAGCGTCTGCATGCTGCAACGAATGAAGGGGCAGTGGATTTGATCAACTGCTGTTTGCTGATGCATCTGAGGCACGTATCTTTCCAAGTCTGAGTGTATGGTCAGCATCTTCACAGGTACTACAATTTCAACATTACAACACAGAGATCACGTTTGAGTGAGAAAACGCACAAAACAGTAGTCACATTTGTTTACATTGGATACATTCACAGCACAAAGCTGATCAAGTAGAAGTTGCAGGATATTGAGAGACTGGGAGCTGAGTGGTAGGCACAATTCCAGGAGCAGATGACTGGGATAAGAAACTGGTATTTTCAGGGAGGAGACTGCTGGGATTAAGAAGGGGAAAAGAAAGAGACGCTGCTGCAGCTGCCTGCCGTCCTAGCAGAAGTCCTAAGCTATAGACATTTGAATTAATGAGATCATTGCCTGGGAGGAGTATATTCAGTTGTTTCTGAATTTCTTGCAGGACCTGCAGCTGACTTTGCTGATTCAGAAGAAGCATATCCATATTTTCCCTCATTTTCTTCACTGTACGAAGAGAAGAGAATGTTAATGCTTGCTACATAAAAATACTTTGCATGGCAATTTAGAAGCCTTTTTATACTTACACTCTTCAAGAACAAGATTCAAGTGATCCATCTCACGATTCTCTGCACCACACCTTTGCTCTTCTTTATGATGCAGAGATGTAAATTCAGAATAGTTTGCATCTAAAAGAAAGATAGTGTAAGTCAAGAGCCCACTTTATCACCAATTGCTAGGTCAGCATTTTAAATATGCTTTCACACAAGGAAAAGGCAGCTCAGTAACAACCCTTCATCTCACCCACATTTTAAACTTTAACCTCATGCAAGTCACATCTTGGCCCAAACTAAGCCAAACCAGAACAAAGACTAGGCAGATATAGCCCCCAAAACATTACAGACTTGGGTTTTATCACAATCAAGATACATTCTGCTTGCTTCCCCCATACCTTTTTTCTTTTTTTGGGGGGGTGGGGGGCAGGGGTTGGGGAGGAAGCAAAGCTGGAGCAAGGGAGCTGTTAAGGAATAGGGCAGCTGGCATTTAGTAAAAACGTACTTAAGTTATAAATATGTAAACCTCTTCTTTGAAATTATATCAGATATAGAAAGCAAGTTTCATTCCTAATCCACACATTGCAAGGCCGATGTGGCATATGTTTGATCATAAAAGCAATTTTATTACAAAACTTGAATTACTATGATGCAGTAGCTAATAGTTACTCCAGAGTAAGTTTGCACACTTTCTTTTGAAGCAGATATAGTATTAGGCTGATCTGATATTAATTATTGGCCAACTGCCAGGGTAAAAATGAGACTATTTTTTTCTTTTTCTTATGAATTATGAACTCTTACATCTAAAACACTATTAAAAGCCCTCAAGAAAAAAAAAAGCATTAGGAGCGTAAAGGTCCATCTTAAGGGCTCATTAGCAGAGTTACTAGGCCACCTCTCTGTATCTATGGACTGAGAGGTCTCAAACCCCACCTTAGGAATTCAGTTTTGCCATTTCATTATAACTTTGCTATTATTCATTATAACTTCATTATTATTTCCATTGTTAAGATGAAAGGCTCTGCTGCTCAGAATTTTTTTTTCAGGAGGAAAAACAAAATAAAACAAATAAAATCTCAAGGAAAAACGTCACACACAAAACACCTTTTTCTCATATGGCCTCATGTCTTAATTGCCCTTCTGTTGCATGATCTGGTGGTCAAGACCCTAACACCCTGAACAATTCTACGGGTGGCTAGGCAAGCCCCAAGATTAAAAGATCTTTGGCCAAGTATAAAGGGACTGCCCACGTAAATGTACAACAGAAAAAACCCACAATGTCAGTTTTTATCCCAGAGTTTCTGGTCATTACAAGAACATGGAATATTGCAAAATCCAGAAAACTCCCTACTTTAAACAATTACCTTGCCTGACAGCTTATGCTATGCTAAGAGTATTACAGAGGGTCGGCCAGCAGAAACTTCCCGCTGCAGACAACGAGAAGCTGCTCATTTAATATCCACATATGACAAAAATTAGCTGCTAGAGATTACCAAGGCCCTGATTCACAGTCTAAATCCCTTCCACTTCCCTAAGCTTAGTATTTTGTTGGCTAAGCACTTCTGAAGATCTAGGGCTAGACATCAGGCAACACTATGAAGCAGGAACTAGTGGGATCTGAGAGCTTTCCAGAGTCTAAGGTCCCAGGCAGCCTTCATGGCAAAGCCTAAATTTCAACTTTGGGATTTTCAAGGCACTTCAAATAACAGAGACAAATATATTATATAGGAAGGGAAAAAACAAACAAAAAAACCCCACTCACATCCACAGCAAGGAGGGGGAAGTGTTTAGGAACAAATGGAGACCACAGTATCTGATACATCCCCCTGTGAGTCTGTACAGCTTGAAATAAAACTCAACAGATCTTAATTCAATTACCTGCTGTGTGTTCACTGGGTCCCTCTTTCAAATGAATCCGTTGATGTTTGATGAAGTTTGAGCACAGACGGAAGCTATTTCCACACTCGGTACACCTATAGGGCTTCTCATCCATATGGACTCTCTGATGCTGGAAGAGAGCTGTGCTTCCACTGAAGCTTTTCCTGCACGTAGTGCAGGAAAAGGCTTTCTTTTTTGCATGGGTTTTGCGGTGAGCAATAAGGTTTGAGGTACAGCTAAAGGTTTTCTCACATTCCTTGCACTTGTAAGGCCTCTCCCCCGTATGGATTCTCTGGTGCACAACCAGGTTGGCCTTCCTGCTAAAGCTCTTCCCACATTCTACACACTCAAACATTTTTTCTCTCGTGTGGGTTTGCAGGTGGTTCAGGAGCCTGGAGCTCCCCTTAAAGCCCTTCCCGCATTCTGTACACTTGTAGGGTTTCTCTTCTGTGTGCGGTTTCTGGCCATCAGCGATAAGGGTGAGTTTCTTGGAGCCTCTTTTTTGGTGAGGGGGTTTACTACAGGCTGCCCTCTGCTGCCTTTGCAGGCTGGCTGCCACCCAGTCTGGGCTGTGGGCTTCAGGTAGCCGAGGCAGTACATCTCGCTTAAGGTCTTCGGGGACGCCTCTGTCTTCCTCATTGTCACTCAAAATGCAGTCCTCTGATGGAGTAAGAGAGCAATCCGACACTCCTCCTTCCCCTAAGACAGATAAACTGCTCCTTGTAAAATAACTGAATCTCTCAGGCCTAGCATCAACTTGCACCAGATTCCTCTTGTCCAAAGAGGAAGGGAAATGATGAAGATTGAGACAGGAAGACAAGGAAAAGAAAAAGTGGCACAGGGAAGAAAAGAGAGGTAGAAAACCCTACCTCTTCTCTTCCTTCCCCTCCCCATTTCCTTGTTCTTCCTCCCCTCAGGGAATGGCAAAGGAAGACTGCCAAAATGAAGGAAGGAAAAGGAACACGCTGAAACTTCTTACCCGTCACAAATATCTACTTTTAGCTATTTGTTCCTGCAGACTTTGCTCAAAAGCCTTCCAGCCTGCTGTATTTATATACATATAGAATATAATACTACTTAATTAGTATTAAAACTCTGTTTTAAAGCTGTGCATTTGGGTGGGAATGGTTCAACACAAAAAAATCCCCTTAGCCTTCAGTAAGCAAAATCAACAGGGAGGTTTAGGTTGTTTCTCACTTGTGTTAGTTAATATTTACTGAAAAAATTTAAATTACTTCTTTTACAGGTCGACATGTCAGTTTTTTTCCCTAATTATCACAAGAACAGCTGTAATTATTATAGGGATACTGTGTATTCATACATCAGAAGTCAAATTAATTAACTAATTGCCAATTAACTATTACTATCTCTTTCATATCTAGATCTAGCATGACACCTACTTCTCTTGTAGTGACAAGCTAAATGAATTGCATTCCAAGGAAGCTCACAGGAAACATTCAAACATGGCCCTTTCTTTCTTGAAGAATACAACCTATGTATTTCACAAATGAGTATGTATGATCATGCACCCCACGGTAAGCTTTGGTTATCTTACTCTGCGGACTAAATTTTACATTTGTATCAGTTCAGCATTAATAGGATTTTGAGTATCACCTGACACACACTTATCTCAGCTTCATTTCTGCAGGCGTCTTAAGATGTTTACTATTAATTCAAATAGAGGACTTAGGCATTAGCATCTCTGATTTAGCATTAAAATGTTCAGTTACTCACACTACATATACTTCCATTTAATATGTCAAGTTTGATTATTCCACTACCAAAAAAACAGGCTTTCTACATTCAAGGTAAAACTCTGCAGTGCCATTTCAGTCCTACCTCTATGACACCAAGGAATAAAATTCTTAAGTAACATGCCCTTAAAGAAAGAAAATGCTCTCTATTTACATGGCCACAACAGCCAAGATCTAAATACCAGCGATAAAAGAAAAAAAAACATGTACTGGGGGAGGGGGGGCTCATCTCTTACATCAAGGAATTACATCCAAGAGGTAGTTTTCTCCCAGAGGGATGAAGACGACTCCCTCTCACAGGAGCAGTTATTCCCTCGCTCTACAGCCAAGCAGCTGATTATTCCCAAGAGGCCCATGCAGGGACCTCAGGTCTCTAACAGCGCAACAGGAACCGAACAACCCTCCATTCCCATTCACAGCTAGTGCTGGGGAATCACGCATTTCAGATGCGGCTGTGCAACTCCCTCAGACCTTCCTCACCCATGAAAAAGCCTGAAAGAGAGAAGTGTGCTGGCTTTCCTTCACTCCAAATGAAGCATAATGTCTTATTTTAAAACAGCTGCTAAAAACCCACAGCAGAAAGAAACACAAAATACCACTGACCACCTTGCCTCAGCCTAGCATGCCATACCATCCTAGCAACCCAGGACAGAGCAGCCAGCTGAGAAGAAGGAACACAATGTCCCCAGCACCACCCAGTTGGAGCCTCAAGCTTCCCTCCGTGATTTAACTAGCAGAGTTTACATCTCACCTGTATATCCTGCAATATCATTTTTCCCAGGCTCCTGGAGAAGAGAGAATACAGACTCTACTACTGGCTCCATCTAGAAGAGGAGAGGAGACAAGAGGAGAGGAGACCTGGAGTGTGAAACCTTCCCCACACAGATGGGAGGAGAAGGGGAGGGGGCAGTCCCAGGTGCAGTGCATTTTGGCAGTACCCACTGGCTGCCTAAAAGGGGCAAACCTGCACATGCTATTAAACACCACCTGAATACAGAGATGACAGTTTGCTAGAAGACCTGAAGTTTGGTGACTTGCAAGCTGGAGAGCTTAATCAAGAGACCGGTGTGATAACAAGCAATGTTACCTAACCTCAATCTCCCTTGTAACACCAACAAGCCCTGTCTGAGGGGCTGCACCAGCTCCTGGAAGAGATCCCACCCCCCTCAGCCTCAGGACCTCGCGCTTCTTCCCGACCTTTAATACACCCCCGCCGGCTAACAGCTTCCCCCTTCCCGCCAGAGCCGCTCGACCCCTCCCCGAACGCCTCTTGAGCAGCACTTCAGCCCGCCCCAGGCCTGCTTTTGGGCCGCCGGG